>NC_042358.1:3929343-4231601 GCF_002563875.1 Besnoitia besnoiti
CTCGCGCAGACGGCGGCCTCCTGCTCCTCGTCGCCCTCCGCCTCGGCTTTCGCAGGGAGTCTCCCGCCACGGCGCGAGCTGCCGGCGCGCCTTGGAGAAGTCTGCGCGGCCGTCTCGCCAGACCCGGGGCGCGAGACGGATGAACGCCTCGCCCAAAACAAAGGCGCGGCGTCGCCCACGAGCGGCGCGGACCCGGGGGGCGCAGCGAGCACGCCGCAGCCCGAAGGGGCGTCGAATGCTGCGCGGCGGGGCGTCGAGGGGCGTAGGCAAGGAGCAAAGGACTCGCAGGCGGACAGCGCCGGCAGCAAACCGACCGCGCGAGCCGATCCGCTGCTGCTCATCTGGGAAGAAGCCTTTCGGGGCGATACGGCGAGAGTCCTGGCAGACCGCGAAGACGGCAGCAGCGGCGACCGACATGAGGGTCAGGCGGAGGGCCTCAGGCGGGGCGAGCCGGCCGGCGAGAGACGGGAAGAAGAGGCGAGGCTTTTTTCGTCTTCGGCGCAGGCGGCGCTCGCGAGTCAGCTGGACTCGGCGACTAGCGAGGGGAGACGTGAGAAGCGGCAACAAGCGGAGACGCAGACCTTCGTGTTCCCCGGGGGCCTGCAGCCTCCCTCGCGCCTTCGCGCGGAGCCGCCGAGAGAAGACGACACTTCGCGGCGGCAAGACGTGCCCGATGACCCCTTCGCAGGCCTCATGACCCTCGCAGGCGAGAAGCTGGACATCCATGCGAACTTCTAGCACACAAGGCTGCGACATCGCTGACATTGTGAAAGGCGAAGTCGGTCTCCACGCGTCACGCGCGCCTCGTGGGAATCCAGCGAGAGCGCCAGAACAGCAAGGGAGGGGGTTCCTCTGGGTCAGCTTCGTGCGTCAAGCGCGAGGGCTGCTGATGAGAAGGCTTTCTTGACTACGCAGTGCGATTCGATCGAGAGGAATTTAAGGCGCTGGCGCTCGCGTATTGTCTGCGTCTCGCGAACTCCATTCAGAGCTAGCGCTTCCTCGCGTGTCGATGTAGGATATAAATCGCGTTGGGTGCCTGATGGAGCATTTGTTTCCTGCGCTACCTCGCCCGCTGCGCTAGGAACGGCGCTGGCTTCTGCAAAGAGCGGCGTGTGCGGTCCATGCCCCGCCCCTGGGGGACGAGAAACCCTTAACCGGAAGACAGCGCTGTACGTACACTTGAAGACCCACGGCGAGAGAGCGTCGCGCAGCCCTAAATCTCAAGGAGGAAAGAAGCTAAAACAACGGCGGCAGAGCACGGAAGTGCAGGGGCGCCTCTGCGTGCGTTCTCCATTGCCACACGCAGACAATCGCCGATATCGATTGCAGCTTTGCAGACGTGCATAAATATATATATATATATATGTCACTGCCTATAATTGGATATATGTGTATATATCTTTACATGTATGTATACATATGCGGGTATAAGTGCTTATCGGCGTGCACTGCGCTTCTGTCGCGTCACAGTGAACTTCGCGCCAGATGGGCTAGTGGAGATTCGCCCGGCTACGATAATATATGTATCTATGTATGTCTATGCGTGTTTTTTCTGTCTGCCACCCCTTCGCGTACGTTCATAGAGCGCAGACAGCCCGAGCCACAATTCGCTTTTTTCGCGCTGTTCACTTTTGTCGGGTTTGGGCGCCACTCGGAAGTCCAGTTTCGCCTTCGAGACGTTCTCTGGATTCTTCCTTTTAAGTTTCCGAAGCGGAGGCCGGAGCCCTGGGTGAGCTCTCTAAACTCTCTAGCGGATCCTGGAGACTGTCTCGCAGTCGAACCCTCGCGGTGCCGCTGCTGTGGAGATTGAAAAAGGGGGAGTGGGAAGCAAGAAGTCCATCGCGAAAGCGCTTGACTCTGCCCGCAGAGCGCGCGAGCTTGAGCCCCGAAAACCGCTGTCCTCGGATGAGCGTTGTTCCTTTGGGCAGCACGTGAGCCTCCTCCGCAGGCGACCCGCGCAAGGCTTGCGTAGGCGGCCGTGAAGCATTGAAACGACAAGCGCGGCCTGGGGCCTACTAGCACCGCAAGCACATTCAAAAGACAATTCAGAAGCAAATGGCCCGCCGTCGGCTCCGCACATCCTTATGTAGAGACCGTGCACAAATATAGGCCTCTGCATGCGGTCATATCCGACGGCGTGGGGGGAGGGGGAGGGGGGGGGGGGCCGGAAGGGGTAGGGGCTGCGCACGTGTTGACCCCAGTGGAGCACACGCTTGCAGCAGATGCGCATAACGCGAGGCACGCCGTAGATCGTCTGCTGTTTGGAGTGTGGCCGCGCGTTCGCGGCTGCGCCAAACAGAAGCTCCACGCTCGGGAGAGACGCGCCGGCGAGCCGGAGACGCAGCCTCTGCGGACGCAGTCCTGCGGACGCAGCCTCGCGTGTGTCTGGTTTTTCGCGCACGCGATGCAGAGTCGCGATTCGGCGAAGCGTCCAGGGAGTTCAACCTGAGCGTCTGTGCGCGCTCTGACGTTGATGCTTCAACGTTTCTTGCAGGGCGTCACCGCGAGAAGAATCCTGGCAGAAAGCCGGAGGGGATACCCATATCCGCAGTTTTCACCTCGCGGTCTTTCTTCTCTCGCAGCTTGGGCCGCGGCTTCCGAGCGCCCTGTTTCGGGCGCGCCGCGAGGTTCGCGCCGACCTGCGCCGCGACCATCAGATTCGTCACGCGATCCTGGCTGTCGTGACCACCGAACGCGTAGAGGCAGTTCTAAAAAGCAAAAAAGGGCAAACCATCCGTGACGCGAGATGCACCGGAAAACGGCACGCATTTAAAGACCCGTCCATGCAAAAGCGTTCCGACAACTATCGATATAATTTTCTATATATAATATAGATATAAATCTATAGATAAACGTATATAGATATATGAGTATAGATATAAATGAACAGAACCGCGCGCAGTGTAAACAGATATATCAATATATATATATATATATATATATGTGCTGCGGGGGACAAGAGAACGCTAGGAGATGGAGCGGCAAGTGAAAATGTTTGCTGTTTTGCGGCTTACGTTTAAGACGAGGCCGGCCGCGAGCTCCGTGCGTGGCACGCGGACGCCGCCGAGCGAGATGCTGACCCACGTCTTCGTGGGAATGTGCAGTCGATACAGCGTCGCTGAGGAAACAAAAAAACTCGAAGAGCGTGAAAGGCCCAGAAGCTACAAGCTAGAGGGAGAGGCAGTAAAGCGCTGGGGTGGAAAAAAGGCCAACAGATTACGGTCTAGCTGCCTCGCGTTGCCTGTTGCTTTGCAGTCCTGTCGTGCGACCCCGCTACAATTCACTTCCTGCCATCACTCGTGGAGCGTCATCTACCCTTCGCTCTCCTGCCGTTCCTCGCCCTGTCCCTGAACCTTTCCTTTGCTCAGGCCTGTCCTAGAGCTTCACTTGCGTGCGGGGGGTATCTCCAAGATCAGATCTCAATCGCTGTGCGGCTCGTCGCGCGTCCTTCGATGCCCTTCCCCTCCTTCCTGTGCGTCGAGTTTCTCGCTCGTGCATTTTTTGCTTTCTTTCGTCTGCCCTCCACACCCCCGGTTCGAAGCCCGGCTTGATCTCACTTTTTGTCAGTTTTAACGTTTTTCTCATGAGATCACCTCGACTTACACATGCAGCACAGAGCTCCGTCCGCGCCTCGGCCGCCGTAGACTAGCATGTACGCACCCACGACGGCCGCCGAATGTCTGCGAAACGCAAAACAGCCAGTCCTCGCACCGCGGAAATCAGCCGCTGGTACCCTCTCCCGTGCGGTTCGATTCTCAGAGAGACGCCCGCACAGCCGCACCAAAATGTGCTAGTATTCCGCGCGCGCCTGTCTAAATGCATCTACACCTGAGAATGCGTTTCAACTGCGGAAAGCGAGAAATACCGCGCCGCTTTTGTGACACAAGCGGAGGATCCCCCTTTCACTGATTCGCTATACGCACACTCTAGAGGCCTGACTCTCTCTCTCTCTCTCGCAGCAGACATTCTCTCTGAAGGGATACGGACGCACGTGGAAGCCACTTCGCCGGCTCAGGAGGCCTCTCTCGCCCCCAGGCAACGAGAGCTCGCATCTCGGCAAAGCATGCGTCTAGGGCCTGCACTCAGGCCTAAAACGCCCTCCGCTCAGTCCTTATTCTCATGCGTTTGTCTAGTTACTCACCGAATGCGTGGCGACGGTTTGTCTCCGGAGGCCTCGCACTTCACCCAGACGTTGCTGTCGACGTAGTACTCAAAGAGCGCATTGGAGATCTCTGCCGGAGTGGCTGCCTCCCGGGGGTCCAGCCACAGCCGCTGCCAAGTCGTCAGCTTCGACCACCGCGAGGAAGAAGACACCAAAGAGGACGGCGAGCCCAAGGCGCCGGGAGGGCCCCCGACAGGGCTCAGAGGCCCAGACGCCGCTGAGCTTCCTGCAAAGCCGGAGAAACTCGCGCTTTCTGAAGGGAGAGATGCAGACGCTATGGGAACGCGTCCATCGCCTGAGGTCTCTTTTCTCGCGTCGC
Organism: Besnoitia besnoiti; assembly: GCF_002563875.1. Taxonomy (NCBI): domain Eukaryota; phylum Apicomplexa; class Conoidasida; order Eucoccidiorida; family Sarcocystidae; genus Besnoitia; species Besnoitia besnoiti. The sequence continues at coordinate 3,933,825 of NC_042358.1, forward strand.
CTTCTCCGACTGGAAAGCGCTTCGGCGCCTCTTTGGCAGGCGACGAGGGCGCCGCGGCCTCGCGGTCTCGGCTTTCGAGGCCTCCCGCCGCCTCTGGGGTGCGCTCGCCCAGGAGGCAGAGTTCGTCCTCTTCGAAGTCTTTTTCACGCCTCTCTTTCTTCTCTCTCCGTCTCTCCTTCTGCCTGCCGAGGGACGCACGGCCCCAGCTCCAGGTCTTCCCGGCGGCGGCCGAGGCGCCCGCGGGGAAGCCCGCTCTCAGCGCGCCAGAGGGCTGTTTTTCGCTCTCAGAGAGACGCTCGTCTTTTTTCTCCTTGGCAGCCGCGGACGAGGGCCCTCCACCGGCGGCACATCCCACCAGTCCACCGAAAATCAAGACTACGCGGGCGAGACTGCGCTCGGCAGCCTCGACGGCCTCTGCGAGGCTGCCTTTCTGCTTCTCAGACATCGACGCGAGGCAAGTACACAGCGGCCGAGGGGCGTTCTCGGGAGACGAGAACGACGGCGGAACGCCGCAACGCGGCGCCTGGGGTCCCTCATGTGGTTGCGCCTTCTCTTCGGCGCTCACTGCATCGTGCTTCTCGGCGGGCGACTGGCTAGGCCCCACGGCCTCGTTCTCGGCGCCGCGGAGCGACGACGATGCCGCAGGGGCGTCAGTTGCCGCGCGGTGCGCGTGCTTCCACGAACACGGAAACGGAAGAGAAGAAGAGCGCGCCGACGCAGAACGAAACGGCGAGCGCCGTGAAACAGAGACTGTCGCCGCAGTGATAGCCGCGGACTTTTGAGCTGCCAGCGCGGCGCCGCGCGGATCGGCTAAGCAGTCCAGCCACGCGAGACGATTGCCGGTCTCCCTCGCTGCCCGCGCCTCGCTGCCCTCCCCTCCTTCTTGACGTGCGTCTCCCGCGGAGCTCTCATGCAGAAGCTCCGCTCGCGAGTCGCCCTCTTCTTCGCGCTCATCTCCCTCTCCTCTCTCCGCCGCGGACTCGTCGTGTACCTCTCTTTTCTGCTGCTCTTCAGCGCCGCGGTCGCCGCCCTGAGTGTGCGTCTGTCCTCTGTCTGCGGTTCGTTCAGCCTCTGCGGCCGCGCGTGCGTCTGGGGCGCTCGCGTCCCTCTCACGCGTCGGCGGCGCGTCTGCAGCGGGAGAACGCGGCGGACGCGCTTGCGAGTCTGGGCGCCAGTCTGCTGCGCTCGCCGGCGCGCGGCACGCGCATGCACGGTGGCCTGCCGGGGGGGACAGACGAAAAACTTCTTGAGAGGCTGCCTCAGTGAGTCCCGAGACGCATGCTGTGTGGTAGGCGTGCCCCGGAGGAGCGACCGACGCAGAGGCGACAAACCAGAACTGCGGCGGCGTCATCCAAGACGGAGACACGGCGCTCCACCGCCGCGCCTGCAGATCAAACAGCCAGACGTCCTTCAACCTGCAGAAAAAAACGTATCCAGCAGAGAGCAACAGTGAGAGACCGCGACGGCGCAGCGAGCAGGAAAGACGTGGGGACCCTAGCCTCGAAGTACCACCGGTCTCAAAGCACATAGACATGCACGCATACATACATACATACATACATACATACATACATACATGCTTACATACGTACATGCATACATACGTATATATATATATATATTCATAGGTATAGACGAAGAGCAAGATCTAGATCGAGATATGAAGAAAAAGAAAGATACATATAGATAAGTAGATATGCAAACAGATGCATAATATGCGTTTGTGTAACTCTTTTTGGTCTCAACGTTGCGAGAAAGTGAGGGCTTTGAGCCATCCCTGCGCGACGCACAGTTGATTGTTTTCTCCGATTCCTCCGTAGAGAAGCAGGCCTAGATTTGATTTGCCGGTGCCGCTCTGCGGAAGGCTGACGGGGCAGAGGACGCAATCTCGCCGCTTGGAAGGCACGCTCGGCTTTCCGCTTCTCTCCGCCTTAGGCGTCCGCGTCTCGCTGGCACTTGGCGGGGGGCCCTCGTCGCCTTCCGGCGAGACGGGCTCCGCAGCAGGCGAGACAGCACCAAGAGGGCTGACTGTGTGACAGGCGACGTGAGGCATCGGGTCGGAGGGGACTGCGGCCGCTGCCTCGCAGCCGCCGCAGGCATCGGCGCTGTCGCCGCCTCCGCTGTCCCCGTCTCCGCTGTGGAGCCCCAGCGTCTCTTCGGCTGCCCCGTGGCAGTCGGATTCGAGGCCAGCCAGCGGCGCAGGAAGGGACGACGAGCACGACGCCGGCAACAGGCCACACGCGGATCCTACACGCGCGTGCGAAGAGGCCGCTGAAGAAGCACGCAGGGGCGCGTAGGTGACCAACGAAGACGACGCGGGTGAAGCAACAAATGAGAGCGATGGAGACGGGGCCCGCGGCGGGCAGGACGGGGGGGCGAGAACGCCGGGATGCGCAGGCCTCCATACTTCGTCCTGCATGTCGAAAATCCACAAGTCGTTCAGATACTCCACCGCGAGCACCCGCGTCTCCCTCTCCTGCGCCTCGTTCTCGACGCGTCCCCCCGTTTCGCCCAGCAGGGCGAAAGCCTCGTCGAACGACCGCGCGAGCGGCTCGCGGTCGCGGAGGGGCACGTCCGGAGACGCGACCGCGGTCGCGCTTGCCGAGGAGAACCGCGAGAGCAGACTCCCTGATCGAGAGGAAACACGAATCGACGGTGACGGCGACAAAGAAGGCGACCGCGCGAGCTCGCGCGGGAGCCCAGCGAGCAGCGGCCGCTGGAAGGAGCGGAGCGAGCGCAGCGCCGAAGCAAGTGGCGTCTCCGAAGACCGCGCAGAAGACGACGCGAGCGAGAACGTCGAGGACGGCAGCGAAGCCGACGCGAAGGAGGCGCCGCCAAAGAGGAAAAAGGAGGAGAGGAAGGCGCACGAAGCCGCGCCGAAGCGAGCCCGCGGCGACAAGGCGAACGATGCGGGGTCCTCCAGCGAAGGCAACGCCTGCCAGTAACCAACTCCTGAAGCAGCAACAGAGAACATGCACACACCATGAGGCGCAGGCAAGAACCACACGAAGAACGCACGTCAAAAGGGCAGCCATTTTACAGGACTGGCGGGACACTGGAAGACGACGGAATGGAGAAAGAACAAAGCGACAGGCTGCGCAGACAGAGTGCGAGAAAGCAAAATGCCCGCGGAGCGCAGACAAGGCAGGCGTGGAAACTCACTGCGGCCAGGAAGAGCGACCCCCTGTGGAGGCGGCGCGGAGCCTTCGGACCTGATGGAGCCCGGAGCCAGGCGTTGCTTGAGGAGACGCCGTTCGGGCTCCGGCTTATCTGGAAAAAGGAGAAAAAACAAAAAATTCCGCAGTTGGGGCAGAGGACGCACGAGTCATGACACAAAGTAAGAATGAGGTGCGAGCAACGCGTGGAGAAAAGTGAGACCGGAGGTGCCCGCCTCGGGCGCTGCGCGCTTGCGAAGCAGGTATGCCAGACGCGTGAGAAAACGTGAAAGCGAGAGAGCGCAGCCCGCTCCACCTGGCGACGCGACAGACAGCTTCAAAGTCCCCTCGCTACCTCCCGCGACGCAACGAACACAACAGGAGAACCCGCGACTCGCCGACGCCGACGCCAGACGCCTGCAGGCCCCTTCCTTTATGGCCGCCTCGAAAAGGAAGCAACACAGAAAAAAGGAGACCGAGCGCGTCCCCACCACGGGGCCCCGGCCGCCGCACCGGCCCGCAGCCGAGAAGCGGAGCCTACCGTATTTTCGAACTCGCACTTGGTCGCCAAACCGAATGATCCTGGCGGTTCGCTTCCTCGTCTGGCTCGCGAGAGCCGGGATCGGGCCTGCGTCCGCGTCGCTGTCAGGCATTCCGCCGAGCTGCTCCTCGCGCTCGCGCGCAGCGGCGGATGCGCAGGTCGCTCCCGGCGTCTCGGGCTTCTCAGAGTCGTTGATTGAGGTGAATTCGTCGAAGAAGAACGGCGCGTGGAGCCCCACGCCGTTCGCTTCCTTCGCTTCCGCCTCGCGGGCCGACGGGCTCGTCGCATCGCCCCTCCAGGCGGCGGGCGAGGGCGAGCCCGGGAAAGGCCCAGGCGGTGGCGACGAGGCCTTCGCACTCCAGGGGCTGTCGCCGTGGGCGAAAGGCGCCAGGGGCGGCTGCTGGAGGTCCCCGGGCCGCCGCACCGCTGCATCTTCCGCGCCGTTTCCGGCCCCGCTCTCCACCTCGTTCTCGCCTCCAAGCCCTTTTTCGCTGTCTCTCCCGTCGTGGGCGCGAGCGGCCTTCTCGCCGTTCGCGGCCTGGGGGTGCGCAGCGTCCTCTCGGGCTCGGCGGCACTCTGCGCCGGCCTGCTGGGTGACGTCGGTAGGCGTGGAGCCCCCGGAGACGCCGACGAAGGCGGCCTGCAGGTCCTCGACTTGTTCGAGGACGCTGAGGAGTTGCGGCGAACGCAGCAGCTCCTCTTGCCGCAAGAAGCACATCGAAATGAACTCCGCGTCCGAGGAAATCCCCGCTCGCGTGTGCAGATGCGGATTGAGCAGTTCCGCGCAGAAGTGGTGCAGGCAGTCGAATGTCTGCGGAACCGCGCAGAGGTCACACGCAGAACGCCTCCCAGATGAGAAAACGGTCTTGGGAAAGCGTAGCAACGCAAGCGACGCGGGTCCCTCAAAAAAATAAGGCGCCAGGGCCTTGACATACGCACATATTTCTACATATCTATATATTACTGTATATATCTGTGCTTGTGTCAGGGAGCGCCGACGTGGACAGAAGCATCTGGCAATCAGAGTCGCGGACGACGCCCCGCAGAAAACGGAGGGCACATGAAAAAGAGGAACTGATGCGTGCGTGTCCGCTCGTGCGGAGGTGCCGCATAACGCTAAGCACCTGCGTTTTCGCTAGCGCGGTTTCTGCGTGCACGTGGTTGCAGGTCAGTCTGCGGATACTACTTACGCAACAGCCAAGCTCTATGTAGCTGGCTGTGGTTGTAGATACATATATAAACAAACGAAATAATCATATAAACCTAGATAGATGTGGACATGTGCAGGAAGCAATAGAAAAGCGCCAGAAGGTATATGGCAGAGCGCCTGGGCGTGCTTGGCGCCCAACTACTGGGCAGCGTTAAAAAGTTACTAAAATGTATAAAAACTACCATCTTTTGTGGAGCGTATACTACGAGTTGGGAATGATGTTGGCAGCCAGTGTTGTCTGCCGACTGCAAAGTGAGGAAGTGTCATGACCATTTGCGCATGCATGGAGAGAAAACCCCCCGAGTTCTGTATCGTGGCGTACCTCGCTTTTCTGCCATTCACTCCTCAAGCGCTCGGTTTCAGCAATGATCTTCTCATAGCTCCACGAAGTCTCCTCGGCTGCTGTCTCCTCTCTTCGAACCCTAGCGTCCTCGCTCCCTTTATCGGTGAGCGTGCCTCTCGCTGACTCGTGCGAGTTCTGGGCTTTGTCGTTGCCTTCTCGCTGCAGCAGCTCGCACGCGCGCAAGAGATCTCGAAACCCTTCATCGAGGATGTCAAGCACGTCGCCAACTGAGGATGAAAGCAGCCAGACGTGGCGCTGAGCCCCTGAAAAAGTACCCGAAGAGAAAACGTAAAAAGAAACGAAAAATCCGCTCAGCGCACCCGCGAGAAAAGAAAGGAAATTTGGCAGCACGACTCCCGACATGAAGCACGCGTGCCGTGCACCGGACTCAGAAGCTGCCCTCAACCACGCCGCTAGGAAAGAAGAGAAAAAAACACAAGGAAGCGGGATCAGCGATGCCGAATGAACACCAGACTTCCGCGTCGCGTGAGCGAGGGCGAGGCACAGAGGGGGATGCAGAGTTCGTGAGATGAGGCGGCGAAAGCGAGACCTCGAGGGACTCACTGAGAGACAGAAACGAGAACTTGAAGGTCTGCGGCAGGCAAAGGCCGTTCGCATCGAGGCCGCCGAAGAAGAAAAACGCGTCACCCCATGCCGCCGCAGCGCTTGCACAACGAGGCGAGGGCACCTCTCCACCTAAAAACAAACATCCGAAACGCCGCGCGCGTGCTCATCAAGATTCTTACCCTTCATTGCATCCCTCACGCAATTACGACCTGCTAATTAATATATCTATAGAGAGAGACTGTGAAATTCATGCATACATACGTACACATACCCTACATACAAACATACAATATCGACGTATTAAGAGAGATATGGCGATATTGGCTGTGTGTGGGTCGCAAGCATTTCTGGAGAAAAGGCGAAAGACCGCACAGGGTGATTGATTTAGCTACGCCCTGAATCAAGCCGCGCTCATCTTTGCTCCTGGAAATCTCGTGTGCATATCCCTTCACCTTTCCGCACAGAACGCGCGTGAATGGAAGCGGATGAAGACAGGGGCACACCCGTGAGCTCTAAATGTCAAAGCAGGGAAAGACACAGTCACGCGTTTCCACTGCGTGCAACCCAAAAAACAGCCGGCGGCGCGTTGCAAAGGGAAGGCCCGTACGCGGTTGAGATAGCAACCTCTCGCGTTGCCTCGCGCGACGTTCCGCGCCTTCCGCAGAAGGAGAGGAAAGGCTACTCAGGGGGCATGCGATGCATGTGTCAGGGTGTCTGCTTTCGCTGCATCGCGGCGGCGTTTTCCTCTTTAGCGCTCGCAGGTCGATCGAAGGCGCGATACGCCCACACCGCAATACGACATAGAGCGGAGTTACTCACACACACTCGGCGGTATGGATTTATCTCGGGGCGGCCTTCCAGTCAAATAAACAGCGAGTGTGATCAACGCAACTGGGCGTACCTGTGCGAACGAACATCCACTGAGCAGACGGCTGAAGCGCTGTCGGCCGGGGTCCCTGCGTGGGCGCGAACGGCTCGCCGCGTTTGTTTTCGTTCTTCTCCGCGCCTTTCCCCTCCAGCTCCTGCGGGAGCGCACCGGGCTCGCTCTCCGTGTCGCCCTTCGCGCGCCTGGAGTGTCCCCCCGCCGAAGACCCCGGCGGTGACGAGTCGGCGAGAGGCTTGGAGCGCGAACGCCCGTCTCTGAAGAAGTTGACGCCGCGCTCGAAGCCGTCGCTCGTTTTCACCGGCGCGGCCGCCTCGTGGAGGCTGAGTTGCGCCTCTTCGCGGTCGCTGGCGGGTCGGTTCTCGCGTGCGTCGTCGTCCTTCGCCAACTGCGTCTCGGCGCGCTCTGCGTGCGCGAGTGAGGTTGCGGCTGACGCCAGGCACGACGAAGGCGGCGCTAGCGGCGGCGCGAATGTGGAGGGCGCCGCAGCGGGTGGACACGCGGAGCCGCGCACGGGCTTCAGCCTGCGAGCCGGAGAGAATAGGGGCGAGACAGGCGGCGTCGTGGAGGCGTCCCGCGGCGTGGAGAGCGCCGATCCGAAGAGAGAAGCCGAGTCGGGCGCCGGAAGCTTCACGAAAGGAGCCAAAAGCGCCTGAAGAAGGCGGCCTCCTTCGGCAAAACTCTCGCGCACCTGCGGGCGCAAACGGAGCCCAGAGAGCGGACACGCGTCCCCCGCCGGCACGCTCGCCTCGCCCGCAGCTTCCCAGGCTGCTGGCCTCTCGGCTGACTGTTCAGACGCAGGCGGCTCGGGCGGCGCGGACGGAGAGACAGAAGCGGCATCCGCAGCCGGCGGGGGCGCAGCGGACACAGGAGCCGAAGACGGCGACGAGCCGCCGCAAGACGCCATGGCGGACGCCTCTACGGCGGGAGGCCGCAAGGGTGACTTCGCGAGGCTCTCCTTGTCACGGGGCGCGGCGCCTTTGCTTCCCGCTCCGAACGAGCGCGAGAGCAGCCGCGCAGACGTAAACTCGAAAAAGGCGATGCGTTTCCGCTCGCTGGCGTCCTCTTCGTGGCGCTTCTTGCGCCCTCCAAGCAGCTCCCCGGTGGCGGACCTCGAGAGATCCGGGGCCGTCGCAGAGCGCCGGCTGAGTCGCTTGTTCCAGTAGCTCTTCAAGCCTCTCCCCCTCCCTTCCGCCTTTCTCTCAGACTCGCTCCTCTCCAGCGGCCCGTTCGTGCACCCGTCCACGCGCCCCTGAAGAGGCGACACCGCCGCTGTCTGTGGGCTCGAGGGCGCGCCGCAGGAGCTGGAAGGCTCAGTGGGCGCTCTCAGGGTAGCGGCATCTTTCGAGGTCTCAAAACCTTCAGAGGACAGCCTGCCCGCGTCGCCTCGCCGCACACCGAGGGTGCCCGGCGGCGCCGTCGTGCTGCGATTTCGCGCCCGCAGACTGCGGCAGAGCGGCGCGAGCGGCGAGGAAGGAGGCGAGAAAAGAGAAAAAGAACGAAAGGAGGACGCAGGCGACGCCCGCGAAGACGCAGAGGCAGGCGAAGGCGAGGCAGATGACGAGCGCGCAAGAGAGGACCGATGAGAAGAGGACGCGCGCGGGGAGTCGTGGGAAGAAAACCTAGACGATTGACTTCCCTGAGGAGAGTTCTCTCGGCCGTCGCCGTCGCGCCTCTCGGCTGCAGCGGAGACAGATACATCTGCTTCCTGCATCCTTCCGGCGGACGCGTCGCGACCGTCGTCGCGTTTCCTCTCTGCGTCCGTGTCCACGCCCTCGCACTCATCTTCCGCGTCGTTGCCCTTCATCTTGGATGCTTCTCCCTCGTCATCTGCTTGGCTCTAAGATCCACACTCGCTCGCATCCGCGATGCTTGTCTCCCTACACCGGCATCGACCCGAAGTCCGCAGAAGTCGGCGGGCGGCGCTTCTCATCGCAAACGAAATTCCAGGTTTTCTCTCTCGCTCGCATGCACCGCCCTCCGGCCGCTTTGGAGCCCGTCTCACGTTCTCGTTTTTCCTCCGATCTCTGCAGATGGCTCGGCGCCCGTCAAAATCTTTCCATGTTCATCCGCCGCATGCCCTCGGAAACCGCGAGGCGAAAAGAGGCTCAGGGCGAATCTGACTGTCCACAAGGCCGCACGCGCACGCAGAAATACAACTCAAAGACTACGCAGCTATACAAATATACATATACAACTATAATGCATATATATAGATACGCATATCGTTGATGTGTAGGAATACGGATAAGAGGAGAGCGAGTGGGGCCCTCGGCGGTCGATGAGGCAGTGAGACAGGGTGTATGCTGCAAACCAATTACCTTCGCGCGTCAAGGCTGCAATTATCCTCCGTGTTAAGAGGCAAGAAGCTCCCAGCGCAGTCAAAGCTCCATTGCAACTGTAGCTTTTCCCGTCGCTGTCTGTGATGTCCTCTGCGCGTCTTGCAGCGTTTCGCAGTCCGTCTCCTCTCGGGCGAGAAAAAAGCCGTGGAGAGGCCGGAAGATGGGAAGAAGCCGAATCAAACAAAAGAGAGAGCTTGCCGGCGAAAGAAAAAGAGACTGAAGAAGCAGTAATTTCACCGCAGGGCGCCGGAGATCGGAATCAGAAAACTGGGGCAAATGCGGAAGGTGGAGGGCGGAACCCGCGAACGGGGACAACGAAGCCTCTCTTGAGAGCACACACCGAGAGAAAAGGGTGAGAAGATTTCCAGAGGTGAGGCAAAAGCGAGGGGAAATCCGATTTCCCGAGAACAAACGGAAGGAAACACGAAAAATTGTTAGCAAAGCTGGCGGGAGCCGAGTAGCCAGCGAAGGCAGAGACGGACGGTAAAATGGGAAAGATCTCGAGACACGGCAAGCCAACACTCGAGGCAGCCCCACACCGCTTGATTCGTTTTTCTTTCATATTTTGGGCGTCCTGTGCTACTCTCCCACCTTCGAGGGTCGCCCTGCATCTACAGATCTCGCCGGGTCGTGAAAAGACGTCACCCGCAAGGTTGCTCGCGACCGGAGACAGACGCACGACAGGGAGCGAGCATGAGAGACACTGCGCGAATGTCGTTGCCAAAGAGGATAAAAAATGGAAAGAAGTAGCGTCCGAGTTCTAGAATCTCTTTTCCTCCATGTAAAGCTTCGATTTAACGTCCTTCCTCCTCACTGCAACGGTAGCTGTGACGTCAACGTATGCATCTGCGGCGGTGCGGACACACACGTGAGCCCTCGCACACAGCGAAACGAGCGCCGCTCCATGTTTCATACGCGTCAAAAGTCAGCGCCAGCCCGCAGAGAAGAGAAGAGGGAAAACAGAGTGTCGCGACTGCTTCTGAGCACAGCCAGGCCCTGGCTGGAGCCAAAATGCGGTATAAAAGGCTGGTCAAGCGCCTCCAAGGACGCGGCAGCGTTCTTCGTTGACTCGCGCACACAGTTCACGCTGGAGTTGCAATTGCCTTCCGCCGCCGGCGGATATGAACAGGCGCCGATTGCAGGCGCACGAGTATCCCTGCCTCGCGAGCTGGACTGGCGGGCGTCCTTCTGCTACTCCGTTAGATAGATGTGAATATAGTAACTTGCAGTACTGAGTGCAGGCCGCGGGTAGCGCTTGTAGAAGATATACTCCGCTGCTAAGCCAACTGCACGGAATGCGAGTCAGGCCTTCCAGGTGCAGGATGCGCCGTGCTTCGGAGGTGTTCAGATCTTGATTCATTTTCGAGAGATTATGTCGCAGCAGCGCGAGGCGAGGCCCGCAGTGTCTCTTGGCTCGACCTGCAGACGGGTATGGACAGGGAGAATCACAGGTTGACAACGAAACGGTAGAACTACAGGATGTACGCGCCACCTGGTGGCCTGCCGGGACGGTTGTCGCTTTCAGATGAACAGGAGACGCAGTTTTGTGACTTGCGTGGGGCTCTGAAACGGCCGCAGATGGGATGTGGAAGCCCACCTTATTCATGACAGACTTTCTCGCGGGGCGGCGCGTGACAGTGAACGGGCGAGTAGTCGTCTGAGTCGAACCAGTTTGCTTTATTTCAGGATGAGGATGGTGCCCGCAGCGCGTCTGTGGGGACACGTATTCTTGACTCATGCAGAGCAACAACGTATACCGCGTTACTTGCACTGTGAAGGGAGCCTGAACGCGGCGCTCCCGCCCTCGACAGGGACCCTGTTCGGCTGGAAAGGAGTATAAACAATTTCTACAAATCTTGACTCGCCTTGGTATAGCCATGTGTCCCACTTAAGAGCCGCCGCGGCTGTAAACCCACGTGCTCATTGCAGACGAGCACGCCGTTTCTAGAAAAGGGGAACAGAGTTGTGTACTGGGGCCAAAGTCATTACTGGACTCGAAATGTAGTCAGTGATTTGGTCAGTTTCGGCGTATACAGTATGATCTCCTGTCCAGCAGGGTGACGGGGCACGCGGTCCTCAAGCACTTGTGCTGCTACCTTTGTACTTCTGTATACTTCTGTACTTACAAAGTGAATTCGAGGATGCTGTGTATACTGGTAAGCGGTGTCGTGCTTGACCTCGCCTTCTGTAGCCGCTGTCACTTCTCAGCCCCACGACACACCCAGACTCATGCGTGAGAGAAGTCAGCAGTACTCCCCTTTGGTGAATGCCGTGATATGCGTTCAGCTCATCTTCAAACGCCGGATATCTGTGCGTTCACCCTTATGGGCATGACGGAACTCACTTGTTGCTTCTGTTCAGGCATGTTTTCTCTACGCTGTCGACGATATTTTTATTGAAAAGTATCGGCCCTTATCGTCCCCAAGTGTTCGCCACACTCGGGATGAAACGCTTTATGTGCATTCAAGGTTCGCCGCTCGCGAATACCGGTTGGAGGCGGCCTTTTCGATCATCAAATACCTTGTTTCGACTTCCTAAACCCGCAGTTAGTGTCCGTTCTGAAAGAAGTCAAGATGAATCCGTCAGAAGACTTCTACCGCGGAGAAAGCTGTGCTGCCGCTTCTGCGTTTCAAGGTGTCGAGACTAGATACTCGGGAAAACTGTGGCTTTCACTTTGTCTCCTCTTTGCCCGTCCCTACGACATCCGTGTGTGTGTTCAACGTCGTTCGCCGCTCTCTGGGCGCACACCGCGGTCGCCTCGGCAGCCTTCTCACCAGCAGCGGCAGAAAAATAAATGGACCCTGACGCCATCGTTACCGACGGAAGGACACGGCATGCATGTTTGCGCCTCGCTGCCGCGACAGGAGCGAGAAAGCGTCCGAAGTGAGTACGCCTCCCTCGTTTCGAACCCATTCTCTGACAAGTTTCACGCTCTGCAAGTTGTGCGTCGTCATGAAACACTTGGGTTTTCGTAAAAATGATTCAAAAATGAATTCGATGTGCGCGCCGCCATTTCGGCAGCGCCCACAGCCGTGAAGTCGCACCACGCGCGCCACTCCAACGCAGAAAACATAAAAACAGAGACAAACACGCGCGGATTTTTTTTGTGGGCATGCAGGCTCCCCGAAAATAAAGTGTGAACTTCCCTCTACCAGATGCGTGGCAAAAAAAGCAAATATTCCTGAAAAAAAAGAAAAATTCCCGACTCGAGCTAATCAGCTGCCACGACTCTCAGGTGGCAGCCTTGCCTACGCTGCGCTTATATATACGTCTCTACACACATGTATGCACAAATATATACATGTAAATACATATATAGACGAACATAGACGCTTACAGCGCGCGCTCAGATCTCGTCTTCGTCTTGTTCTGCGTGTGCGGGCACACTTTCTGCAGCGCGGGCGACCGCCTCGCGAGCGGCGCGCTTCGCAAGGTCCGATGCAGACGCGGCGGCCCGTAGGGCTCCAACCGAAAACCACTCGGGCGCGTCCCGCTCCAAAACGAGGCGCGATGCTGCGAACTCACACCCACGAACACAAGGATTCACACATGGGCATGCGGACGTATCTCTCTAAATAGATATATATATATATATATGTTTCGCATATATATATATATATATATATATGTTATCAGGGAGGGGCAGCTACATGCGTGCATACCCCTTGATGAGCGTCCTGAATCCTACCTCACAGATAAGATATACTTTTGGCATGTATCATGCATACGCTGCCGCACACCTCGACGTCCAACCAATTTTTTCGCATATATATAATATACGGGCATGTATATACCAACAGACACTGAGGATTTGCCGTGAATTTGAATGGCGTTCATTCATGAGAGGCTGACTCAGAAAGAAGGAAAGACACACCTGTCTCCGAACTCGCGCCATGCAGCGCGAGCGGCGCGCGGAAAAAGCCAAACGGCGGACAGAGAGGAAGCGCTTCCCAGTGCGGAGAGGCCTGCGAGTGAACCGCCGCACCGCTTTCTGTTCTTGACGGAATCCGAGCGTGCCTCGGCAAAGTGTGAAGCCATGGAGAATCGAATAGATATACAGATATCCAGGTTGCGGATTCAATTTAAAATGTGAAGGACGAGGCACACACGAACGTGTCATTTGAGGCTGCTTCAGAGCGAATTACACATGCGCAGAGCAATCGCAGCCGCTGCAGTGTCGCGAGAAAGACGAGTATCTTTTGACACGTCGTGTCCTGGATGCAGCTGAGCTGAACACACGTGCATGTCGCGTATCTTCCGTAGACGAGCCTGGAGCTTTATGGCTACGCTGCTGACCCAACGAAACACGCATTTCCCCTTCTCTCTCTAGCGAGCGCTGCACACAAAGGCATCCAGCCCCGGCAGAAGGCTCATGACTCGACACCAGCGGAGACATGCGCCCTCGAGACTGCTGCCCAACAAGTCGCGAAGGAGGTAGACCCGACCCGACGACAAGGATGGCAGTGGAGCGTCAGTTACCTGTTTCTTGATCCAGTCAAAGTCCTTAACATCTCGCCATAACAAGTTTTCCTCGGCGTCGCTTTCCCCTCCACTCGCCTCTGTGGCAGAGTTGCCCCGGGGGGAGGCAACTCGGAGCTCGAGCAGCTGCGGACCAAAGACTGCGCCACGCGTCCTGCGCAGAGAGAAAAGGACTCTCATTCTCTCCACGCGTCTCCCCGAGGCTGATCAGCACGCCCCTGCGGTCCACTGTCTGCCTGTTTCTGTGCGGCGACGAGACGTGCCCGGCGTCGTGAGCCTCCAAGCTCGTTTCAGCGCGACTGCGTCTCATTCCAAATGCGCTGAATCAAGCTGGAGAAGATCGCCCCGCGAGCTAGCGCAGGCGCACCTCATTCTTCTGATCTGAGGAGACTGCCTGCTCTGCCTCCGCTGCCGCTGCGCGCGCCTCCTGCGGCCCGCAGCCTTCCACCCTCCCGCCTGTCGGCGCACGCAACGAATCCGTCACAAGCATCTCCCTCGCGACCGGCAGACAGAGAGGAGTCCTGCAAGATGCATGCGAGCTTCCTCTCGATGCATGCGCGCCCGCCTACCGCTCAATGATCGGCGATGAGAAGATGTCGAGGAGAAACGCAGTGTCCGAGCTATCGTGGACTCGCAGCTGAAGATACAGCGCAATGAAACAAATTTCTTGACTCGAGATGATTAACGAAGATGGCCGTGAGGAAGTGATGCGTATCGCAGAAACAAAAGCCTGTGTTTTGTTCTGCAATGCTTCTCTTCGTCTCGCGTTTTCTGCTTCAACGCTACGCGGGACTGGCGAGTCTCTCTCTCTGAAACCTTTCGCGCTCTACAAGCGCTCGCCTTCGCCGCCGTGCAGTCCAACGTCTCAGCGCGCGCAACAACAACACAGCCGAGAGCTCTGCATCGTTCTCAGACGCGCAAGATTCAAATATATTTATATGCATATAGATATATGTGTACACACACATGCATATGTATATACATATATATATATATATATATACACATTTGATTCACTTTTTCGCTCTCGTCTCGTTTTCGCTTTCGTTGCGTCTCGCTGTGGTGTCTTCTGACGCCGGAGTTTCTCTGGTCGTCCTCACCTGTTGCGTTTTCAACGCGAAGAGCGACTTGGTACATCCGAAGAGCCACAGCGAGCTTGCGATCTCCGAAAAACTGAAACGCCACACACTGCGCAACGCCGCGGGGGATGACGCGAGAAGGGGGAAAAGAATTATTAAATATGGCCTAGTCTGCAGCGAGTCACATCCGACTGCCGCGCGCCCGCAAGCACCCCGAAACACCGAACGCAGCGGAGCGCCGGCGCAGGCTAGGTCGCGCATCAGACACGAGGTCGAATACCACAAGAAAGCATCCTCGCAACGCTGGAAATCAACTACAGGCATACTCCCGAAGCTGGAGCATAGGCCGTAGAGGCTCGGGGTATGACCGTTACTGCAAAACTTCAAAAAGGAGACTAAAAATCATGTATGTATTTATTTATTCTTGTGTAGAAACGCGAGGTGCTCTGTTTGATCATGTGAGAGCTTCGGGGGCCTACAAGACAAGGCAAGAGGAGAGTCGCCGGACGCGCGCCGCGGGGATCTTTTCTGAAACGACGACGAGGCATTGATCCTGAAAAAATGAAACTTGCAACGCAGACCGGTAAAAAATAGAGCGCACACGACGTGCGAGCTCCCTCGGAGTCTAGTCGATACGCGTGCGTGCATGTCTCTTCTGATAGATACACACTGGCGTCCGCAGAGGCCCCGATCGCGGCATCCTGCAGAAAAGCAATCATGTGTGGAGATAGCGCCGCGAGAAACAGCGCTGAATCTTGAACTGGCGCGCAGCGGAGGAGACTACGAGGCAGAGGAGACGATGAACCAGCAGAGAGAGAGAAAGGAGAAGTCGAAGTTTCCTAGCTGCCACATATTTGAGCAATAGACATCTACAGTATTGGTCTCTGCAACTAAAAACGAAAATGTCGTGAGGGCAAGCTAGTTTGTTTCTCCTTACGAGGTCTCGGAGCAACAGTTCTCGTCCTCCGAGTTCGCCAGGACCGAATATAATTCTGCGAAGGAAAGCACATCCGTCAAACATCTTCGTTTCACACATTTCTTTTCTTTCTTGAGCTCCGTCGCGTCTAGGCAGGCGGGGATTCCCACACAGCAAAGACAGACGATCATTTACAGAAACAAAAACTATTCACAGCACGCACGCTTCTGCCGGATGCGCTCGCCTGCGTAAAGGGACCCTCTCTGCGTCAAGCGAGAATGCTTCGTAGAAGAGTCTGGGCTTCATCTCGATTGCTCCCTCTGACGCCACGTTCAGCATACGTTTCCTGTTGCCGCTTTTCGATGAGAATAACGTGAGGGCCTAGCGTCTCTTCTTCGCCCTCTTCTCTCTCGCATGACACGGCGCATGATGCGTCAGGTTTCCCCTCCAGGTCTTTCTCTCTCTTGTCATGACCGGCCGCAGCCAAAGCTGAAGAGGCGCGGGATGGCTTATCTGACGCCTTCTTCCGAAATGAGAATGTCTTCTTCGGCGCAGCGAGTCGATCGCGCTCCTGAATCAGCTGCTCCTCCATGCGAGATATCGTCTGCAGAGAAGCCGGCAACGGAGGAAGAGACAAAAACTCGAGAAAAACAAAGATTCGAACACGTACACACACAAAGCAGCGCCACATGCAAACACAGAAAAAATCCTCACGAGGCACAGTGAGTCGCCCCACATTCACGAAATAAAATAGAAATAACTTCCAATATATAGACAGTGATTTTATGCAAAATACAGAAGTAGAATACATGTTCTACGTATACAAAACTATTGATTACATACACATAACCCAGAAGCTCGGGCGTACGTACAGCTGCCTGCAACTTGCGTCTCCGCTCCTCGCCATCGCTTCCGGAGCAGTTTCGCCGGCGAATCATCGCCAGCTTTTCTGAGGCTTCCCGAAGGCGCTCGAGATGAAGAAGCGCCTCTTCCTCTCTGGTTCGTGTGAAGGCAGTCGCTGAAGAGGCGCAGGTAGAAGACGAGGAAGGGGCTGACGAAGAACAGCCGAGAGAATTGGGGTCCGCTCGCGAGCCGCTGCCGCCAGGAGCTCGCGGAAGAAACGTGCGTGCCTCTGAGGAAAACACAATGCCGAGCAAGTCCCAGGAAGGCCATGAGGAGAGCGCGGGGCGGTGTCGGCCTACACGGTACGGAAGGATTCGCAAATCAAGCAGTCGAGCGTGGAAAAGGAGGAGCCAAGCCGAGAGGAAGCAAGGCTGAAGGAAGCATTTCAGAGAACAGAGGGGGGGGGCGGAGGGGGGTAAACGGAGAGCCAGTGAGAGTTGAGAGCGCAGGGAAGCAAGATGAAGAGCATCGAGCGAGGCAAAAACACAGAGATCTGTGTTCATGCTAAGCATGCAATTCGCGTCAAGAGACGCAATGCGCATGGCAGCTAGGATATCCCTCAATCGTGTGTATCAGCGCACCGTGAAGCACTTGGTCGAGGAAACTTTCGAAGGCTCTCAGCTCTTCTCGAGCTCGCTCATTCTCCTCTAAGGGGCTCTGCTTTTGCTCAGACACTACCTCCTCCTCGAAGCTGGGCGCTTGCTCCATGGCACTGTCTGAATACCGCAGACGAGGCGTGCCCGCCAATCTGGTTTGTTTCGCTCCTTGAGAAGTCCTCAACCGCCTCTTCCAGCGCGCGGAAGCGGAAACGAAGAGAAACAGAGGTGTTCATGAAAAAACAAAGAGGAGGCGGTGCAGCGCAGTGGGTTTGCAGAGGATTCGGCCGGACTCACAAAGAGAAACGCGATGAGTGGCTGACTGCGCGGGCTCGAAGGTGCGCGGGCAGTGCGCAGGGCCAGCAAGAAGAAAGAAAGAAGCACCAGACGCAGGAGAACGAGAGACACCGGGAGGAGGTCAAGTGAAAGGCGAAGCAGAGTCTGAAAAACGCTCAAAGGCAGACGGTTGCGGTGTACGTACACCTGAGACTAGTCAACGCTCCAGCGAGGGCGACGGAGCTGCGTGCCTTAGAGCCGACTCTTGCCCTCCCTCTCTCTCTACAGGCCTTACAGTGAGAACTGAAAGGACGCCAATGATGAGCGGGTGTCTGGAACAGGCAGAAAAAGCCAGATTTGCGGGGTTTTTCCGCGGCGGTGCTCGAGATGTGACCAACCGTTGCAGAGCCTCGAGGGGGGGTGTGGCAGGATCCTACACGCCGAGGCCACGAACGGGCGCCTTTCTTTAGGTCGAGGCAGACGGGAGGACTAAGCTTCTTTTAATCCAGCTGGCAGATAGATGCTTTCTCGTTTCCGCTGATATCTCGGTTCTCAGGACTTTGGACTTCACGAGCGACCTGCTGCCCCCCAGTAGCCGTATCTTGCATGCACGCGAAGACACGCCATGAAAAGAGGACCTGTCGATCGCGTTTTGAAGGAGAAACGAAGCTCTTCTCATCATTACAAAGCTCAAAGCAAACCCGTCCTGAAATTTCATTCACATCGAAGCTCCTTTGTCGTTTAGAATCGGCTTCTTTGAAGGAAAGGCCTTCGGACGCTCGCCCGTCCGCACACTGCCGCCCCGGGATCGCTGCGTCACGTGGATGTGTGTCTTGAGAGTTTAATCGTCGCCCCGTTTTCTTCTCACACTTCAGTCGCGCTTTTCTCGTCACTATTTTGAAATCTCTTCGTTTCTTGATAGCCTTGAGCCCGTCTGAGAGGTGTCTCTTTCAGCGGGTTTGTGGAATTGCGCCACGTCGCGCTCGCCTTCGAGCTCGGCTCTCTCTGTCGCGTGAGTTTGTCGCGCTGTTTTCCACGATAGCCTTCTGCGTCCGTCCAGCTCTACGCCTAAACACGCACTCCAAGTGGCGTAGACATTCTTCCATATATACATATCTATGTATTTTCACCTTTTTTATGATGTTTGCAAGTCGTCTGCACTAACGCTCCCGCCTTTGCTGTAGAGCCTGGACTTTTCCTAGGAAAAAAGCGTGAAGCGGTATACAGACACATGGAGACCTCCAGGCTGCCGCCCACGCCGTCGCGTGTTAACCTCTCTCGAGGGGGCGCGCCAGACTCTTCCTCGCTGCCGTCTTCTTCGAGTCTCTCTTCTATCGCTGCGCAGCCTTCTGCGCCGAGCGCCGCGGGCTCGTCTGCCGCTTCTTCTCTCTCTGCTCTCACGGGGCCCTCCTCTCTCGCCTCCTCTTCGCTGCGTCCGCTGGCTTCTTCTTCGTTCGCCGCTCTCGCCTCCTTGCGGCCAGACGCCTCCTTCTCTGCGTCGTCGCCGCCTGCGGGGCGATGCGGCTCTTCTTTGCTGCCTTCTGCGCTCGCGTCTTCCCACGCGCCGGCGACATCGTCCTACGAGCGCATGAGCCGCGAAATCTGGGCGCGCATCCAAGACGTGAAGCTCCTTCTCCCCTACAGGTCGGTCTCCCTTTTTGTCTGATCCAGACGGGCGAGCAGAGAGGCATTCAGAGGATCTCGCATCACTCCACCTTTTCGTGCACCTTTCTTTTTCTTTGCAGAGCCGCGGGCAGCGCGGAGGCGCAGACCGCCGCCGCCGCAGCTGCCGCCCTCGAAGAGAAGCTTGTGAGGCTGGAACAGAGCGTTGCAGAGATCCAGGTACGCCTTCCTTTCCTCGGTTTTTTCTGAGTGATTCCGCGTCTTCTTCGCCGCGTTACATCGTGTTTGGAACCCCTTTAGAGGCGCAGCGGAGGCGCTCAGGTCGGCATCAAACACAACCCCAGAGAAGAGCTGCGAGGGGAAAGTCTGGCGTTCCTCTCGAGCTGCGAAACAGAACTGCGTAGCTCGACTCGAAAGAGGCTTTAGCTCTGAAACACTGGAGGCGAGTCTGCATGAGTCGCAGCCGAAGGCTTGTTCTTTCGTCGCCTGAGTCAGGCGGTTTCTCTCTCTGAGGCAGCCTGTAGCGGGTTCGTTTGGTGATCAGTCTCACGCCACATGCATCCTCAGTTCAGATGCAGATAAGCTCATATTTCGCTAGCGTGGAGGGAATCCTTGTGGATTCTTCGTCGCGTCTTTTTCGTGGCGCAGCTCTCTGCGCGTCCGCGATTCTTCCTCTGCTGCGTCGCGCTGCCGTCCTCAGGCGCCCACCACGCGGCAGCTGGACTGTGTCTTTATTTTTTGGTTTTCCCTCTACGTTTTGTTCTCTATTCTGTTTTTGCTTCATCGTCGGGCGTGCCGCGTTACCTCGCGTTGGCTGTCGCGTGTTGCAGCGTTTTTGTTTCTTTTTTTGAGCTGAAGTCTGCACGCCGGGTACATTAAACTTCCCCTGTGTGTTTGCCTTCTCTCTCCTTGCCTCGCGTTTTCGCCATTCGGCTGCGTCCTTTTCTTCGCAGTTCTCGGATTCTCAGAACGCCGTCACACGCAGTCTGCTCTCTCTGCATCTCCTCTCTAACTCTTTTTCTGCCTGCTACTTTCTTTGTCTCTGCTTGCTCCGCGCCACGCTCGCTTCGTCTGCTGCGTGTCTCTCTGCGTTTTTTTCCAGAGGCAAGTCAGCGCAGACCTCGCGCTCCTGCCTGCGCTGCCGGCGCTGCTCGCCTCGGCGCACGCGCAGCGCCAGAAGGTCCAGCAGCTCTACGCGCGCCTCCTGCCCGCCTTCTCCGTCTCACTGCTGTCCTCTTCGGCGCTCTCTCCGGCGCCTGGCGGCGGCTCGCTCGGCGCGCGCAGAGCGGAGGCTGGGCGCCGCAGCGGCGGCCGGCGTGAAGGCCGCAAGCGCCGCGAGCGCGAGGGCGGGGCGGGGGGGGCTTGCACGGTGGAGAGCGAGCGCACTGCGGCGGAGGAAGGCAAGAAGGAGAGCAGGAAAGCGAGCGCTGCGGAAGAAGAAGCTGAAGAGGACGCCCGCGGCGAGCAGAGTGGAGACAGCGAGCCGCGCGACAGCCGCGAAGACTCCGAACCGCGCGCAGGCGGGGACGCAGAGGACAAACCGCATGGGTAGCGCGTGCAGAGCGAGTGATGCATGTTTAGCGCTTTCTAAAATTGTCTTTTGCGCTGCTGCTTCCGAACGCCTCATGTCTCGAAACGAAGTTTTCTACGCACAGCCGGCTGTCTCACGCCGAGTCCACTCCGATCGGCGCACGCAGAGACGGAAAACACTCAGAGACGAGCAAGCGCTGAAAAATCCCACGCGATGCGCAGAGATCGAGTGAAGTAGAGACAGACAACAACGAGCGGGCTGTGAGAAAACGCAGCGGCGAAAAAACGTCGGGAGGGCAAGCGCGCGGGCGCAGTGCGACACAGAGGGAACTCGCGCGCGTTAGTACACGAGAAAAAAGAGTGCGTGAGATGGCAAGCTGCGGATGCAGGCTTTAAAAAACAGCGAAAAACGCCGTTCGACTTAGGTTTCGGTTTCAATCTCAAGCGGATGAGGACGCACGCACTGCCGAGGACGCGGCAACCAAAACAGCATCTTCATTCAATCCGCGACACGCTGCGCATGCAAACTCGCACCAGAGCAACATTTTAGATGCACCTCTGCGAACAAATAGGTACTCGCATATACGTATATATATATATATATATATATATATGTAAACATGTGCTGCGCCTCGCATAATGAAACATATACATATACAATATATGTATATGTACCAGAGGGCATGTGGAGCACGCTTAGGGATGAGCGCGAGGCAAGGAGGCGCACTGCCGGGTGAAGTTAAAAACGGAAAAAATTGGACGTCGCCTCTTGCCCGCTGCGGCACGCGCGTGCTGCGCGCCTCGTGCCTCTGTCTGCGACGGAAAGACACTTCCCCGCGTTCGTGTGGGAAACGAAACGCCCGACGCTGAGTCGCCGCTCTCGGCTCCGCTGCCGACTCTGTCTCCTCTGAGAAGCCTGAGAAGAGTCGCTTTCAGCTCTTCAGCTCCTTCTTAGTCCGGCCTTTATACGCGAATGGCTGTAGATGTATGTGTTGTGGGACGTGTCGACGTGTCTGGTTGCCGCTGAACCTCTCGAGGCGGTCGCGGCTCGCCGCGCAGGTTCACTCGGCGAAACGCCTCGTTCGTGCGTTCTCTGCCTTTCAAAAAATGCATGCGTGCGTTCAAGATGCACTCACGTTGCACCGAGGCATGGAGCGCTGCTGCGAGGCCATCAGCTGCCTCTGCGCATGTGGCGCGTAGTATTTCCGTCGCCATTCTCTCTCTCTTGCCGTGTTCCGATTTTCCGTGACCGCTCTCGCATCTTCATCGCTCCAGGGGGCCAGCCTCGTTCGCGTGGCTCGTTCTCTCCGTCTCCGTGCCCGCGAAATCCTCCTCTTCTTCTTCATCGTCCTCTTCATCTTCTTCCTCGATCTGCTGCGAGACGCCGAGCTCGCTCATTAAGTGCATCTCAATCTGCACGTACGGCAGAACCGCAAAGAAACCCGAAACAGCAACACGCCTCAGCCAAGTGCACAGCGCTCCAGTCTCTCTATCTCCCACGTCCGGATTACTCTCCCTCAGGAAACACAGCTGCATATATGTAGACAGAGAGAGAGAAAGAAAAACACATGTTTCGCGACCGTTGTTGGTACTAGTTTGTGAAGAGCGAAAATCCAAGTTTTCTCTTAGCACGGGGCGCCCGATGTTCGCGTTCTCTAGAGTGGAATCTCTCTCACGTCTTTCCCGTTCCTGTTCTGTTGCGTCTCTCTTCTTAATCGCGTCTACGAGTTGCTTTTCTTGAGTTTCGCTCCCCGTTCGCTAGTCGGATTTTCCGCTCTGCCTCCTTCCGTGCTCCCCTATCGGTCCTCTTCAACCCTGCTCGGTCGATCGGCGTCTGCGCCTGCTATTCTCCGCCGTTCTCTCCCCTCGCGACTTCTTCCTTTGCCCTTCTGCAGCCCCGACCTACCGCGTCGCGCTGTTGAACGAGGCGAAGGCGCCGCAGCGCCCTCCTGAGTCTGCGCGCGCCAGCGAGACAGGAAACCGCAATGCATCCAAATATTCACAATTGCACAAACACGCATAATGCGCGGCACATGCATCCATCCTCAGGCGCACCGGGCGAAGCCGTGTTGAAAACAGAAAGAAAGGACAAAACATATTTCTTCACAGCAGATGCGCGCCATGCTAGCCCGAGGAGTCGCGTCTGCTGTCCTCCCGGGTTCGAGAGCCTGGTACTTTACTCCGCACACACATGCAGCTATGGCAACTCGTATATCTGCAAATAGTCGTATATATAACATATGCAATCATATATATACACTTGTCGACGCATGTCACATGTTCAATCCACGGCACGAATACGTATACATATATGTATCTATTTATTATTGCGTGAGAGACCGCTTTGAGGGCAGTGCCGGGAGCATCGGGGGGGTCTCGCGTTTGAGTCAAATCGTCTTCGACTCGACTCACCTGCGGTGCTTAAGGGCATGGCACGAAAAGGAGATTCCGCAGCAGATCGGAACGCCCATGACCAAACTGAGGACGAAGAAGACGATCATCACCGCGTCTCTAGAGTCTGGTAAACACACACGCAGAAAGTCGTTTCCAAATCTTACACGTGAAGCGGGTTCCTCTGCCTGTCTCCGTAGGCATATCTACTCACACATGATTGAGTATATATATATATATACATATATTTGTCCGGTCTACAATTACAGAGAGTTTCCGCTGGATATACTCTTTCCCACATCCCCTGCATGCGCCTTCTGCAAACCGACAATCCTCGAGCCGAAACACTCCCCCTTATCCCAAATGCAAATGCGCGTTTACGTGTGCGAATATATGTAGATACGTAGACAGATAGATACAGCCATACATAGACGGCACCGGAGTGCAGCCCGGCGTATGCGCATGCATGTACATGAATATATATATATATCTGAATACATCTGACTGTGAGGCGCGTCTGCATCGCACATCTGGTCATGTAATGGCGACGAGGAAGGGGCTGTGTGTGGTTTCCGCTGTGGGCTTCGCGACGCAGAGCTTTGCGTCTTCGTCGCTGCGGGCTGCGGGCGCCTACCCATGACAAAGAGGACTTCCGCGACGGCGAGGCCCTGGGGATCTGCTTCGTTGGCGTAGAAGCACGCGAAGGTGCGCAGGTGGGGTGGCGGCAAAAAGCCTCCGTCGTAAAGCGGCGCAGAACTCTCGTCGCGGTGCCGCTCTTCCATTCTGCGAGGCATGCGCAAGGCAATCGTTTCGCGTGTCTGCCTGGGTTGCAAAGGCGAGCGCCTCGGAGCCGACGCGCGACAGATTTGCCTTGCGAGGGCGCGCGGGCGGAAGCAAGTTTCCGCCCGCGCGCCCTCGCAAGGCAGACCGCGGACAGGAGACAACTAGATCCTGTGCCACTAACACGCGCCTCCGTGCGAGCGGAAACGCGAGAGAGAGAGAGAGAAGAGAAGCGCACGCGGAGAGGTAATGCGCAGGGTAGCTCAGCCGCGTCGGCGGGTGAGCCTCTGCGACCGCGCCTCCCTTCGGGACATACTGTCTGCCGAAAAGGCGGAAACAGGAAGGAAAAACATAGAAAAAGCCCGAGGAGGCACGACGAAGGCAAAGCAGCAGGAACTGGAAGGGACTATTGCAGAGAAACGAGAGGCGAGAACTGTTCATTTTCATCTGAGTGGAGGCCGCTCACAAGAAGACGCAAGTAGCAGTCGTCGCTTCACCTTTTTCGGTATTATAAATTCCAGTAATCGGCTCCTGACTATCACGATTGCAATTCCTACTGAGCGTGCGCAGTGGATCAGACTTGAGAGTAGTCCGCAGCATCGCATCGCAACTGGAGTGAGAAAGTGTAGACACCTGCAGCCGCTGTGAACACAGACAGGAGCGGTGCCAGCAAACCGCCAAAGTCTCACTCAAAGTGCAGCGTCTCGAGGTTGGGATCCGTTGTACTTTGCGAAGGCCGCGCGAACGCCACGGGCGCGACGCCGAAGAAGGCGTGTTCCTCCCAGAAGCCTGCAGAGACAGGGATAGACTCGACTCGACTTCAGAAAAAAATAAGGTGCCAAACGCGAAGACACAGCCGAATTTAAACACAGAAAAACGACTCGAAGACTCGAGTGAGAACCGACATTGAAAGAAGGTTGATGTGAAGGCGACGTCTCTTCGCGCTCCGCATGAGAAGAGGCTCTTCGGTCGCGCAAGAAATGACTCTGCGAAACTCGTACCTGGGCAATGAAAAGGCGAGTGACGCTTGACAGACTTCAGGACGAGGCGATTGAAAGACGTGAAGTTGTATCCCTCTGCAGGGAAGGGTAGGAGAAACACAGAAAGACAAAAGAGACAGCCACCGCGTCAAGCGCGTCTTGCACGCGAGGCACACACGGGACGCACAGAAATGGAGAGAAGCGTTCCACGCCTGCCTCACGTGAAGCGAACCCCCCCGCTCCCCCATAAATAAGAAGAGAAAACGAGGGGAGAAATCGACTTCTGATGCGGAAGTTTTTCTTCTCTGTGACGAGTTCGGCGGGGAGAGGAGCCCGATCTCTGCAAGTGCGCGGCATCCGTGAGTTGCAGACTTGGCCGGCGGAAACCCAGCATCGTTCCGCGGTTCGAATCCACTTACGCAGATCTTTTCCGTAGCTCCATCCGGCGTTGATGAATCGGCGCATGTGGACGGTCTCTTTGTCGTGCATTTCCAAGTAAACGGAGCTGGCCCAAGCCGGAGAGTTCGCGGCGCGCGCGGCTGCGAAGCGAATCGCGTCTGCCTCCTCATTTCCATCCTTCTTCTCGTCCTTCTTTGCGGTTTTCCCCTTGTCGCCCTCGCCCCGCCCCGCCGCTGCTGAAGGCGCAGGCGCCCCCGACGATGAGGCGTCGTCATCGTCGTTCAGAGAGAGAGATAGCGTCGGCGCTCGGTGGAAGAGGAGCTCCCCGACGTCAAACATCTCTTGCGACCAGCCGACGCGCGTCGGCGCGGCCTTCAAAGCCCCCGCCGGAGGAGGAGGCGCAGCCTCGTGAGCCAGAAGCGGTTTTCCCAGCTCCTCCACGCCTGCGAACAGGATCGCATTCCGCCTCGCCTCGTGCGGGCCCCGGTAGCAGACGCCCAGCCGCGCCTTGGGCTTGCCATTCGGCGAGCCTTCTGCGTCTGAGGTGCGCGCGCCGGGCTCCACTGGAGACGCGGCTGACTTCGGATCGACGGCGAGCGCCGCCGCGGAGGCCGCCGCGACGTCGGGGCCGGCGTCTGGGCGCGTCTCCAGGCGCCGCGCGATGACGCGGAGCGGAGGAGCAGGCCACAGAGACAGCGGAGACGAGGTAGGGGAGGAGGGCGACGCAGAGGGCGACGCAGAGGGCGACGCGCGCGACGGCGGCTGCGAACGCCCCACCAGCTCGCCAGGGCTGCCGATGACGTGCAGGTCGTAGCGGGAAAGGAGGAAAAGAACGAAGTCCTGAGGAAGCTGAAAAGACAAGTACTGGCGGAGGCTGCTCGCGTGGACGACGGGGCTGCAGAACACGGGCGGCGAGTTCGGGCCCCACGCAGGCGCCTGCGCGGCCGCCGAAGACGACGACGCAGGCGAGCGACCAGGAGACACAGCCGGAGACGACGCAGAGGACGAGACTGGCGTCTCGCTCGCAGGCGAAGGCGACGGGGGAGAGGCAGACGCCGCAGCAGAGGCAGGGGAGACCTGAGCAGAGTCTGGTCGCGTCGCTGCCGACGCATCCGCGAGACTCCCCTTGCTCGTAAAGAGTGCATCCTCCTCCTCTTCCTCCTCAGAGAGGTTTACGGCGCCCTGGCTGGCATCGCCTCCGCGGTTGGGCTCGGCGGCGTCCGCGCGCCGGAAGGCCTCCTCGCACGACGTGGGGAAGTCGTCCGCGGCGGACCCGCGCGCCTCCGCGGAGCTTATCTCCTCTTCGTCGGCGCCAGAGGCGGCAAGCCCCTGAGGCCGTTCGGCTCCCTCGCGGAGGCTCAGCTCCCGCCCCGGCGCGCCGCCGCCCACCACGCGCCTCCCCCCGGCGCCCGCGCGGGTCTCAGCAGCCTCCACTGGAGAAGCAGAGGGAGAAGCGGAGGACGGCGTAGACGAAGCAGGCGACGCAGGCAGGCGGTAGATCGCAATGCATGCATCCACGAAGAGCGCCTGAGCGCGCGCCAGGGGCCTCTCCGCCAGCCAACTCCCGCGCGGCGGCCAGGGCTCTGAGGCGAAGGCCCACGAGAAGGCGCGACCGGGCGCCCCCGAGAGGAGTGAAGAGATGAAGCGCAGCCGCGAAGAGATCGAGCGCGGACTCGCAGACTCAACAGGAGACGCAGAGGCAGAAGCGTTTGAGTCCGAACTCGACGCGGAAGCTGCGCCGGATTCGGTGCCTTTTTCTTGGCTCTGAGGAATGTCCTCTGCCGCTGCCGCCGCCTTGTCCGTGCCCGCTGTCGGCTCGAGGCTCGTCCCCGCGGGAGGCTCGCTGTCCCCCGGAGGGTGCGCGGCAGCAGACGCCGACGCCGCTGCGGGTCCGTCTCCTCCGCTCGAGTCGTCTTCTGCGGCGCGATCCGCTGGTGCGCGGCGCGGGTCCGAAGAAGCGCCTGCCGCAGAGAGAGTAACGGCGGACACCGCAGGTGCGTCGCTTGGCGGCGCGGGCGAGGCCGCAGAGTAGCTCGGCGGCGCGGCGGCGAGGGCGGCGGAAGGCCCTGAGGCGTGAGAGGCGTGCGGGGCGTTGGGTGCGAGAGGCTTCCGCAGGGGCAGCGCCTCGCGCTCGGCTGCCTCAACGGAATCTCGCGGTGCAGGGGGCCTTCGTTTGGAGTGGGCGAACCTCCAGCTCGCGCGTGCGTCGATCGTTGCCGCAAAGAACTCCGAGTCATTCGCAGACTGGATCTCCGCGCGGAGCTCCGCAGTCTCGACGAAGCCTCGAACTCTCACGAAGAAGGGGCCCCATTCTCGCGTCGGCTCTTCTTCACCTGTCGCGTCCGCGACCTCCGCGAAGGACAGGCCGGTCGCGTTCTGCGCCGCATCGAGAGGCGCGCGTGCTTTCTGCTTCCGTTCTGCCGCGTGGCTCTGGACCTGGTCTAGAAGCCGAGAGGGCAAGGCCACGGGGAAGAGCTGGCTGCTGAGCGGGCTGAAGCAGCCTTCAGAGAGGTTCGAGAGGCACTTAGACCAAGAGAGAGCGGAGGACGAAGCGGAGAGCGGCGCGGCAGGGGAGCCAGACGGCAGAACGGCACCGCGGTAAACGAGCAGGGACGCGGGAGACGACAGCGGCGAGGGCCTGGCGACCGGCTGGAGCTCCGGATAGACAGAGCGGCTTCGCGGCCGCGCCAGCAGGTGGACTGAGGAGAAGGGATGCGGCAGCCGTCTCCACGAGGACGCGGAAGCGGCGGAGTCCGACGGGGGACGCCCTGCAGAGGAGGCTGACGGCCCCGTTGCAGAGGACGGGGAGGAAGAGGAAGAAGGCGGCGAATCATTCTGGGATTCGAAGTCCACAGGGAGAGAGAAGAAGGGGAAGGGCGGCAGGGCCGAAAAATCCTCCTGCAGCCGACGCGGAGGAGCAGCGCGGGTGGTGCCCCAGACGAGATCCGCGCGAAAAAACGCCGAGGTAGACGAAAGAGAGCACAGAAACAGGAGGAGCAGCACACGGGTGCGGGACAGACGAAGCCGGGGCTGGAGGGCTCTGCCGCCAGCGCCGACCAGACGCACACCGGAAGGGGAAGCAGACAAAAAGGGGGCGCCGGAGCTGGCTGTGCCGCAGCGAGGAGACCGCGAAGGAGCGGCAACACAGGCAGGCTGTTGGAGAGCGGAAAAGAGACGAGGCGACGGAGAAAGGAGGCTCCCGTCGACAAAGGGAGAAGACGAAGGGCTCTCGGGCAGCCCCTGCGCGCCAGAGGGGCGCCGCCGCCTCATTGTGGAGTCGCCGAAAGCCGCAGAGTCGTTCGCAACGGGATAGCAGGACAAGGACAGTGGTGCAAGCAGTGAGAGAGATGCGTTCCTCTACGACTCTGCGCTAGGAAATCGAACGGCCGGGGCGCAGACAAAACCTCCAGCGAATCCCTTGGTGGTTTCGGGTAAGCGAACTGAAGACGGGCCTGGCCGTAGTGAAGCGCACATCTCACGGAAGCAACGACGGGAGGAAGAAAAAGGGTGATACTCTGTACGGTGCACCTGAAGAAGGCCACTTTGAATAGCGTACCTCCTGTGGGGAACACTGATTCAACGGGAGGAAAAGCAAGAATAGTCAGGAGACAAAACACAGCGGAGCTCGCGGCGCGGGCGACCGGGCGTTAACGGCACGATATCGCCGCCGAAACATGAGTGAAGGCCGCACATGAAAGCGTACCTCGTCGTGCAGAGAGGCCGTGAATGTCAAACAGACATTTCTCCGCAGTTCCGAAGAGCCAAGAGCTCCGAATCGGAGCTCTGCGGTGAGTTCCTCTCGTGTGCCGGCACAGCTTGGGTGTCGATACATCGCAGGGGGTAAAATCACCGGACGAAAAAGGAGACATCGTCATTCGCTGTCTGTTGTTGTGCGCCTATCTTTTCTTGTTGTGTGCGCTGCCGCGTTTTCTCCTCTTCGTCCCAGCGTGGCCGGTGCTAGCCTGGTGCGCGCAACCGACAGACAAGAAACAGAAGGTCAGGCAGCGGTGCAGCTTCTAGCTGGCTCCTTATGCGGTGAGCACGTTGAAGCCAGAAAAACCGAAAGGAAAGGATGAAGCACGAAGATAGAGGCGTGTGTGCCTCTGAAAAGCAACACAGCTCATCTCAGGCAAACCCGTGCCTCAAGTAATCGTTGTCTCGCATGCACTGACGCTCACGCGTCGAGTCCGCCTTAGCGCGGAGCCAGACTGGGAGATCCAGAAGACTTTGCGTGGCCAAGAGAGACTGAAACGTTCCCTAGCCTTTTGCTTCCTTTCGCTCTGTTATAAGTAACTAAAGTCGGCAATGACCTCCTCCGGTTCTGTCGGGCCTCGTTCCCTAAACACACTAGCTTCGACGGCGCGCGCCGCGGCGTCCCGGTGAAAACCGCACGTTCTAGAGGTGGATGAGGCATACTTGTGCGCAGGCATACTATCGACGGCTGTTTCGCTTGTCTCTAGAGCATGTCTGGCAAAGAAGTGCGCTTGCGCGAGTTCGCGAACAAGCTTCGCGCACGGTGCAGAGTTTTTCTCACGATGAAAGGCCTGTAACAGGGCATGGCTACACACTTTGTATTCGGACAGCCGGAAGTTGCGTGCAAGCAAGGCGCCAGTCAAAGCAGTGAATGTTCCTCCCATCTTTTCACATATCGATGCGCGAAAACAAGCTAACATAGCGGTGCTTCTTGCCTCGCCGGATCTCTCTGGGGTGAGATCTCTCCAGCGAGGACTCGCATTCACGTACCGCGTGTGATGACTCTCTTGCCGCAGCAGTCAGCCACTTTCCCATAGTAGCCGAGGCAGTAGAGCAAGCGGATAGATCGATATTTATGTTCGGTTGTGCACGGCCTCTCTCCGTGCCGCACAAAGTCGATCTACATATGGAATCGCGGACGTTTCACTCATGTAGCAGTCGGGGGGAACTCCTGTCAGGTAAGCATGACGCGCACGCCACGGGGACGTAAAACAACGGAGAATCTAAAAATGCAGGTTTCCGCGCCGTCAAGAGATCTGTAGCCCCGCAAAGTCAGCTGTCGGTCTTTAGAAGCGCTCGTATCTCACAGGACTATTTCGCGAGGGTGGCGCCGGGAGCGCGATGAGCGCCACGTCGCGCGACGCAGGTATTATCCTAGAGGGTTTTGTGCCGAAACACAGCGTAACGCGCTCACATGCTTTTTCGTGTAGAAGGCAAGAGCCCTTTGCACCGTGTCGTATCTGTTTGGCGGTTGGGGCCGGCCCCTAAGACTGCTATAAAAAGTGCATTCCGTGGCTACAACGGAGAAGGGTCTCAAAGCGGAAATGCCTAGCGCCTGCGCCGCAGCTTACTTGTCTGAAATCCCTCGCTCAAGCGCAGCGGTTAGCTCTCCTTAATTTTGGGGGGAGTACCGAGAGCAAAGGCAGCTCGCTGGCGCACAGACGCCCCCAGGATGCGGTTTCTGGTATTCAGTAGGCTCAAACATGAGGAGGAAATGAGATGGAGCTGGCTACCACTGCTGGCAGAAGGAAGGGTTTTCCTTCCCGCATGGGCGTTAGGGCGGGAGCACCGCAGTCTGGTTTTATCCCTGAGTCGACTACGCACTGGTTGACGCGCCAGTAGCGGGGTTTCGGTTACGAGCCGTGAGAGTGTCCATCGATTACGCCACTACAACGAAGCACTAGCAAAGCATGCAACCGAAATAGAAACAGAGTTGACGCTTCTCAAGACAAGAACCACGGGTGGCGAAGGGCCTCCGCCGCTGTAGGCCGTTCCGAAGGAGACAGCTGGAGGAGGCTTGCGATGAAATCCTGGCACACGAAAGAGCAATCTGCGTCGCTCAAGCCGGTGAGGAAAGCTTCACCTGCAGGCAACCGCGAAGGACAAAAGCTTCCAGCTGAGGCTCCCGACGGCTCACAACCTGGATTGCGAAAGAAGGCAAGACCACGACAGGAGAGAAACGGGACCCTGGACTTGCCTCCGAGGCATCCCCAGCCGCGGATGAGCTTCACTCTGCCTCTCACGCCAAAGCCCTGCCGTCCGAATCTATCTGGTACCGTCACATCTCAACGTAGTACGCGAATCAGAGTATGCCTGAGCAAACATTCGCGGGTGTGTTCCTCTTTAGTATATTTGCCGATGCAGGTGTCTCCCTAGGTATATGCGTATTGTGTGCATGCACGCATATCGCTGGTCTTTTTTGGCTTGTCTCTTTGTCCTCCTAGGCATGTGTATACATGTGACTGCAGCGTGCAAGGGAATTCAGGCTTTGCAAGCTCTTGCGCCTACCGAGAACGCCTCTGGTGCCAAGTGTTGCCCGCAGGTCCTCAACAGAGTTGGCCTCAAAGAGGGGCCGCCCAGCAAGCACCTCAAAGAGAAGGACGCCCAGCTGCCACATGTCTGCAGTCGTTCGCATTCCTGCGGTCGCTCCCTGGAAAGCAGGCAGCAACTCCTCGGGGGGCAGGTAGCACAGAGGGACGCCAGGAGGCAGCGCCACCCGTTGCGAATCCGCGTCGTCCTCTCCAGGGCCGCGTCGGCTGCTGTCCGCAGCCGCCTTCGCGGTTCCCTCCCCTGCTCGCCGGCGCTCTGGTCTTTGCCGAAGAATGCGATACGGACAGGGAAGGCCCAACCGGGCCTTCACTTGGCAGGACGGCGAGCAGGGGGCTCGCGGAGAGGGCGAGGCCGCCATCGCAGACGACGGCGAGGCGGTTTGAGGCAAAGTCAGTCGCGCGCGACCCCGCATGGCAGCGCACAAGCGTTCGTTTTTTGCCGGCAGATGAAGCGGAACTGGCTGGCGAAGACTCCTTGCCTGGTGGAGATCTCGCTGTGACCTACCGGTGGCGTGGAGACGCTGCAGATTCCTCAGAAGCTGCACAGTCCACGTGCGCAGGCGGTGCTCGTCACGCGGAGGCTGCAGAGAGGCGGACGGACCCCCGCCGCGGACAGACGCTGACTCAGCGGCCTGCGGCACTGGCAAAACTAACGACGGAGGAGGGGAAACCAAGAGCTGGAAGCGGGCAGGAGACGAAGCGTGGGCGCCCAGGGAAGCCGGCGGAGAGGCAGGCAGTTCGCTGGAGCGAGACGGGTAGCCAGACAATCCCGCTGGCAATGGGGACAGTCGTGGGGGTCTTAGGGGCTTGGGCGGGGGTTCCCAAGGCGCGGCGGCGTGCGGCTTCACCGGTCGCGCCACAGAGGACCCCGGAGTTCGCATTTCTCGCTCTCTCTCTGGGGGGCGCTGTGGAGCCGGCGAAAGGGATTGAATTTTTGATTCGCGTATCGGCTCGGCGGCCCCTCGGGCACGAATGCGTGAGCACGAAGGGAGGCGGTGCGGAGGAGACACGTGGTGGGGCTTTCTCTCAAGGTGTCGTTCCCTGCGAGCGGCTGCTTCTCGCTCTCCTCTGGAGTGTGCCTCCGTGCGCCTCGGCGGATCTGCAGCGGGCCTTTCTGGTGTCGGTGCATCTTTTCCAGACGAGCCGGCCCATCGCAGCCGGGAAGCGGTGGCTGCGACCCATCTCGCCTCCAACCGCTGCTGCTTCTCCAGCGCCAGCAGCGCGCGCTGCTGGCTTGGCCACGACTTGCCAGTGAGGTAGGCAGGCGCCAGGAAGCGGTTTCTCCCTCTCTCGTCTTCCAGTGCTGTGTCCTCCCCAAGCCCTTGCTGTGACTTGTGGTGGCGCATCACTGCAGTCTCGACTTCCAACTCAGGAAGCGCATGACTGGGCAACGCTGCGAGCGAGTCCCTGGCTTCTCCCCGGTTCTTAACGCGCCTCTCCGCGTTTTCTTTGAGTGCGACGTTGAGCCAGCCGCCTCCCCGGTGCCCCAGGTCCCGCTGCCGACCGGAGTAGCGGTGAGCGAGCGCCTCCACCTGTCTGCGAATGCTCTCCTGTGCCTCGTGGAGCCCCGGCCGCGGAGCCTCGAGGGGGGGCCTCGCGCCTCCAGGCTTCATTGCGGGCCTGGACGCAGACACGGGCGTTGGGCTAGGCGGCGCAGGGCAGAGCGCGCCCGCGCCTCCCCCCCTCGGCGGCAAGCGACGCCCGGCGGGCCGATGGGCGCTGACCCCGCGCCTTCCGCGACGCGTTTAGCCGCGTGCGAGGCCCCGTTGCAGAGTACAATCTCACCCTTTTCATTCAGGAGACTCTCCACGGCGAGCGTCAGCGGCTTCAGCCGCAGTTGGTCTCTCTCTTCGCGCCTTCTTTCCCACTCCTCTTGTTCGGCCTCGAGAGCTCGGAACTCTCTGCTCTTCAGACTCGGCTGCCTTCCTGGAGGAGTCCCTTGTGGCAAGGTAGTTCCGTCGAGAACTCCCCGAGCGTCAGGCGCCTCTGCTTCTTCCCCCCTGCGCGTCGCTTGCTCCTGGCATTCGCTCTTCTGGGTGTCGGTCCCCGGCGTGTTTGTGCCCTTCGCCTCGTGGCCGGGTTTTCCGGAGTCCGTTCGCTTGCCGGCTCTCTCCGTGCGCGAACAGGTGGTCGCCTCAGAAAACAGTGATCGCCGACGTGACGGCAAAGACGATGGAAGGCGCTCGGTACTGTCCGCCGCAGCGTGGGAGAGAGACGACGACGAAAAAAGTCCCTGAAGCCGGCCTTTGGTCAGCCGCCTCCCTCCTCCCGTGCGGCTCTGGCCTCTCTCAGAGGCCACTCGCGTGTTGTGCCTCTGCCCTGGAGCGACCCGCATGTCTCTTTCAGGTTGTGGGGCCTCGTTGGCGAGACTGGCTCTTCGGCGCTGCATCCGCATGCGCATTCGCCTTTGCCTCCGGTTTCGGCGGCTCTCAGTCGCCTGCTCAATGGCTTCGAGTTGTAGGAAGTGATGCTGGAAAAGGGCCAGGTCGTAGTCGGCTTCTGTCGCTCTTCGAAACGCGAATTCTTCATCGCTTTCTCCTTGTGAGTGCGCCGCAGCTTCGCCGCGCGCCAGGAAGACGCCTCCTCTCCAGAGGCCGAACATGCGCATCCAGTTAAGCGTCGTTGCTGCGTCACGCGGGTCACGCTTCAGCGCGTTGGTTTCCACGAAGCGCCCGCTTCGTTGGTTCGCTTGCAGCGGGTCGTCGTCGTCGTCCAGCATGCGCAGGGCCCCGCCGTCGAGCGTGAACTTTGGCGCCTCGTTCCGTCCGGCCAGAAAGTACCCGCCAATGATTCCGCCGTCGAAACCGCTGTCTGGCAGAGTGCCCTCTCGGTCGGGCTTCTGCGGCGACCCGCGCGGCGCGTCGTCTTCTGCTAAGTCGCTCTCTACTTCGCTGTCCGGCCTGAAGCCAGCCCCTTTCCGCCTCGCTCTTGACGTGTTAGCAGCAGGCGGCGCCGCGTAGGCGTCCCCCGAGGCCAGACGCGGGCGACGCGGTGCATAAAGGGGCTGGCAGAAGTGCCCGCGGTATTCCTCGTGTTTATGCTTGAAGAGGCGAACGACGGAGGTGGCGATGAGAACCGGCTGCGGCACAGTCTCAGCTCCGCGCGGGGCCGGCAAGCACGCGACGCAGGACGCGTAGAGATTCAAGACGACGACGGTTTCTCTGCCTTCGAGAGATTTCTTGCCTTGCCGCTTGGGGCCGCGAAGCACGGACTCCGACCCCGAAGAGGTCTCGGAGACCTCGCTGGTCGTCGTCTCGTCTGCGCTCGAGCTCCAGGAAGGCGAGGACGACTCTCCGCGCGTCACCTCTTCCAAGTCGCGTCGCTTGGTGGGACGCGGGGGTAGCGGAACAGTCTCCGAGCTGTAATTTTCGTACATGGGGCGAAGCAGGAGGGGAGAGAACGTGCACGGCAGCGCGACAGGAAGGTCTCCGCCGGAAAACGGGTTCTCCACGAGCGCATCCATCGCCTCGGGGGTCCCACGAGCCGATCTGTCGTCGTTGGCGGCACGACGGCAAAGCTCCGGCTGCAGCTTGAGCACGCGGGTACCCATGTTCGAGACCGCCATGGCACACGCCGAGATGCAGCCCCCTGCATTCGCAATGTGGCCTGCATTGTGGCGATACATCGGCCCCGTGACCATGTCGCCCGGCTGCGCGCCGGCGCCGACTCCCTCGCCTGACGCTTCAGCCGCTCGCCCCTCGGGCGACTCGCTGTCCGCCTGCTTGCTGAGCCCAAAGAAGGCCTTCGCGCCGCTGTCTTCTCCACGGCTGCCGCGGACCCCCTGACGAAGCTGCATCGGCGGCGAGTAGTGCGAATACGGACTAGAGGGCTTGACAGCGAATTGGCTGCACGGGGAGGACAGAGAGGTCGACTCGAAAGAGGCTTTTCCCGAGAACAAGCCGGGCAGGGGCCCTCCGCGAAAGCGGTCGCGGGAAGACTTACTAAAGAGGTGGACAGAAGCTTTGACGAGAAACACCCACGCGTTGACCGGGGGCGGGTGGGCAGCCTTTTCGGTTGCTTCCTGCAGCGCCGCGAAGAGAACTCGATCGGGGAGTGTCGTGAAGTCCCAAGCCGCCGCGCGGGCGTACGCATGGTGGAGCAGAGAAGGGTGATCAAATTTCACAGCGAAGCGCCGCAGGTACGTCGTCGCTTCCTCTGCCTCCGATTCGCTGCTACCGCTGTCAGTCCACGGCGCCATCGAACCTCCTTTGCGTTTGCGCGTAAACAACATCTGCGAAGACGCCGAGGAGATCTGCTTCAAGCCTGGGCGGCGGCCGAAATACGGCCCCTGTGTGGCGTCCCCATGTTCAGCCTCAGGGTCGACGCCTCCAAGAGGGTTGCCACCCTCCACGTAGTTCGCCGAGAGCTTCTTTCGTCCTGAGAGTCCGCGCACCTTCAAAGAAGAGAGTGTCGCGGCTCTCTGTCGGCGGGCGACCTCCGCCTGGAGCCGGTCGCGGCGGAGCGCGTAAAGGGAGGCGAGCTGCGAGTCCAGGGCTTCCTGCACTTCACAGAGGAGAGACGGGCGCGCGAGGAATCGCGTAAGGCGCACAACTATCCAGGCGGGCTGGCTACTCACCGCGACCACTGGGGCTCTTCTTCCCGGTCCACTGCGGCGAAATCTCCCTGGGTCACTTCCCTCTGCCTCTGACGCGTCACTGTGCCGGAGATTGTCTCTCAACTTCTCTTTGAGGCCTTCGGGTCGCAGCGTCTCGTTCTCGCTTTCGCTGT
This sequence comes from Besnoitia besnoiti, assembly GCF_002563875.1. Classification (NCBI taxonomy): domain Eukaryota; phylum Apicomplexa; class Conoidasida; order Eucoccidiorida; family Sarcocystidae; genus Besnoitia; species Besnoitia besnoiti. Next base: position 3,969,848 of record NC_042358.1, read on the forward strand.
CCGTCCGTACCTCGTCAGACGTGGCCCAAGCCAGGGGCTCCATCTTGTTCGAGAAAAGGAACAGCACAAGCGCGGTGACTAACACACGGCGCTGGGACGCCCTCGCCCGCCACCCCCCTGCGGGGACCCGCGGCAAAGAAGCGGAGCGACAAGGGGGCCAGAAGCAGGACGAGGAAATGAGCGACGTCGGCTCGAGCCCGATCTTCTCCCCATCCTGGAGTCGCTCCGAAACTCAGAGCGTTTCGCTCGCGATCTGGATGAGCGCCGGTGTGTCAGTTCAGGTGGCGAGGGAGGACAAGACAAAAGCTTGTCTCCATAAAGAAGCCTAAACCCTATATTTTGAAATACGGTAAAATATTGAGCATAATCGCAGGCATAAGTCGCGCGGGCCTCAGGCCAAGCAGCTAAGGTCAAGGGACACCGACTGTTTTCCCCAAAGCCCGCAAACGCCCCCAAGCCGAGTCCGCGACACGGCGGGCGAGCCGCACGCAGAGCAGGCCTTATCGAAATGCCGCTACAGGCGAGATCTAAGCCTCCTCCATGGTGGGAGAGGGATATTCGAAAGCTGCACTTTTCTCGGGACAAGGTCAATGCGGCTCACAGGAAGAGTCGGTACAGACGATGAATTGTCTGAAGGAGCCTACGGGACGAGACTGACAGTTGCGAAGGTAAAGTCGCTCCGGTAATCCTGCACGCAGACTGTGAAGTGCCGAAGGAATACCAATTGCATACGGGGAGTCCAACGTCAGAAGCACGCTTCATCCACTGGTGGAATACAGAGGCAGCCAGAAACCGTTTGGAGCGGAGCGCTGCGCGGGCGGTACGCGCCAGTAGGGAGAGCCAGAAAGGGGACGACTACGTCAAGAGGTAGAAAAAGACGTAGTATGCTCTCAGATTCGCGGCAGCATGGAGGGAAGGTGGGAGGCTCGAGCTGTACTCGCCATTGCTTTCTAAAGCCCTGTTAACAGAACGGGCAGCATCAGCATGACGCGGACGATAGGCAACGGGCCCGGCGAGGCACGCGGGTCGATCGATCTTGGCAAGAGGAGAAATAAGCGCCGAGAGTGCGGTGGGCAGCACCCACACACGGCGCGGACGGCGTGGCACAGATCTCGCTAAATTTCCTTTAATTCTTTCTTTGACAAAATTGTAGAGCTGCGGGCATCGGACTGCTAGCAATGATGTGGGTCACCGCTGCTGGGCACGCGCCACTGCAACGGGCACGCGGGGTCTCGCGCGTTGTCTAGCCTGGCTTCAGCACTGGAGTCGAGAAGAACGAGTGGCGCGAAAACAGCTCACAGAATGGAATGCTCATTCTCAGATGTTTCCACTTCAGTTTGCAAGCCTACTGGTCCAAAGGAGGCGTTCTCTGTCCGCCAGCTGAGTCGCCCCTACAGTCGGCAGTCAGCGAACCGACGTCTCGAGGCCCGCGGCAGTGAGCGGCGAAGACTACCTCCAGTGGAGGAAGAAACGCAACGAGAATGAGTCCACTGTCAGAGATGCACGGCAGCTCGGCTCTCAGGTTTATACGCTAGCCTTTCTGACATGTATGTCGTGTTGCCTTGCTGCGGTCAGCTGAGACCAGAATAGCGTAGTCGCCACCAGCCTGATGATGGCCGTGCACGGGTGAAAAACGGCCTCTACAAAGTTGTCACACGTGTCGCTGGCTAATTCAAGAAGTGTGCAGGAAAAGCGATGCATGACAAGCTTCACTGACAAGCTTCTTAGTCTGGATCCTCCCGTCATTCAGAGTCTGTAGTGCGAATATGTGTTTTCTGCCGTGATGTATGTAGTATGCGGCCGTCTGCAGACGAGCCTGGTACGCAAGTCTATTCATGTACGGTTGCACGCAAAAGTGCATATTTGAATTGATTTGAAACTTTGTTGTACATATTTCGGCGAATGTAGCTCCGCGAAAGGCGCAAAGCGACAATGTCCAGAATCTACGCGCGGAACGGTTATATATGGCGCGAGTCGTAACAAGGGCTTCCCTAGGCAATTGTAGTCGCACTCCGGCAGGTCTAGTCCCATTCCTACAGTGGCCGCATCGAGTTATATGTGTTTTTTGGCAGCCCACACCACGCAGTGCTCGTTTCCGAATGAAGCTGTGGCACCCCTTCCAGTATCGGGAAGCCTGAACCTTCATACTGGTGCCTGTCTAATCGAGCGATGCATCAATACTCTTGCAACGGCGAAAAACGCACTTGAAACGCCCATCGCCTCTCGGCGGCTTGCCGCAGCAACTGAGAAAGAAGGCCTCTTGACTAGTGCGCCTACACCGGGGAACCTGCATCTGGAAATCCTCGTGGCGACGCCTGTTGCGTCCGCCAGAAATCGCGAGACATCCCGCCGCCGCCTCCTGTTTTAGGATCGTCAACGCGAGTTAATGTATTCCCGAATGACGCAACAGGTGTCCCTTGCTGTTTGTTGCCAAGTCCAACGACAGTGAGTGTCTTTCTTCTAGGCGTGGAGTGAGCATAATATTCTGGAAGCAGCGGCTGCCGTGGTCTAGCGCTTCTGGCCAGTAGGCCGGAGCTACGTGGCGTGGGAGCTCTTCGGGGTCTCTTGTTATAATCGATTGATGTGGTAAAACATGTGTTCTGGTAAGGCTGCAAGCTGTTAAAGGCAGACGGTAACGAATCATGCGTCAATCCTTTGCCGTGCGCCATCCCGAAACGATACGTTCACGAAAAAACTGGCGAATGAGGACGCTTCAGACCTCAAAAGATGGGCAAGAGCGGCGCGCACGGGCCCTGCGCCACCACCGGAGGCGGGCGGTTCAAAGGAGAAGGAACGGCGTACTGAGGGCAGGGAGGAGTCGGCATCGCGGGGTACGGATATGCGGGAGCGGCGGGATACGCCAGGGTCATGGGGGGGCAGTAGCTGCCAGGCAGGGGATATGGAATGTTGTTGTAGATCGCCTGTGCAGGGTGGATAGGTGCTTCTGGTCCCTTCGGCGCGTACTGGGTCCCGGCTGTGAGGTTGACTGCGTCCGTCACAGACGTCTTGAACTCCTCGCCAGCCATCTGCGCCTCCTCCTCTGACTGCTGGCGGGAATTCGTGGCAGTGGTGGGCTGCGACGCCTGAGGTCCGTTCACGTGAGGACTGGGCGCGCCTGGAGCAGGCTGAGCCGTTGGCATTGGCTGCAAAAGTCCACACATCGACATCACGAGGCGCTGATTGTATACTTTCATCTACCGAATACTCGCTTCCGGGCGTCTGACTGCGATCGTCGGAGAGACTGTGATGCCATGTCTGCCGCCTGCTAGACGACGATACTCACCTTGTAGACGGGTGTGATGAGGCCCTGCTGGATAAGGGCATCCAGGGAAAGGTTGGCGTTGCCATTTTCGGGGCAGAGCTTGTCCTCCGGGTTCACCACGCGGACGGGGCCCACCCACAACTTCGGCTGCCTCTTGCCGGGATACATGATGGAAACGCCGTCTGCGCCGTTCTCAATCTCTGCATACAAAAAGTTGCAAGCACATGGGACGGGCGTCTGCTCTTTAAGCGGTGATGCATGCCACGGCAACTCGCCCCGTCCTAACCCGCGAACCCCGCGACCCGCCCACAACTCGACCGTCCTGGCGTGTGAGACCCCAGAATGCCGCTTTGGGTCATCTTCGCGAAACTACTTAGTGTCTCTTCGACTCACTCCAGTCGTGGTCCTGAGCAGCTTGCAGGAGCTTTGCTGGGAATTCCGGATCCTCGGGCAGCTCAGGATCTCCCTGCAACCACGCATTCAAGGCACGCGAGAGTGTCAAACCCGGAGAGGAATTGAGAGAGTAAGGCTGGAGAGCAGCCTGAGTTCCAAGGATGCGCGTCTGCTGTAGAAGAATTCGTGAGAACCCATGATTTGTTGGATGCAGCCATGGTCACGCCTACCTCACGGTAAGTTCTCTCGTAGTAGCGCGGACGGCAGTCCTCCGGCCTCATCGACCTCTTCTTTCCATCGGGGGTTGTGAGCACGCCGAACCGCGGGTCCAAGCGGTCAGCGGTGTCCACGACATTTCCCATTTTGCTGAAAGAATCTGGAGGTCCAAGAGAAAGGGAGAATACGGTAGTAGAGGACGGGAATGGGACACAATCCCGGGAAACGTGGGCGTCACCCGTCAATTCCTCTGGAGAGTGTCCACTTTCGAGAAGGAAACCGCAACAGATAGTGTTGAAAACTCAGAATACTCCTTGCGAGGTGGGTGTCGTTGTAGAAAAGCCTGGCAGTGTTTTCTTCAGAGGGGCGGTGAGTCGCGAGCAGTCAGTCCCCAGTGCCGACCGGTGAAGAAATCACGTCGAGTTGTAGGATTTCGAACGGTACATTCCCGGCACCCAGGTCTTTACTTTGAAAAACGTTAGAAAGAAGGAAGTTGACGGCCGTCAGCACTGAAGAGCTGAAACTTCTACGGCTGTGGCACGGAAAAGAGCTTACTGTGTGCCTTGCTAGTTGCCTTGCCGGCTAGAGACCTCGAGCGGGGCGGCTCGCGTAGGCAGTGGAAGACCTGCGACGGCTGGCTGACGTCGATGCGAGTTCGAGCAGGACGGACGATCAGTGGTATCGATGCAAGACGAGCTTGTGAGAGACTGAATGTTCAGGACAAACAAGAGACGGTGAGTAGCGAGAGACAGACGACAGAAAAAAACATATAACAACTGTCTCGGAAACCAATCGTCATCGGGTGACCGCGAAGTAGCATAGTCCATTAGCAGCGCCGCGGGTTGATGCCACAAGACCAGCATCGCGACGTGCCCACGTCCGTTCCGCGCGCGCCCTGCTACGGATTGGCTAGCCAAACCTTGTAGTGCGCGGTGTTCGACGCCGGGTGACGTATCTAGAGTGTGTGAGGGATGCGCGAAGTAGAGGCTCCCACGATACAATCTCTCTTTCATGCTGACCTACTCTCCTCGGACCTCTCTCATTTCCAGCAGCCGCCTCAACCCGTAACGGTTGCGCGTGCGCGGAAAGTGGAGCTGCATATGCCGAAGTGAGGACAGTGCAGAAAACACAGGCAGGGGAACCACTCCGGCGTTGTTGTGCAGGATTTATCGCGCTTGTTGAGAAAGATACCACAAAAATACGCTCCCGCGGCACCTGCCGCTGCGATGAGGCGGCCAGGCCGCAAGAGTCAGACGGCGACATGAGCAATTGGGGCGATGCAGTTTAGAGGGGGATTAGGAGAAATGAAAAGATAATTCGACGAAAGTAAACCAATCAGACGAGTGTACGGACACTTCATCGGACGACTTGTCCATGCTGCACTGAGTCCATATGTCAACGCGAAATGGCATCAACAGCCCGCCCCCCAGGTTTTCCGGCTCTCTGCCTTACGAGAGGCGGACTTTCTCCTCTCCGGGTGGCGAGAACGGAAGCCCGCTTTGACTCTCAATCAAAAACCCCATTGCCCATAGACGATACACGAAATTCTGCAACCGCTCAACTGCGCCTGGAGAGCGAAACGCATAGATGTTTCCATGAGACCAACAACGACCTCTGAGGCGCAGCCTTCGCGGAGCCACAGGGCACACCGGAGTCGACCGAACCCATCGATTTTGGACGCTGTAAGGGAGGCATACCTGCCAGTACTTCACCGCCTCCGCTTCTCCGACCCAGGAGGACGCACATATGTAAGGGAGTTGTTCCTATCCTGTCTCGCCTCCGGGCCACGTGTTCCAAGTTCTGCATTCCTGCCTGATTACGCTTCAGTCTCTATTGTAGGCCGCTGGCTGCGACGAACAGCGAAGAAGACTGTGTGTTGAGGTCGCATGCTATCCTGGAAGCCGATTGCTTTCAGAGTCACTGGATATAGGCTTCACATGCAGCTAAGGAGGTAGATAGCGAGCGACGCTGTCCAGGAGAGTAGTGTCCCGATCAAGCTCTTGTTTGCCAGCTCATCCATGAAACACTCGAAGCGTAGTAATTGGCATATGTAGAGAAGACCTCAGTGCGGCTCTGATGGCGGCAAAGCGTGCTGCGCCTTCAAAGGGGGGGAGCGGTGACATCCGCGTAACCCCCATTGCAGACGTGCACTCTGGGCACTGTCCTCGTGGTCCTGTTCTCTCTAAAGTCGCAGGGAAATCGCCTATTGCGAGTATCAGACTAGCGTATGGCACCCGTGGTTGGATGGGCTGGAAGTAGGAACGTCAGCTGACGCGCTGTGTCTGTCGTGAATTAGTTTGTTCGTTCCTCTGAGCGCGCGTCTGTCGGGAGCACTTGGAGTATATGATGCTTGTCTTTGGCGTTTAACATCGTCAAATCGCTACACAGTCATCTAGGCTCTCACGACACATTAGCCAAGACGTGGACGCGCAGTCGCTCGGCCTCAGTCAATGCTGAGTGCGAGGCGTCCACGCAGAGAGCAGCACTGATGCCTGTCTCTATACAGCCTGGCGCGCCGCAGGCACGGGCCGCGGCCCGCGCCTCCTTCTGCGCGGAGCGCGGTAACTGAAAAGACGTGAGCACCCGCACTCACGCGCCGCGCGAAAGGCAGAAAGGAGCAACATCCAACTAACTGACCGCATGAGATCTGCGGCCCGCAGCGCCGCCGCGATCGCCGTGGACGCAAAGCGAGAGACCTACTCGACTCTGGGCCGCCAGCGCAGACAGCCCCACCGAAAAAGCCGCGTAGCTACGGGCACAAGTTCGCGCCTGTAACAGACATTGAAAGCGTCCCTGAAACGCCTCCGCAAAGCGGAAGTGAACTGCAGAGAACGGGGAAACGGAAAGAGCCATCGACGAGAAATGAAGAAAAACCAAGGAACAGACCCGGTCCGGCTTGAATTTTTCTTCGCACGGGGGCTTCGAACCCTGCGCCGCTCGAAGCCAGCGCATTTTACACTGAGGAAACCGCCGCCGCCGCAGTATGCCTGGAAGCGCCTCTTCCACCGAGGCACAGAAGCCGCAATTATACCATCCCACGTCTACCCTCCCATGCGCACGAGCGCACTGACATGGCCTGCCGCGCTCGTCAGCCATGCAGTACAAATGAATAGGTGGGAGGAAAGATACGGCGCGTCCACGACAGGCCGCCTTCCGACTCTCAGCATGGACGCGAGATCTGAGCTCCGCGCTTCACGCAGAAGCCGACGGTCTCCCGTCTGCGCCGGCAGTCAGAATTCCCAGACGAATGAGCTCGGTCTTCTTCTCCTCGTACAGCTTCAGCCTGAAAAGCAGGGTGGAGATACAGAGGGGGCCAGCGTCTCTGCAGAAGGCGACTGCATGCGTGGGAAAAGCAGAAAACGACGTGGCGGCAACGCTCACCCAAGTCCGCGCCTGGGAAGACGCCATCTCTGCTGCTCAAAGATGGAAGCTCTTGGTGGCAGAGGAAGGCAGAAATGAAGAAGAGAAAGTGAACCGAGATGCGCTAGCTGGAGGCGGAAACGCCTGACTTGAAACTAGAAGACATACGCACCTCTCAACGGCGTATCTGAGATAAGAGAACTCATCTTCCGACTGTCGCATGGGCGTCCGCACAACAGACCAGAAGGCCCAAAGAAGATGCGAAGACAGCGTCAAGAGCTCAACCTGTGCCGCAGCAGGGAAAGAAATCAAGGTCGCACAACTCGCGACAATTTGCACGCACGAGCTAGGTGCTACCGTACACGTCAACGTTTCTAAATCGATATATATCTAATTATTTACATATGTATATGCAAAAAAATGCATACATATACAGGTATAATGCGCGCATGCGGTGAAGACATCCGCAGCCGCGGATGCTGGTGACAGGAGAGCGTTCTTCGCGAAACGACTGCTGCCGCACACCGGCAGCCTCATACCTTGAGCTTTGGGCTTCCACTCGCGTCGCTAAGAGGTCGTTACGCACTGATTCGCGCCTGTCTAAGTCCTCGCGTATATCTAGTGATAAGTATAGATATACATATATATACATATGTATGCATGTATGTATGTATATGTGTCTCTACATATATATCGATACGTATATTCCTGTATGTAAGTCGGTCGGAAAGGCTTCTTCGTGTCTCCGGGGAAATCCGTCCGGCGATGGAAGTTGCGCAAAAAACCTCAGACGCGAGGAGATACGCGACAGGCAGGCACATCCCACGGGGCAGGGAGCGAGCGAGAGGCGAGTGCGCAGGTCCGCAACGCCTTTTTTGCTTACCATGTGCTCAAAGTTCGTGATGATCGCATCGTTAACCTCGTCGTGGGTCGCATCCCCGTCTCGTTCTCCGCCTACACCGTTCACGCACGCCAGTGCTGCGCTGGATGACGCGCCCTCCTTCGCGTCGCCGCGCGCACGGCTCTCGGCGTCCGCGGCGCTGCGCCGTCTCTTGGGCACGGCGAGCAGACTCTCGAGGTAGACGCGGATGAACTTGCGTCGGGTCGCGCGCGCGGGATACCGTGTTGAGTCGATGAGGAAGAAGGGGAAGTCTGAGCAGGTAGAAAACAGAGGGAACGAGGACACTCAAGCACCGCCGCACCCTTTCGCAAAGCGAACCCACGGGGCGGCTCCGAAGAAACCGCGACCGCGGAGATGGAAACTCGAGAAAGCTCCTGCGGCGAAGCCTTGTCGATGGAAGCAGCAGCCTGCGACGGGGCACAGAGAAGAGGGGGCCCTAGGTGGAGTAGAGACGGCGCCACGAAACCGGATGTCCAGCGCGGACGTGAATCACTTCTGGTGGGCTTTCAAATGACGCTTCTTACGCTGAGCTGACGTGTAATCGATGCACATCTCGCAGAACAAATTTGCGATATCGAAGCCTCTTAAACTCTCCGTCGCGTATTCGAAGTCAATCAAGTGCAGTCGCCCTGCGTTCGCCTGCGGACAGGCACGATCGGATACGAAACCAGAGTAAACCGAGATGAACAAAAACAACGCGCAGCGGACGCCAGTAAGAGCCGCACAGAGCATCCGCAAACGGCCTTCCAAGCCGAGAGCTGTGCACGTCACTTTTTCTTTTAAAAGATTGAAATCTAATTTAAATTGTAGTCAAACTTATATTAGACAACATAAAACTTTACTAGCCATACTAGGGTTTAGGTTTTAGGAACTAGACTCTACTCGCTGCCGTTGCCTCTCTCCCCTCTGACTTGGCTCCAGTGTCTTCGGATTACTGCAGCCTTCTCGGCATGATCTCGCCTTGCACGCCCGCGCCACTACCCCGCACTGCCCTCGGCCCCCTCCTCTTTCGTTCTCCTGTCAGGTGTGTCGTTTCGCCGCTTTCTCGTTCTGGATCGCGGTCTTTTTAGTGACTTGCTGTCACGGGTTTCGCGTCGCTTTCTCTCCCACCCTCCCCTCTTCTTGTCTGCGCCCTTCTCCGCGCCGCTTCGTTCGCGGCAGGCGCATTCTCCTCTCCGCTGCGGTCTGCTTCCTACTAGCATCAAGTTGTTTTCTTGCAGGTCGTTGTGCGAGAGGACCGGCGAGGCCGCGGAGAGCAGCGCCCATCGCTCCGCGCCGCTGTAGACGCTCGTGAGGCTCTCGGGAGACAGCTCCCTCCTCACGCGACTCAAAATCGCCTGCGGACACACGCAGCGTCAAGAGAGCAATCCGACGTCCAGCGGTGAAACAAGAGAGAAGGAGAGAACAAACTCGACACAGATGTGCAGCGCACAGAGCCCGCGCCCTCGAAACCTCGCGAACAAGGCGCTGGCAGCTCGCTAGAGGCCTTTCCTCTCGGTATTTCCTCTCACGGGGTCGACGCGGCGCGAGTGCAGGGAGACACGCCGTAGAGAGCCAGAAAGAAGACCGCGACAAGATAAAAGCACAGGGCTAGGCGGCAATCAGAGAGGCACGAATGCTCGCCACGTATAAGGGAAAAAGCGAGGGCAGGTGCGAGAATGGAGAGCAGAAGGTGTCGACGAAGAGAGGAAGAGGGCAAAGCAGTCAAACCAAAACACCGAAGAAGCAGACAACGCGCGGAAGAGACTGACGGAAAAGAGGAAGAAACACACAGCGCGCGAGGCGCACTGCAGACGAGAGAGGCACGGAGCTGCGCAGACGACACGTTCCCGTCGAGGCCTGTCAAGAGTGCGTCCGCCTTGGTTCTCCATCCCGAAACTCGAGAGGAGAAGACTGGAGCCACGAAGCGAAACGCACACCAAATGCGGGCGTACCCCCCCCCCCCTCCCCCAAAGCGGCAGTGACGGCGCTGAACTCTCACCTCTCTGAGTTGCCTTGCTTCTCGCATGTACTTCTCCAGATCGAGGCCCTGCATCAGCCCTACAGTCGCCTTCGCCTCGTCCAGCGCCACAGCCGCTTTTTCCGCCAGCAGCTCCGCTGCGCGTATCGCTTCCGTTTCGTCTTCTCCGCTGGCGTCTTGTCCCTCCCTCCCCTCGGTCTCGCTCCCAGGTGTCTCCTCGCCGCTCCGGTGGCGCGCGGCCTCGGCGTGGTCGGCCGCCCCGTCTGGTGTCGCCGCGGGCTCCGCCTCAGCGCGGAGTCGCTCTGCGGCTGGGCGGCCCTGTGCCTGGTCTGCTCGCTCGCGTTTTTCCTCGCCTTTGGCTGCCGCGGCTTCCGCGGCTTCTTCCAGCGCGGCCTCCGCGACTTCCGCAGTCTGCTGGGCGAGCAGCGCCGCCTCGCGCTGCGACTTCTCGGCGAGCAGTGCCCAAAGCTCCGTGCGGCAGAGGAGACACTCGCAGGGGGAGAAGGGCGCAGCAGACTTGCTGTCGCTGCACTCGCCCGACAGCGGACAGCTGCCGGCGGGTTTCGCCGGGTCGAAGCCGCCGTCCGCTGAGCCCGAAGGGGAAGCAGGCAACGCCGCCTGCGAGGGCGCAGAGGGCGCGCCCGCCGGCGGAGGGTCACGCCGCGCGGCCGACGGAGCCGCCGACGAGCTGTGGTGGTGTGTGTGTGGACTCAGCGAGAGGGCATCCTGAACGCTTTCCCCGCTGGGGCTTTGAAAGCGATGCAGCGAAGCAGAGGGGCGACTTCTGAGCGGCAGAGAAGTCGCAGCGAGCGGGACGACCGCACACCACGGACAGGACCGCCGCGCGGTCTCCGAGGCGCACCGGCGCAGAGGGCGAAGGCACGTCTGGTGGAAGCGCGAGAGCTGACAGAAAAAGCCGCAGCACAGAGACGCGCCACGCCGTCGAGCTCGGCAGGAAGCAGCGAGCAGTGAGGCAGTCACGCCATCTTTCAAAGCCTGCATTCATGTATCTTATCTTGATTTGCCTCCGTGTGTGCCTGTGTGTGCGGCAAACGCGGCGGGGGCACGGGGCAGCGACCGCGAGCTCGAAAGGGCGCAGCGGCAGAAGCGGAGTGGAAGGCAACGAACGTCTGACACCGCTGCTGCAGGACGACAGGAAAAGCGAAAGGATTCCCCCCAACGGAGAATCATGTCCTGCAAACCCAAAGGAGTCTGATACCCATGGTGCGCCGCACAAACCTACAACGGCGTCGCCAGGTAGCCCGTATTCTAAACGCTGACATCCCCTTCTTTGAGCCCGACTCCTTTTTCGGCGTTCGTAACTTGTCAGAGAACGAGATGCCATGAGATCTCAACAGAGGGAGAGGCTGGCGTGTTTCAAACAGTCAGCCAGAAGCCCGACAGGCTAGCGACCGCCGGAACCACCTCGCAGGCCTCGCCCCTTGCGAAGAAGCGGAGGCCGTGCCTGAGGCCCCGATCCGTCGAGACAGAGAGGGAGGGCGGAGAAGTATGGACGCAGCTGCCTCGGGCAGACGAAGCGCGCCGGAAGCGAACGGCGGTGCAAGGGCGGACGCTCGCGCTGAGGAGGAATCCCACCACGCGAAGCAAGAGGCCGAGGCGCGGAGAGGAGAAATGGAGACTTACAACGCGGGCGATTTTGAGAAGCGTGTCTTCGTCGTGGAGGTCCTCGGTCTTTAGCGTGCGGCCGTCAATCCACGCCTCCACGCGGCCGCCCTGAAGAAACACGAAAAAAATAATAACAACAAGCGGTCGAGGAGGACGACAAGAAAACCGCGAATCCTTCGGAGCCCATACGTTCAATACACCACAAACAGCGAAAACCCACGCAGAGGCACACGCTTTTCCCCAGGAGGAGCCACACGGGAGCTTCGATTGGACATGCACACAGCCCCGGCGGATTTTTCATACACCGCGCGTTTTTTTAGCTGCACGCAGATCCGCAAGGGCTTATGGAGCCACGCAAGGCCAAAATGCGACTTCTTTGTCTCACATCGAATTCGGCGATGCAGCGCGGTGCGACTCCGATGTCGCCCAGCTTCTTGAAGAGTTTTTGCTCCGCGCGAGGATCGAAGAGCTCTGTGCCAGCTGGGTGCCCGTAAACGCGCAGCAGGACGCGTTTTGGAGTCTCTTCGCCGCGGCGGTCTTCGCTCAGGCGACCCGACTCCGAGGCACTGCGATCTCCTGCGCCTCCCTCCCTCAGCTCCCCGCCGACGTCGGCATCCACTACAAATAGCTTGTTGCTGAGGCCTCCAGAGAGGCAGGTCGCTTTTATTTGTTCCGGCAACAGGTGCCGCCACGGCCGCACGCAGCAGCGCGCGAGCGAGCAGACGGTGTCGAGCTGATGAAGAACTTGTTGTTGATCAGTTTCTGGTCGGTCTACGCTGCTGCCGCGCGGTTCGAGAAGCAGGGCGAGGGCGAGCTGGTGACTCAGAGCCTCCCGCTCGAGTTCGCCTGCGCCCTCCACTTTTTCAGATTTTTCTTTCTTGTCCAAGCGGCAGAGACTCGACACGAAAGCCACGCTCGTCACGCGCGACACTCCCGGAGTAGTCAGATCAAACAGACGCTTTTCGAGAAGCTCCTCCCCCTGCGCGCGGCGATGCTTCTCCGAAGGCGAGAGGAGGGACGACAGATCCGCAGAGGTGCCCGCGCCTGGCTGCGAAGAAAACGAGGTTACGGAATCGGCTGAGATGCCGCGAAGTGTGAGATGTGGCTCGGAGCGAGAAGCGGGCAGCGGCTGCGCGCGCTCTGGAGCCGGGCTCCGCGGCGCCGCCAGCTCAGGCGCTGCATGCACAGGAAGAACCACGGGTGGGCAGAGAGAGTCGCCAGCCACGGCAGCCAAGCCAGCGGGCTCTTCGTGCGGATGCTGCTTCAACTGCAGATGCTGCTGGACGCGTCGTACCGCATTCAAAGTCGCGCGACCTTGCTTCCCGAGAGCCGCGAGATGCGCCTGCCACTTCTGCTCGTTCGGCACATACAAGCGAGTCAGATCTTCCTCTTCGTCTGCTTCCTCCTCGTCCCACGCTTCCGCGCCATGTCCGCGGCCGGCATCCAAATCCCCGACCTCCTCCTCCGCGTCTTCGGCGGAGAACCAGGCGGCCATCTGCTGGCTTCCGCCAGACGCTGCCCTCGCCCCCGACAAGTCGGGCGCCTTCCTGGCACCTTGCTCTTCTCTCACTTCTTCGGCTGCACGCCCCGCTCGTTTTTCGGTGCCTGAGGCACCCAGAGGCTGGGCCGGTCTTCCGTCCGCGTGTGAGGAGCACGGCCGCTCCGCGGACTCGAACGAAGCCCGCCCTTGTGTTTCTGCTCTCACGGCACCGCCCGGGGGGGCCCCCGCCCCCCGCGGTTCGCAGCCTCCGCGGCCTCGAAGTCTCGGAGGCCTTCGCCTCGCTCCTCCGCGGAGGAAGACGCACTCCGCCGCCTGAGTTCGCCCTCTGCGTCTTCCTGCGCCTTCTGCAGAGGGCCGCTCGGCCGCAGCTTCCGCTCCTTGCCAAGCTCGGAGCTGCGCCGGTTCCTGATGGTGAAGCATGTGTAGGCCTCCTCGGAGCTCTCCAGAGGCGGACGCGCAGCCCGGGGGCCGTCGTCGGTTTCCTCCTCAATCAGCACGGGAAGCCCGTGCGCCGTTCGTTCAAACACCGCTGCACGCGACCGCGCGGAAGGCGCCGAAGCCGCGAAGGCTGTGAAGGCGTGTGCAGCGCCGGCGTCGAGGGCACTCTGTTGGGAAGAGGCGGCGCCCATCTTCGCGTGGGGGAAGCGAAGGCAAAGGCCGCGCGAGACGAAGCCGGATGGAGCCGGAGAAAAAGAGAAGGAAGCGATTTACTTCCAAAAGAGACTGCGAGCGTAGAGGAACGGCGGCTGTGTGGAGGTTGTGCATGATCACGTCGTCGCCTTGCACGCCAGAAGCACCATAGAAGGCGAGGGCGAAAAATGCACCAGAAAGCCAACTTATTTCGAGTTTCACGCGTCCAAGGCGCCGCCTCCAGCTCCTGTAGCAGACGCTGATCGCTGTCGTCGAGGTTGGGTGTGTTTTGCCTCTTGGAAACACGAACAGGTGAACCGGGCACGTGGCTAGACGGCGAAGAAGTTGGACTCCGATAAAACGCCTCGATTCCGGCCTCGTTCCTTGTGTGGTCAGTGCCTCCTTGCGGAACTCCCCCTACTGGGTCCGAACGCCACACTTTACAGAAGAAATGCAAAGTTTAATGGCTCGGCTTTTTTTTTCTGAATCCGGCTTCGACAGTGAGGCAGCACGACTGGCGCACGCGTTGGATGGCTCTCGGGGAACTACAATGCGAGATGAGCGATCGGGGCGGTCGCGACAGAGAATGCAGAAGCCCCATGTATTGAGAGAAGGAAGAATTGCACTGAAGGTCAAGAGGGGCGGAAGTCCTCGGATCTGGCTCCAAGGAGGCACTCGACGCTTTTCGAAAGAGAGCTACATCGCAGCTTTTCAACGGCTTCTCACATTGACGCATGCGCTTGCAAGGTCCGTGCATGCAGGCGTCGGAAGCGCTTGAGCATTTTCTGCGGCGATATGCACTACCAAAGCGATGACGTTGTGTGAAAAACCCTCTTCTGGAGACCTGGGGCCACGGTTTTTACAATTGCAGTTCGTTCTCAGCACCTCCACTTCCCCAAGCTTGTCTGCCAACGGCAGGAAGGTGCTGTCGTGTGCAGTGGCGGCCGCAGTTCCGTAGACGCCAGGGGGCGAGTTGGGCAGTCCTAAGTCCTGGCGACCGCGTCAATGTATGTTGCACATACCTCTTCGTCTCTCAAACTATTGTTCGTTTTCAACGCGCCAGTGCAGTGGAAGTTCGCGTTCTGTCCCGGGGCCGAGGGACCTCCCGGTATATGTTTGGAGGAAAGCTCCCAAAGTCACAGCTAGTCGCTGGCGGGAAGAAGCGAGGAGAAATCCTGTTCGGTCATTTTATGGAATCAACGGAATCCAACGGAAGTGCCTCTACAGTGAAGCGTGCGACCCTACAACCTCCTCTACTAGATAGTATCCAGTACTCCTGCTCTCAGCCAACACGTGCTACTGCTAGCATGTTTAAAGTTTCCCCCTCGGTTCAGCACGCTCAGTCACATTTGAAAGCGGCTCGCTGGGCTACACTAAAAGGAGGGACAAGGATGAAATCGTACGTTATTTCATGACGCCTACCAGAGGTCAGGCAAACGTGGTTCACTGTTTTCACTGCACACCAGGATACCGGTGATTTTTACCGTAAACGACCACCAAAAGGATGAACCTGATGCTGCTCACGAAGGCCACACACAGAGCACCATCTGCGCCTGGCGTCAGCGTGTGTGTCGCTATCGTTCTGTTGCACGGTGACTGCATACGCGCAGCACCAGTGGCGCATAGCATCACTCGATTCTAGCAGTCCAGAAGCGCAGGCTTGCCAGTTGAAAGGTCAGGCCAATCGCGAAAGCCGGTTCTCCCCTCTCCTGATAAGAATAAAAACTCGCGTAGTAAGTGCTCTTGGCTTGAGCGTGGTCCACAGAGTTCTTCGGCACACCTGCACTTGATTCGCTACCCTGGCGGCAGTTCCCCTGTTGTGAATACAGTTTTCGCATGTTGTGGCAGGGTGGGCGGCCAGGTGCATGGAGATACGGAGGCTGCCCTGCGACTCGAAATGTAGTAAGCGGATGGCTCATTAGTTGGGTGAAATGGCTGAATAAACCTTTTAATTGAGGACTATCGAATGGACACAAGTGCTTCAGCGCTGGTCTACTTGTGGTCGGTGACGAAGTACGCAGTTAAGCACACATTCCTTAGTACCTGGAACATGTGTTTTTTGGTGAAGGTCTTTGTTTACCGGATCCAAGGTGTGAGAACAGGAATCCATATCTTGCCTAGAACATATCCGATGTGAAATAATCTTGTGAAGCCGAATAAGTTTCATCGCTGTTGATAATTCATTGACCTGCTGATAACATAAATACGAACAAACCACGAGTTTTGGATGGGATTACTTTTCACACCGCATATTATGCTAAAAGGCACCTTTCAGGTACAATATGAAGCGGAATTGCCAATGGGTACCATCAGTTGAGTCCTTTGGTATGACTGTAAGTACGCAGTGAGCACACTGGATAACAAGAACCTGACAGGCGTTAATTGTTCACATGAAAGGCAAAGACACTAGTTTAGTGGAATAAAATACAGGTTTGAACTGCGGTTTCGCTTCATTGCCCAAGGCAGAACAGCTGGTTGGATACCCAGGGAGTTCTGCTCCCATTTCACCAGGCATGCAAGACAAGTCGGGTAACAGCTGAAGCTAGACTCCAGGCTCCCTTTTACACATACTACAGTAACATTCCTAAGTTTTTATAAATTGTCATTCTCTGGGGAACATATACTACGAGTTCGACATCACGTTTAGATCCTGTAGGTCTTTCGTTACCGGATGCAAGTTCGCTTGTGCCTTTCATGACCACCTTGTACGCGCATTACCTATAGTGGTATCTTCGTGTACCTAGCCAGCGCCATCCGGATCTTTGGGAGAAACCTCACCATCTAAGTGATTGATATGTGCTACATTCACACAATCGGTACCAGCTCCTCCACGTCGGCTCACTACTCCCGTGTTATTTCGAGAAATTCAGTTAGGAACGCTAGTGTAACATTAAAACGATTATGTGCATTGCTCTCTATACTATTTCGTGGAGGCTTTAGCGTCCTGCTGCCATGTTGTAGGGCCGCCTGCGTGCGTGTGAAGTGGTAATTACCATAGCTACCCTATTACCCGGTCGCTACAACTGCTGATGCCTCAACCAGAACACCCTCCTGAACGGGCATTATTCTCCGAGTTCTTGGAGCGCCTGGGGAGCGAGATCAAGGACAAAACCACACCAGCTATAGCTGCGTGTGGAAGCTTTTCAGCAGAAGCCTTGTATTCAAACTGAAGATATACCGTGACGAGTGCGCACAGGAGTGTCCAAAAAGGGTCCCTCCACCACACGAAATCCTGGCCGTGAGCAGCCAAGCAAATGCAAACAGACAGCTGGGTAGAGAAAAAATAAAGTCATCCAGTAGACAGCATCCGAGCTCCCTTCTTGAGAGACGGCACTGAATCCGTAACAGTCCAGAGATACGCTCTGCATGCGGGGAACTCCCGAAGGGGCGGGCCTTAAACGTTTTGTGCCTCACGCTCCAGCCTTGGGACGTCTCGTGTCTCCCCGTGTTCGACTTTATGCAGGCCAAAGATCATACACCAGTGGACTTAAGAACTGAAACCTCATGCAGGACGACTAATTTAGTGTATTGGAATACTCAGTAGACGAAGGGTTCTATGCGTTGTGGCGCAACTCTGCGCGCCAAGCTAGAGGCGCGCGGGGTCTAGCCCCCCAGGTCACACTGTCGGGGAATCCTGGGAGGCTACCCCATAGCACCGCGTCTTTTTGTCCTTGGGATGTTGTCTAAATCGTTTGTTCGCTGCAAAGAGGAACTTCCAGAAGCACTGGCTTCAGTTGTAACCTCCGTGTCTTCCCAGTCATTTCCGTTCGGCTGTGAGCTGCGGTCCTGCGTCTCGAGACTGCCGCGAGAGCTTACGAGCACCGTATACTCAAAGCCGCAAGATACGTGAGCACACTCATCTACCGGCCGCTCCAACTACGTTTTTTACACGTACTTGGCTTGAGACCCATTTCTTTATTAGCGGCCCTTTGTATTTACGTTCTGCCGCGGATCCTTGTCAGTGCGCAGAGCTGCAAGGCCGAATTCCACCCGGCACGGACGCGAGCACATTCAAGGTCCACGAAATCGCTCGGTCGGCAGCGGGAACCCGAATTGTCGCGTGTGCCCGCCCTGTCTGGGCGAGTGACTGCTTTTCGGTCTGCTTCTCTGTTTCATGGACGGCACCCTCAAAGGCAGATTTCATGATGGCTGATGACCTCGCATCATCAGCACCCAACGACCGACGGTACTCTCTCTGCGCTGACAGAGACTGTGGCCGGGAGTCGTTTTCCACGTCCCCGAGGCGGAGACATGCAAAGGCTCAAGGATCACACTGCGAGGGGGCAGAGGGAAAGAGACGCTGTGAAGAGCAAAAGGAAGAAGGGAGTCCGTCGCTGTGCCCGGCTCCTGCGACTGCAGCGAAATCTGGCTGTCTAGTGGTCGTGAAAATCGGCACCAGCACTCTGCTGACTGTTGCAAAAGGACGCATGTGCATGAATCTCTCCAACCTCGGGAGGTTCGTTGACACGGTAAGCCACGGGCAAGAGGCGAAGGCGCGAGCTGAAGTTACTACAGTGGAATGACCCAGAGAATAACAGCGGAAGCCGGCGGCACAGCGCGACAGAAAAAGACAGCGATCGAGGCAAGAAGGCTCAGGTGAAGGGCATGTGTACTCGTTTACCACGTGTGAGGGAGGAAACAACACGCATGGAAGATCACCGTTTGTCATTGGTGTGCCATGCTGTGCCGTTAGGCTTCCGTTGTCTCGGCTCCTCTGTGCACGTTTATGTATCTCTCAAATTCACTTTTCCTCCACATCTCCTCGCTGTGGTCTCGATAGCCTTTCCAGCTCGCCTGCTCAGCACTTTTGCTGTCCCCTTTCTGCTCCTCCGGCGTCACCTACTATGCAGTCCCGATTCGCTCGTTTTGCGGACTGTTAGCCGCAGGATGGAGGGGTGTCCGTGTGCAGACTGCTTTGCCTCAATCGAATTCTAATAAAAATACGCGACTTTGTTGGCTGACCGGGGGTGTTGAAGAGGGGAGTCGCGATGCAGTGTTGTTTACGGCTGTCGCAGTCTAGACGTCCTGCCGTCATATTTAGGGGCTCAAGCGCACGTGTATGTTAACTCCGGCATGCGGGATGCTTACGACTCTACGGAACGCGTTCGCCGCGCGTGCTCCCTGTAGATCTGCGAACTCCGAGCGCGAGGTCACACGGTGATTATCGTCTCGAGCGGGGCTGTCGGCGCCGGCTGCGTCACACTGAGACTCAGAGAGAGGCCTGAGCATCTGAACATGAAGCAAGCTCTGGCGGCCGTCGGGCAGTGCCGGCTGATGCGGCTCTACGAAGACTTGTTCAGGTTAAGAGAGTTTGCAGAGTGACGCTAGAGAAGAAAGACCCCCCCATGTCCGGACAGCCTGGCGCACGAGCGACCAATGCGTCGATATTTTGGGTTGGCTGATGTTGGAAAAACGGACGAAGGGAAATCTGGCTGGCCTATCATTGCGGTCATGCATCCAAAGGAGCGTGGCGCTGGGGTTCCAGTGGACACAGTGAAGAGTGGGGGGGGGGGGGGGGGGGGCAGGGGGGAGACAGCTGCCAGCAGTCTGAGCTGGTAAACCACTCGTGGCAGCACACTCGGAAGTAGAGCAGACACATCACTACAAGCAATATGTGTGCGGCTGCAGTCGTTGCCTTGTCCTCTCCCTGCAGCATCCGTGAGGAGAAGGTGGCTCAGATGCTGGTCTCGCGGCACGACTTGCTCCAACAGAAGTCCTATCAAAACTTCCGCTCCGCCCTCAAAGCTCTGCTGGCGCTCGATGTAAGTCTCTCCTACCACACGCGCTTGTCGTCTACAATACAGAGAGAGTTGGGGGGAAGACGATGAGAGTGAGACAAGGACTACCCCCAGAGATATTTGCTCGACTTCCTATCTATCGGTCGGTCCATATCTATCCATATATATGTATATATATATATATATATATATATTAACCTACACTTGAGCGAGTGGGGGGTCACGGCAGGCCTGTAGGTCTTCTGTGTCATTTTCGCGGGGCTGCTGGTTCCTGCGCGGCGCCTTTTTCTTCGGGATACTCTGTTGGATAGGCAGCGTGTGGCTGCGGGCGAGGCGTCTGTCGTGGACTGCAGGCCATTCCGATCATCAACGAGAATGACACTCTCGCGACCGAGCAACTGCGCTTCGGAGATAACGATACACTCTCCGCGCACATCGCTGTGGCGGTCGACGCCCACTGGCTGTTCATCCTAACTGACGTCGACTGTCTGTTTGACCGAAATCCTCACAAACACGCAGGTACAAGCAACGACAAACGGAGAGGACTATCTCGTCATTTTATCTCGCGCACGCGCTGGCATCTTGCGCTGAGTCTCCCATCACACGTTGTCTTGGCGTGAATAGTGGAACTTCTTTTTGCTGTGGCTCTACGTACTTTGTGTGACTTTTGGCGCGGGTTTACTCACCATTCTGCCTGTGTTTCTTCTCACAAAGCCCTGCAATCCGCCTGTCCGGTTTAGGCGGGTTTGAGCTGCATTATTGAGTTCGCAAGCGACTTGCACGCACCACGAAAATCGGGAGAATGTGTGGGAAAGTCGATCAGATTGTAGTGACCCCGTCGCTTCAATTCTTGCAACTCCCTCCAGTCCTTCCCGCGTCGGAGTATCTGTATCCCCCGTTATTGGGCTCTCTCTGTGAAGGTGTGTTTAGGGTTGCTGCTGCATCGGCTTTCAGCTGCGGCTGTCTTCTGTCTCGGTTGGCTTTCTGGCTCCTGGGGTGCGTCTCACCCGCGCGTCATGAGGCGTTCGGGTTCTCGCGCGTTTGGTTCCTTTCTTTTTCAGACGCGCGCCCCGTGGCCCTGGTAGACCGCCTGACAGACGTGTATGCGTTCCTCTCGGATGGCGACTGCGGCGCGTGGGGGACTGGCGGTATGCACACGAAGATCATCGCCAGCAAGCTGGCAACGAATGTGGGCGTTCACGTCGCGATTTCCAACGGCCAGCATCCAGAAAGAATTCTCGACATACTCGCGTACGCGCAGCAGCGAGACGGCACCCCGCACCCCCTGGAGGAGGCTGCGCTGCCTCGCCTCTCCCTCTTCCCGATGCGCGCGCCGATGCGACAGGAGACCGGAGACGCCTGCGCCCAGGCCCGGGCTGCTGAGTCCGCGGAGGCTGCGGCCTGCAGACGAGAAGACGCAGCGGCCACCGGACGGCTAGAGGAAAAGAAGGGGAAAAAGAAGGGCGAATGGTCCCCGACCAAGAGAAAGGGACAAGGCGGAGAACAGGAAGGCAACGGCGCCTTCGTGGAGACCGCGGCCGGCGGGGGAATACCGGGAATGGAGACATGGCGACGCGACCCCGCCGCCGGTTGTGCGAAGGAAGGACAAGAAGAGGCACGAGCCGCGAAGGCCATAGACAACGCGAGAGATTCTCATCTCCCTGCAGATGCTTCGCCGTCATTTTCAGCTTCGGTGGACGTCGGAGCGAGGCAGAGTTCCGCGTGGGATGTTGGCGAGGCCGCAGACGAACGAAGAAGCCGAGCGATTTTCGAAAAAGCAGACAAAGAGGACATGGGGCCCGGTCAAGGCGGAGGAGACAAAACGAAGAAAGAAAGTGTGGGGAGTGGGCACGAACCAACCGACGACTGCACTCCAAAACTGCGCGCCACTGGAGGGCAGCCCTTTCCTTCTCTTTTGATCTGTGACAGTATTCAGCAGATGCCGTTTCTTGGTGAGACACCCGTGTCTGCTTGCGAGACGTCCCCTTCTCTGTTAGGTATCCTACTGTCACTCGTTGCATGCACGCATCTGGTGTTGCCTACCTGCTTCGCTTTTTCCCACACTCCTCCGTTCTCGCGGCGCTCTCTGTCTCCTTCTTTGCCCCTACCTTTACCTCACGGGTCGTACTTTCAGCTGTTCATAGCGGCTTACTCACGGAGTTCAAGCTCGCTGGCCGGGGGTCGCCATGTCCCACTCTCGCGGTAGAAAGCAGGCAACAGGTAGAAGAACGCGTCTGTAAAAAAGGGTTTGGGCCTTGAAGCACGTGGAGTCGGTTGTGGGTGCTGGCGACCGGTATCATTGTCCTTGGCCTGCTTGGCTGTCCTTGCGCTCTCGTGCTTGCGTGTACAAACACTTTTGTTTTCGTATGCTGAATTTGCATACGCACACGCGCCTATTACTGCAGATTGCATGTGCGTGCGCGTGTGTAGACGTCTCGATGTGGAAGAAGCGGCTGCACTGTCCGTACCTTTTGCTGGTGCTTCTCAGGGACTATTTTTATAGCGAAAGATCGGCGTTCGCACAAAAAGGGCGATACTCGGGGCTGGATCTTGTCTTTGCCTGTTCGCGGAAAAATCTTTATCGACCCAGGCGCAGTCGCGGCTCTTGTGCAGCAGAAAAAATCTCTCTTTGCAGCAGGTAAGGTGGGCTACGGCGTTCCATGTCGGCAGATATGTCGCCGCGCGCTCACGCTGACGTATGCCTGTCTTTATGCGTAGGCATGACGAGTTGATGTCGTGAAGCATAGCCTTGCGAAGCGGAGAGAGACACTGCGCGCTGAGTGCCTGTTCAGTTTCCCCAGTTCGCAGAAGCTGCAGTCACCTGCGTGGCAGGTGACGCTTTTTTCTGTGTTGCACATGAAGCTCGCCTGTGGACACGCCCGCAAGGCACCTCTGCGTATCCATAAGGATGTAAGCATTCCTTCACATATACGTAAATGTAGTTCCGTGGCGCGATGGTGGCGACGTCCTGGGGCGACTCTGACGGCCGATGAGATCTTCGCGGTTTGATTCACCGCTCAGGTGTCCGGCACGTAGCGGGCAACTTCGCGGCGAACGAGTGCGTGGCCGTCTACGTCACAAGTTTTTCTCGCGGGGGCTCCAAGCGTCTCGCAGGTCAATTTCCAGGGGCGAAGAGCTATCCGACACTGGCAGACGCCGCCGCGCAGTCAGGGAGCTGTAAACGGGAGGCGTCTGCTTTGGGGCGGAAAACCAGCAAAGGCGGGCAGAGCCGCGTGGATCTAACCAGCCTTGACAAGGTGCAGCAGACAGCAAGTGTCGAGGATGAGCCAGGTTGGGTCGATTCCGGGGCTCCCGACACGCTCGAGTCGCCTCCCCGAAGCAATGTCTCTGCGTCGGCCGCAAACGGCCCCTCTGCTCGCTCGGCGATCTCGAATGGTCTCGTGCCGCCTGCCCTGGCTTCCAGCGACGCGACAAGAGACGGGGAGACGGCTGCCGAGCGAGCCGTCGAGACTTCTGATTCACTGTATGCGTCCACCGGACTGGGCTTTTCGGCGCCCTCGTGCCCCATGGAATGCCTTGAGATCGCACGGTGCATCTCCAACGTCAGCAGTGCGGAGCTGAAGACGATTAAAGGCCGAAAGAGCAGCGAGTTCCGCGACCTCCTTGGATACGCCGTCGATGAGGAAGTCGCCCACCGCCAGCACATAGTCTTCACGTTTATGAACGGGCACGAGGCCCTGAAAAACTTTTGCCTCTGCAAAAATCCGAGCCAAGAGCGCGAAGAGGCTACAGAGCCGGTGTAGGTGCTGAGACACTGCTGGTCTCTCCAGGCATCCACGTTTACCACACACCAACTTGAGGAGTCAGTTGGCTCTTCACTCAAAGCGAACGGACCTGGCTAGAGGCACGAAATGAGCAGAAATTTGATACGTGTGTACCATTCTTCAGTTGCGATGGACTTCTGCGGGTGGATATTTTTGACCTTTGCGCAGCACGTTTCTACCGGACGCAACGTCTTGACGCTCACGACGTTTTAGGTCTATGTATTTCAACTGAATGGATCACAAACACATGTCTGTGAGATACACGCATTTAACATGTACGTGTGCAGTAGCACGGCTGAAAGGAGTTGCGTTCTGCACGATGTGCCTATAGGTAGTGTCTATGCAGATCTGTTTTCTAGGCGCCTAAGCACGCCGTTGCAGCTGTGGCGCTGTTATGACCACAAGGGAGCGCACTGTGCTCAGTTTGGTTGCCCTTCCACTGGTACTGTATGCATTTTCAGTCGCAACTTTTTTACACTCTCACGCGCCGGCGGGCAAAGCGCGCATCCATCCATGACTGTGTGCAGCATGTCCTGCATTTGCACATCTGGCTTCACCGTTTGCGTGAACTGCATCTTCCTGGAGGCTTTTTGGCTTTCAGACGAGATGTTGCTCACTGGCGAACTCGGATGATTAGCATAACTTTTACTAGAAATAATAAAATAGGTTTAAGGATAAACATCATATTCATTGCACCACCTCTAATGAACTGCCGTCGGTGGATGCAGAGCTCTCAGAGCGCCACGGAAGCAACGAACGGGGAATCACCTTGTCGGGGAGGCATGAGGGCGAAATGAACCTGTTTATTTCCGCGGTGAATTCACTCCTCCATTATTCGAGTTCGTTGCGTGGCGGTTTACGCTTCAGCGTCACCCTACTCTAGAGCAGTGAGGAACAGCACACTCCCTGACTGGTGAACCTAGTGACTGCGTCAGCTACGCAGGCCGCCCGTGTCGGCGAAGGAGACGCTACCATCACCGCTGAACTGCGCGCAATTGCTGTGGTCACGGGGACCCCAGTCTGCTGCGTAGAGCAAGCTGGGTAGGAGTATCGCGCTTCAACGCTGGCGCGCGCCAGAGCCAGGTGCCCTACATGCCAACGTGAACAGCTGCATGACGAGATGCTATGTACGCGAGCAGACTGCCGCTGAACGACTTCAACGCGGCCGTGATGTCTAAGTGACGGGCACGAGTCGCCCACGCCATCGCGTCTACGCGCCGTGTTCTCACATCTGCGTGCTACGCGAGGAAAATCTACTCCTCAAAATGCCTCAGGTGGCAGGAGGCATGCCCTTTCCGACATGGTTGCATTAGGGAGCCAGATTCCGCAACCGAGGCTCCTGACCCGCCACTAGCTACAACGGATTTGCAAACTGGCAACCAAGAGGCAACGGGCAACCGCTTCTGCGTCGGGCGTCGTGCAGATTCTCTCACGTGGACCCGCCTGAACGAGTAAATCGGAAGAGGCCCCTCTGAATCCCCTTGCTCATGGCGCCAGTTGACCACGCGACTCGTCTACTCAGCTCACACGCATCCGACCACAGCGCTCGCTCCTGCAAGTGTCGAGAGAAGCTGCCGCGACGGAGCCCCGAAACCCCCCTGACTACCGCAGTGAACAGGCGCTACGTCTGTTCCCCTACTGAGTCGCATGCTGGCACAGAGGCTTTGTCGTCATATGGTTGGGCTGGAAAGACCGTGCAAGAAAAAGCGTGAGCATCGATGAAGATTTGAAAGACACCACAGCACGACCAGAAGAGCACGAGCACATCTGCTCCACGTTCATCCCTTGCTTTCTTCGAGCTGGCACATACTTCTGGCGGGCTTCACTGAACTTCAGTGCTTACAGAATTATAGGTGTAGATTTATGCGTTCATACCTAGCTGCACCAAAAACATGGCCGCCTGCCTGCTGTAGTCACGAGCGCCCACACGATTTGCGAATGTATGCTGAGCGTGGCGCCTCCGCGAGTTCTGCTTGGTGACGAGCTGGCGCGCCTGCCCTATCCTCCGCGTGTCTCGACGAGGCCTACGCGATACGTGAGTTTCGGATGGCCTCAAATCTCCTTCTGTACCGGGGTTTTCTGTGCGTCTACTCTGTCTCTCCCTCGCTGGCTCGTACTTTATGTTCTTTCCCTCCACTCACTGCCAGCGTGTGTCTCTCTTCGGCATGCTTGGCGCATCTACGCGATTTCCTGTCTGTATGATGTCTTCTAGATATCGTTCGTTTTCAAGGTATCTTTCGCTTCCCTGTGTTTTTTCTACCATCTGCCCTCGCACCTCTCCTCCCGCCGTCCTCGGCTCCCTTCTTCGCCACAGCACCGCACGCCTACTGTGCGGGGGGCTGATCACCAGCCGGAACAGTAGGCCCTGGCGGAGACGCCGAGACCCCTGGCGGCGGGCAGGCCCCTTGGCGCGGTACGTAAACAGGTTGGACACCCCCCGGAGGGGGATAGGGGTACGGGCCCTGGGGCGGGTACCCGGGCCCCGCCGGAGGGTATGGCATCGGAGTAGGTGGGGGGGCGCCCGGAGCACCTGCCGGCGCAGCATAGGGGACTCCCCCAGCCGGAGAATACGGAGTACCAGGCGGGACTGGTACCCCAGGCGGAGGGTAGTAGTATGGCGGCTGCTGTGGAGGAAGAGAGCAGTAGTTCGGCGGGGGGACTGGTACGCAGGCGGGATACCCGTGGGCGCTGTGACAGAGTGAGAAATCACAAAGGGAGAGGAAAGTAAAAGACAGCATCTACAAGAAGCAAAGAAACGCAGACCGAGCAGCAAGCCAAAAAGAAACCGGAGTGTCCCCTCAAGCCAGAAAGTAGCAGAAAAGAGGTACGAACGGGAGCACGGGCAACGTTGGTCGACCGACATTTCTCGGTAGTCTTTGCCAGTGTCTGTGAGCCTTTTTCCAGCAATTCGCCCGCGGGCCAGATGGACTGCATTTGCTCTGATTTTTCTGTCAAAACGCTCACCAGGCGCTGCAGGAGACGCGCCTGCGGGGACAGGCTGCGTCACATAAATCGTTGAAGGATCATTGGGGTCAACGAACGCCGCCTGCAACACCAGAGAGGAAGTCACCTGGCTCACGTGTCCAACACTGAGTCAAGCGAGACAGTTAATTTCTCTCCAAGCACTCCATGAAAACACAGTTTTTTGGATTCCATCTGACTCGGCGACGTCTGCGCCATTGCAATGCCTCGGCCTAACCAAATCAATCGGGCGCCCACTCTGTCGCAACACCGACAGAACTTGACCTCTCTCACGTGGATATACATATATATGTTATTATTATTTTTACTATATGTATGTAGATATATGTCAGCATCAGGTATGCATATCTGTGTCTGCTCCTGTAATGCGCACATTAATACAACCGGGGTAAAATACGAGCGTGCTACAGCGCGGCGAGGTATCGCGAGGCCTGACGCGCTTCTATCCGCCAGCCCCACGCTCCTTCGCGTGAGCCAGAATCCGCGCAGGTATTTGAAGAAAGGGCGTTTTTTAAAACTACCAGAAGACGCCGCATGATACAGCATTCGACGTGCAGAAGATCGGGACAGGCGAACGACTCCCTCCCGCCGCAAACAGTCCACTGGGAAAGAAGCAAAAAGCTGCAGCTAAGCGGCCCTCCTCGCACGAAGGCTGCGCTTTTTCTAGTGCGATGTGGCAGCACACGTACGCTGTTGCCCAGTTGCAGCTGCTGAACGAGCTCCGGACCTGCACACAGCAAAAGGCACGCAGCCGCATAGCGTGCAGTAGTAAACTGGAGCTCCTGCATTCTCCATTGAAGGGAGACAAAGTCTCGAACAGGGGAAGAGCGAAGGCCACAGAGAAGCCGCTCTCCCCTTCCGCAAACGAGCATCGCTGAAAAGGCCGCTGCATGCGTCCTTGTTTCCTCGAGGAAGGCGTAAAGCCGCACGCACTCGGCTCCGCACACGAGCTCGCGAGCGCTTGGTCTCTCTCTGCACATCTTTGGACTCGCAAAGCCCAGCTGACCAGGACTGATGCATCATATTGGACAACTCGCCACGTACCGAGAAGCAATCAAGTTTACGAATACATGCATGCACGCATATATATATATATATATATATATATATATATATATATATATATATGCCGGGGTGCATGCAAAACATGCTATGTGAAGTCTGCTTTCGAGTTTTTTCGTGCGCATCTGCGCCGAGGTCACCCAAGGCTAGAACTCACTTGGAGGCTGGTGTTTGATCGCGTACTGCCAGAGCTTGTAGAAAACGTTGAGGAAAGTTCCGCATCCCCCTGAAGCAGACAGCCACCAAAAGACAGCGCGCGGGAACAAGGTTCTCGACGCGACAGCACTCCAGCTCTCCATTGAAATCTGCGGGCAGGCCGGCTTCAGTCCGCAGCCCGGGAGGCTGTGCAGTGGCAATGCTCGCACCGTCACCGCCGCATGCCACAGGTCGCCTCGAAAGCGTATGCAACTGGGTCAAGCCTCTCAGTTGAGAACTCTAGACGAGGACGTCCAGGCCAAGAACCTCTGATCTCGCGGCAGATCACGCGGTCGAAGCTCCCAGGAGTGTGCGAAAACCCCACAAAGGTTCAAACGCACAGAGTGCGCACGCGGAGACACAAGCGCAACACCACCCGCGCCCAGCGTTCTCACCGGCGTTGAAGGTCAGCGACCATTTCGACGTGCCGCTTAGAGGGTTTTCAGCAGACTCCAGAGGCTGGACTTTGCCGCGCATGTAGTTTGCGCCGAAGATCGGCTGCTCGAACTTGGGCTCCGACACCAGGTGCTGGGGGAGATAGCAAAACAGAGCAAAGAAACAACGCGCCTTCTGGCACAGTCCAATAGATGTGCGCTTGTACCTGAGTCTTTGAGGTCGCTGCAGCCAGGTGGCGATACCCCTCACGCCCGCAGAGAGCAGCGCGGGCAGCAGGAGGCGACCGCAACAGAAAAAATGACGGTTTCTAGGAACTGCGGAACAACTGCTGACACCACGAATCTGTCTACTAGCGTCCCTGACGCAAGGCAGATTGACAAAGGTCAGGAGCGTACCACCGGTGAGAGGACGCGCACGCGAAGGAACGAGACAACCTACGCCATCCGTGCGCACACCTCTCCCAGAACCCCAGTGGCAGGAAAGCCGTTTTAGACGCACTACACTGAGAAACATAGAGCACCTTTCACACAGGAGCAGTAATTCGCTGTTTAAACCTCTAGTTTCCTGCCTTGCAGGCAAACCGCACCAGACACAGCCCCCGCATGTCACTCAAAAGCGGAGAAATAAGACGGAAAAAAATCGACGCAGTAGAAATACAAGAAGGTTCTGCGCCGGAAATCACACATCTACCGTTAGGGTTATCTACCCAACACACTCCTGGTCTGGGGCGTAGCCTGTCGGCTTCAAACCCGAAGGCAGCGCGAAAGACCCGCAATTCGGAATCGTGCAACCTGCGCGGTGGAAATCTTGACAAGAGAGTAAGGGCAGCACCCCAGATTACCCCGACAACGCCACAGGAGAAAGAGGCACCCCGCAAAGCCAAGCTATTACGGCCGAGCTTTCAGCGACGTCGCAAACGCTACATGCGCCTCCGTCCGCGCGAAGACGAGGACCATACCGCCAGGCAACCTCGAGAAAAATTCTGAACTCTGCGCGGCGTCGAACGCAGGCGTGAATTTCACCTACCAGGGGTAGCTCGAATGACGAGAAGTCCTTGTGTTTACTGACATCTCCCTTTTTGACGAAGACAATGCGACGGCTGCTCAAGAAAAACACTCCTCCGCTGGCTTTGAGATTTGTAGGCCCTGTCAGCTTGAAGTCGATGTGAGCCCGCTTGAGGAAGAAGACTTCTCCCGGAACGGGCAACGGGAAGGTCTCTTCTGAAACACGAGAAAACTCAGAGAAGAAAGTACACATCATGAAGAAAAACAGAGACAGAGGGTCGGGGTGGACCAGCAAACCGTAACGCAGAAAGGGCGGAGAGCCACAGAGCCCGCCGGGGCGATGAGGAGAGGGACTTGCAGCACGGCAACACAGGGAAGCGGGCTGCCAGAAAGGATCCACAGTCGTTTGCAGATGATGCGACGGACCACTCAAGAAACGAGACGAAAACTGTGCAAGAACATAGACCGGACATAGACATAAGCGGGCAAGCACTGCGAGCGGAACGCAGAGAGTGAGGTGGAGAAAAAACGAATCACAAATAGATCAAGCCGCTGAGCCGGTGTCATGCGCGTGTACCTGGTGGCCTGTCCCGTGTACTCGGCAAAAATTTACTCAAGGCGGCGACAGTGGACGCGAAGTTGAGCAGCACGCTGCTGCCGTCGCTGAAGAGCGAGCCGTGTGTGGATGCCATGGCAGATGAAGCGTCCAAGCCGGAATACGATAGAGACTTACTTGTTGAAGCATCTTGCGCCAGCACGGGGTTGACCGCCATGACTCGTTTGCTGGAGCGCGTCGTGAAAGGTGGACGCCTTCCTCACTCGGGAACGATGCTGGGCGTCAATCGACGCTGCTTGAATCCTCTCACAATCACGCACCGTGTTGTTGCTAGAGTTCATCTGCCCGACCTACATCTCTTCCCGATCCGGTGTTCCACACCAGCGAATGCTCGTCTGAACAAGTTCCTCGCTACAACTCTTGTGTCAGTTCGCAGAAATCTTCCACGTGCCGTGCTCAAGGCCATGAGAACCCGTAGTCCGCCGCCAGAAGCCGACGGAATACTGATGGAAACGAAAAGAAACGTCGCAACGTCAGCCGAGAGGACGAGTACGAATACATTCAATTCAGAAACAAGGGAGAGGCTCGCTGAAGTACAAGTCGGACATCGCCAAATAAAGTGCACAGGATGTGAAGAATCGTCGCTATCAGAGTGTCGACTGAGCACGCGGCCTGCCGCTTTGGAACTCCTAGCGTTGCTGAAGGCGAGATTCGCCAGCCTCCCACCGTTCATGAGACGGCGAAACAAAAGAGACTTAGTCTGTGGACGAATAGCCCCGTATGAGAGAGGATGGGTCACGCCAGCCAGAGGAACCGTCGTTTCGTTTTTCATGGGACGAAGCGCTAACGGTGTTGCCAGCTAACAACGCATGCACGCATTGGAGACACGGAGAGGCATGCGCGTGATACCGATGAGCAGCCCGGCATTTGTGTGACACGCGTTCGCAAAGAGCTGCCTACAAAAAATAACAGCTTTCAAAGCAACGTCAAGGATGTGGACTGACCACTCCAGTTTGTAGAGTGAACGCAAGCATGCGATGTGCTGAAGCGATAAGGGGAGGCGGTGGGGCGGGGTGTCAGAAAGTACGGCGAGGAACGAGGGAATGCGAAGCAGTGTCGTGGCTTCGCGATGTTTCGTTCACGAGTACTTGCTTGGTATTTTCTAGGGAGCATGCAGGGAATACCATGGAAGAGTACCGTGGCTGACAAAGTAGAATCTGTGCAGCTAAGTGGGCGAATTCGTACGAGATCATCATGAAGCGGGTGGCGTATGTCTGGCCCCCCGACGTAAGCGCTCAATGCGCTTTCACATGAGAAACATTTTTGAGTGAAGACCTGCGGGTACTTTGGCTCATACGCTTGAAATGGGAATGCGTAGGCACGCGATAATGGGGGGGCGGGGTGGGGGTGGGGGTGTATCGGGCAAGTGCTGTGTAGTGTTGCGCGTGCATAGTCTACGGGGATTTCGCAGATCCATTCTGAAGCAAAGGCCGCTGAACAAGGTCACCCCGTGGAGACCGGACGTTTTGCATCGCCAATCGCTCTTTCAGAACCGATCCGACTATAGGAGCACGCTGGATGCGTAGCGTTACTGCTGTAGTCCTAGTCGGGCGCTTCCTGCCACATGGCGGAGCCAGCACGAAAGAGCGAAATAACGCTCAGTCAATGAGAACTCTCGAATACTGCTGCCCCCAGAGCTTTGCAGTGACCCTGTCGAGGGAACAGCAGCGGCCCTGGCAGAAGGGTGTTTTCAGATGGGCTGGCCGTCTGGCAGTGGCGGTGTTTAGCATTTCAGAGGACAAGGGGGGGATAACCTGCCCGGTGCATCCCCCATCCTCGCCCTCACGATATCCGAATCTCAACAACGAAGCAGCTTCGCCACTCAGGAGATTTTGGAGTCCTTCTGAATATCAGGCCCACACGCTCTTCGTTCCTTAGCAGGAGAGAAAGAAGAGCGAGGACGCTAGTTCTGTCCGCATGTGATGCAGACTACACCGAAATTCTTTTAGACGGGACTCCTGCCCCGCTTGTTGCTAGTCTCCTGATACATCATGTAGAGAATAGAGGTACCCACGGTGATGACGACGTCATAACGCGCCACGGGAGATTGAGAGATCGGTGGACCGGACGAGTTATAGGTTTTGCAGTGCCACCTGGCTGAGATGGGCTTGCTTTGTCATGATTGTCTTCAGCATCCGCTGTAAGCAAATGGGCCCTACTGACCGCAGACAGAGTCACTCATCCGGCGTTTGGCAGGGCCGCGAAAGCCTGCTGGCGTCGTGTTGTGGGCAACTGAATTAAATGGTAAACCCTTTGAAGTAGTTCAGTAATGTGAGAGATTACGCAGTTGTCGTTCGGAAGCTGTCGCTGCTGCCAGCGGAGAAAAGGTTCTTCTCACTCCTCCTGCCCCCCCATCTTTGCCCATCCGCCGGGACCCTGCCCCCGAGTGCCGCCGTATTGAGAGTGAAAATTGTTGAGACGGAATTACTCCACAGCATATCCGGGGCAGTGCCCTTCCCTCTTGCTAGATACGTTTCTCCACGAGCCTTGACGGTATTTAAAAGAAGTTATTCTGGCTAGATCTCGATGTTTGCTTTTGTCATACCAGAGCATTGCATTCATTGTCTGTATTACCGTAGTGACAGATGAGGTTCTGAGATGCTACCGTCACTACCAGTTTCTTCATCCTATACCCATATTCAATACATTGATTGCTCGGCGAATACTGTGTGTTAACACAGTTTTTTGTATTGCACTGTCTATTTCCTTCTCTGTAGGTTACATTCTAGCAGTCTCGTAGTACCATCATTTGAATTGTATTAAGCATTGCGATATATCTAAACCGCTTGGCGAGGGTTGCCCGCTACCTGCTCCTGAGTAAGACGGAGGAGCAGTGGCTCATTCCGAGTGCTGCTAGGGGGCACGTCATCGGCCGCTGCGATATGGCCGCACCGCCGGACCACCCACAAAAGAGGATTGCCATGGAGTCTGCCCACAATAAACGAATGAGGCGCCCCTGATACCGATACCGCTGGTGACTTCTGGCCTAGTTGTTCGGACTGGTAGCTCTCGTGAGACAAATAAGACGATGTGTCGCGGATGCAGTAGACTGAATTGAGACTGTAAGGGATCCTGTGAACTGCGGTTTCAATCTATTATGGGACCGCGGTGCATGCCGCCTCGGGGACCACCCGTGAATGACGCTAGCTGGGCGGCACGTCTTTCTTCAAGACGTACCCTCTGCCTACTATAGAAGAAGTCTTTGTTTTGGGTTGTCGACCCTTTGTGTCCACAACCGAATCACGTTTAAAGGTGCGACCTGGAGCGGAGCTCTCAACCGCTCGGTCTTCAGCCAAGCATCTATGGCCACATGGCAGCCTGTGTTTCGCTGCGTGGGCAACCGCCTTTGCCATGCTATTCTCGCCAACTGACCGTAACAGCCTTCCTGATGTATGGGCGCCTCTCCATTTGCGTCCCGGTGTCCGCATCCCAGTACGGCGAGCACCTGGCATGTTGTACCAATCGGGCGCACTCTTCGGCGTCGTCTTAGTACGGTGTGCTGAAGACAGCTTCAAGGAAGGTTTGAACCAAAGCGACAGCTGCTCAGGTACTGTCAAGGTGAAGCAGTACGGGTACCGAAGGCCCGAAATTCTTGCAGCAATCTTGCCCTGAGTCTCGCGGTTATAAATCCACTCGACTCTTGTGTAGGGGCCTGTGGTGCACGTGGTATTTAGGCGCAGATGCGGGCCTCGAGCGCGCTGATGTGCAGAGCGTGCGCGGCAGTACTCTTTCATCTGCTTGTCCAGGCGTCATATATACATCTGGAGGCCTCGACACATCAGACAGAGCCGTATGGCGCACGTATCAGCAAGGGCACTGAGGCTCACCATCCACCCGTAGCTTTAAATGATGCAGTTTGCTTTTTCCTTCGGTCTGTCCTTTGGACACGCGCAGCTGGATCCAGAGGCCCTCAGCCGCAGGCATATCTCTTGCCACTATTTATCACACGTTGTACTCACGCCCGGTATCCGTGTATCCCGTCCCGCTGAGGCTGCCACGCCACAGACTTGTGCTGCGTCGCTCTTAGTAATTGTGGATGTGGGCAAAGATACCTGAACTTTGATGACTGTGGTGCCGTCCATTGCCTGCACCCGTGGTAGCCACGCTAATATTGATGAGATTGATGGCCCAGATACACTGTATGTGGGTATATGGACTACACTGTCGGTGAACGGATCGCTGCTACGACAGTGTCCGACCGTGAGCCTAGCGCTTTCGTTTGAGCCGCAAATAATGTGCATGTGTAATCCTCAGTCCCGGCGCTTGCAACACTGTCTCTTCAGCTCCACTGTATCTCCCTGAAAACCGACCAACAGACCACCAAATCCCCTCTACGAGTAGAGGGGCCAGTGGTGCTGGTTGCACGCGCAGTCAAACGCCGGTTCAGGGCGAAGACTCACCGAGCGCGTCGGACTCTCGGGTGTTGTCACGACAAAGCGCTCGACGACTGCGGTCACAGACAGCATGTCTGGAGAAAGAAATACGTGAGTTAGAAGAGCAAGAAAACGAAGATGAGGAAACCTACATGATACGGCGAGTTGGAGCACGTATGCGCGCGGAAGGTGTAAGCGACCCCGTGACCACGTGGATCTCGGCTGCTCGTTGCCGCTACCCTCAATAATCCTCAACGAGCCGTGAACGCATGCAGTCGCTTTCGGAGAAACTGAAGAAGACACGTGGTACTTCACAACGTGTGCGTCGGGCTCGCATGGAAAGCCTGAAAAACGCTATCTCAATGTTAGGAGGCACGCACAATATCAGTGTACAGATGGATACCGAGGAATCACGTGGTAAGGTCGCGTAGCAAGGTGGACGTTTTCGGGCACCAGCAGGCGGCTTTCGGAAATTTAATGCAGAGTGGGAGTAAGGCGCGAGGGGCGAGCCACATAGTTGGTGGGGTTTGTGCAGTGCATGCCGACAACGGCGCGCACAGGCACAACATGAGTTGCACCGGAGGGGGCTAATGTAGTTTGTGACTGGTACATGCTACATAGCGACCCTCGTATTAGAACGCTTCTGGGTGTACACTGGCGAGAACAACGAGGCACCCTGAGCTCCACTCCGCGCAGTGCGACATGTGGTCGCCCGTCCCTGCTGCCTGCATTCCTTGTTTGATTGTCAGATGGCGACTTTTGCGCCAGCAGCCCTGTACCTGATGCTCAGGCAGAGTCACCCACTAGATCACCCGGGCCTGATTTCCTCTCCCCTCAGGGTCATTAGCAAGTCGCCCGGGGAGAAGGCCTCGACGGCAGCGGCACAGCGGAATTGGCGGCATCATCATCTGCTGCCGCTGCCCCGTCAGTTGCTGGCGCGTCAGAGCAGGGGCCTGATTACTCGGCAGAGACTATTATGTTTAAGCACAGGTCAGTTGGGCAACTGATGCCTCCATGGGTGCGCCAGTTGAAGGTGGAAATAATTCAGGTGCGACTAGGTGTGCTCCGTCTTTGAGGTTTACTGTTTGCTATTCAGGATTAGCTTGCTTGAGCAGATGATCAACGTCCTCGAGGAAGAAAATAAAGCAAAACAGACTGTTTATGTTAACAAACTCATTGCAGATGCTGTCCGAAATGGGATGCCCAGAGCCTTTGAGGATCCTGGCCGAGGCGCGTTCGAAGCTGCTGTGGTGGAAGAATGTAAAGGTGCGTCACCCAGGAAGCAACGACTTCTGAAACTCCGGCAGCAACTTGCGGTAGAGCAAGACATGTTGGCACGTGCCTTGGCCTCAAGCGGGGCGGAGCGCTCACCTGTACAAGGAACGTGATGGCCGATTTACTTCGGTAAAGCTTAATCTAGGAGCGAAACCTGATAGGGGAAGCGACGCATCATGCAGTAGGCTGCAAACCCTTATGTGGTGAAGAACTCTTGCGGAAGCTGTGCGGCGTCGCGGCTTGCGTGGCATGCTCCACGGTCCTGACGACTTAAACATCTTTCTCGCTTCAATAAATACTTTTGAAAACGCGTATGAGCGCCAACGAGATGGAGGGTGTTCCAGTATGCGCCACTGGGCCTGGAACTCAGGCAGGAAGCTGATTCCAGGCTGTGGACAGTCGTGCCGTTCTATACGGCACCCCTTTCAGTTTTCCCCAAGACGCAGTGCTGTGTTTGTAGATGCTACTGTGGTGCGGCCCATGTGGTCCTAGTGTACCATGTGCTTGCATGTGTGACAAAAGTCGCCCTGGGGAGGTCGGTGGACCCATACTCTGGAGAGGCCGCCAGGTGGCTTCTTTCCTAAAGTCCGAACTTCGACAGGCACATGCCGTCACAACCACGTCTGAGCTGCTGGCCAATGAAAAGAGTAGGGATGCACCGCCTCCGGGACTACCTGGCACCCGCTATGACTATGTCTGGATGCCGGATAGCCGGCATCAAGTGCCGGCACCTAGTGTGTGTTACCGCAGGAGGACCGGGGCACCCCTTCAGCCAGAAGACGTTTGCTGATTTATATAAGTTTCGCCGACATACAAGGCATACGATGTCGATGCCCTGTTTCGTGTAGTTGATGGGGGCGGCACAACGCCTGCTGTCGGTTCTCCTGCGCTTGCATCAGCATATAGGTATACTGTTGAAAACCAGCGAAACCGTGACAGATGACAGTTCCGCAGTAGGACGACATGGGAGCGGTTGACAGTAAGCCATGTACAATACGGTAGGGGACTGAGGCATGTAACAACGGCAGCCGTGTGATATTGGCCAGCACAGCACATTCCATGTCAGTATGCTGTCATACGTCGTGAAACCAGAAGTACGCCTTGCTGCTCCCACCTTCGTCAAATAAGCGGGACCCTCAGGTTCCTCGCTTTTGGGTGTCAGTGGGATGAGTCATGAGCTGGAATGGCTGGTGCTTGTATTGTCGGAATTCCTCCTCATCGCTGTAGTTCTGGCATCGCCATTGACGACGCCAAGCATCTGAGTCCGTCTCACAGACATTCGACAGCAGGCTTGCCTTTATGCCACGTGTCACACCATCGGTTGTCTTTGCGGTACAGCCTCTCCGCTGAGGGAACTGGGCGGGTGCTCTCGCAGTGCATCATTTAGAAAGGAGGAGGGAAATGCTTCTTTGTGGTTGCTTACAGGCGTCGTTGCAAGTACCGTGCTACCAAGGGTAATGCATACTATCCCCACCATGTGCAACTCTTCCTGTTCAAAATGGTGTCTGTGGCGTTCGCGTTCGCGTTCTGGTTGGCTGCATGGACTCCCAACTTAATACGTGAGTTTCTAGTCGATTCAGCGTACAGTTCTAGTACTTTGGACATCTTCGTGGTTCGTCGGTCTGCGGCACCTTAAACCTCAGTAAATCGTGTAACCACAAAGTAAGCTGCAAAGGGAAGATGGCATACAAGCCACCTTCGCATTTTGCCTGATATCAGCATTCGAACATAGGGCAAGATATCTCGTTTCTGAGGCGACTCGGCCGCTTTGAGCAGCGATCAGCTGTTCCCAATCCGTTTTCATTTGCGTCCACGTGTTTTTGACAGACTGTCTTTGTCTACATTCCTCTGCGTGCAGAGACCGGCGACGCAGCTTTGCCTATCTTTGGTGCTGCTCTTGGTGCGACAACTAGTAATCCCAGTCCTCGGCTAAATGCAAGAGATGGAGTATCTACCGTCAGTGCAACCTCTCTTTCTCAGGCTTCAAATGACTTTTCCCATCATTATCGCCCCGTTGTTCGCCTTCCGTATGAAAAGATGACTGCGGATTATCAAGCGCTAGATACAGGCGCAGCTGCCGATGATTCAAACGTAGCGGCCATGATTCGCTCTCACAGACGCGATACCTGGAGTCGGCTTGCCCGCGGAATAACAGGGCCAGGCACTTACAATGGAAGGAGTCACCGGCGTGCCGGTGCCAACGCAGTGACACATACAGAAAGGTGGGGGCGCAATTCGCGGCGATCGCGACAGGGAATGAGATCCTACAGACAAACCGCAAACAAAATTCCGATAAGCAAACGCGGAGAAAAGCAAGAAAGCCGTATTATGGGGGGGCGGAGGCTTGCAGAGAGCGACCATTCTATTAACCAGTTGAAACCGCAGAACGGGCGGGCCCCTCTAGCGAGAAATGACAAGGTATCCCAGGCGAGCAATGCATTCAACGATGTGGACTATCCTAGTAAGTTCCCGGCAGGTGGAGTGCAGCCCTCTGAACACAGGCAGCATATCGCTCATGCGGGATGGCGCAGTGAAAACACAATTCCCATTGGTAATTCTCCGCAGACACAGGTCTACGGTGAGGCAATGTGCGATACAAGCACGAGGCCTGCCAATTCCGTGACACCGGAGAGGCTTTCTGATCCCTCGTTTGGCGTTGAACCGAAGCCAACTGAGCTAGCTGGCAAACGTGCTGCTGACCGCTTTACCAGGATTCAAGAAGCAAACGGGATCGAATTCTGGATGGGAAAAGCTGTGAGGAGCGCGGCGCTTACCGCCGCGACCATTCAGCACTTTATCGACGAAACCCGCAGGAAGGCTTCGGCATCGGAAGCATACCTGGAGCAGCACATCAACGTGGTGAACAGCCTGGCGGCCAGATTTATGCGATTCAACAACGAGATGAGACTAGCGATTGAAAAAGCCGCGGATTACCCCGACCTGCAGAAACAAATGGCTGTGTACTGGCTGGAGCACATTATTGTTCAGCAGCTGCTCATTTTCAGAGAAATCCGCGTGGCAGTATTAGGACAGCAGCCTACTCTTGCGGTACCGTCTTCGTTAGTTGCTTTCTGAGCTCCTCCTGGTTACTCCATATGCGTGGAAGAGGCGAAAGGAGAGCCATTCGAGGCTCTGCCTGTTTGACGGTAACTGACATTCCGTGCCGAAAGCCGCTGAAGGAGTACTGTCCGCCTTCTGAAAGGCAGTGTGACACGGATCAGCGGATTACACGTACAGGTAACTTGTGCCCTCGGGGGAAGGCCTTGATGGGTGACACAAGTGAAAGGTTGAGGGCGCGCGAGCCCGCTGGTGGTGATATGCATTCAAGACCTGTAAGGTTTGACGCACTGCCTTTTCTGGACCACGGGGAAATGCCGGTCCTGCACATAAAGCACAAACAGTCTCTCACAGCTTGCATCAGCGCGCTGATGTAGAGTTTTTTTAACCCCTGTTCGACTACGAGTCGTGATCTGGTACGAAGCTGTTCTGAATTGGAAGGTCGTCAAACACCTGTTTAGATGCGTGGCACAGAATGTGCCACGCATCCGGTAGTCTACCGTCATCTATGTACCTCTGCCAAAGCGGCAGGCAGGTTGTGGCAATAACCATTTGGATAATTCTTAGAAGATATGCTTCCCCAGCGCGGGAGCTCAAAGTGAATCCTAAGCCGCCCCTGGACAAGGGTGCTGGTTTAGTTCAGAAAATAGGCGTACCAGGTCGGTCTACATAGCAGCTCAGTGGAGGCGTATCGCTGCGTACTGCAATGGAAGCAAACCATAAATTCGGCATGGAGCCTATAATGCTAGTACTGTATGGTTCAGACCGGCCTTATCGTAGAGCTCTAGAGAGGCATACGTGTGGCCATCAAGCACCCACGGAACAAATCCGGGTATAGAAGCACTGCATGACCATCCGTAGATCGCCTGTCTCTTTCCTTCGAAATTAGCGCACGGAATTCATTATCCTGCTGCGCATACTGGAGTCAGCTGCCTTAAAGTACCCGGCGTACCCGTGACCGCGGAACGGCTCCGGCACGCCTCACGACTTTTTCTTTCGGCGTCACGCACGTTGCTCTGCTCATCTGTTAGGCATCGTGTGATCAGTGTGGTCTTGTGGCAGCCGCTCCGCGCCCTGTTCTGGCATACTCGCGTAGCAGCTTAACGCCGTGAGGCCATAACCAACATCCGGTCCCCGTTGCAGCGAGTGCCATCGGAACTGTGCGTTGCGTAGTAGCGCGTGTACTGAACAACGCTTGTAGAGGTGAAGAAAGGGACAAGAGGGTAGACTTTGCCTCGCAACAGTCTAACTGTCGAAGGGGTGAGTCGAACACGCTTCTAGTTGCTTGAAAAAGGATGCCTCACGAAATGGTTCTACGGTATCCAACAGAGAGAGGGGAAGTGAAAAAACACAACTGGATGTCCGCGCTTAACCGAGTCTGGCTGCGCAGTCATGTCAGCGTCACCTCTATCGAAAATAGCTATAGTGTCAGCTTTTCCTTGACGTCATCTTGAGAAACTGGAGTAAGCTTGTCCAGCCGACGCGGGGCTTAGCCTTTCTGCAGTGTGTCTATGCTTTTGACGCAACCTAAGAAGCCAAAATCCTGATCAGTCTACGCCTTCGTGCTGCGACACGGAGCAGCATGGCTACCGTATGGTGCAAGTTTTACCCCACGTCTCAGAAAGCCGCTTGCGTTGCTCACCGGACTCGGCAGTCCACGCAGGCATACGTTGCCGAGTGATGGGGCGGCTCTTGTTAACGGGAGGTTGCGTCTCTATCCAACAGGTCGCGTGGTGGCTCGAATTGTTTTCAGAGTGACAGCTGGTCGAAAAGGGGACGAGATACTTGCGTATTCTCATTTCCGTGAGATGAGATAGCGGCCTCGCGCAAGATCCGCAACTCAGCTGAATGAGTTACTTTCGGAAGATTGCGTGTAAAATGTCAGAAGTTGAGCACTGCTTGGATCGTGTCTTGTTGCTCCGATGGGAGATGATCACACCGTATCTACGGGCTAGCGCACGGTGGAACAGAACGGCGAGCTTCGTGCTCACCTTCTGGATAGGCTGGATTTCCTCTTTGCCGGGTCCCACACGTTTTTGCTTTGTATGTTCTATTGATATTTGAAGGGGCCTGCATTTCATGCTTTGATGACAGGGCGTACGGTACACTGGCAGGTGAGTACAGGGTAGTGGGACGCCCCCCCCCGGAAACCAGTTTTGTCGTGCGCACGGATCCCTCAGGAATTTCATGTCCGGAGAGAAACAGCACAGTTGACAAGGTTATCGTGCCAGTTTTTGAGGGCGGTGTCGCGCACGCATTGTATTTCGGAGAAGCCATGGCGGCACTTCTGAGGGCAGAATACGAGCATCTCCTCGCTAGTCTGAGTGAAAAACTGGATATCGCCAAAGCTCGAGGCCTCGTCCATGGATCCATCTCTATCCGGCTTGCAAACACCTACGATCCTGTTTTCTTGGACTTTCTCGGCAAGGGGAAGACTCTGATAAGGGAAAGTCTTCGCGAGATGGCTCCACCCCCTGGAGTCGCAGAGAGAGATCGTCTCGTGTGTGCCGCTGTAAAAGCTGCAGTCGTTGACGACGTGAACCTAGCAAGAGTGTTCCAAGTCCTTCGTATTGAGGAACTTCTAGAAAATTGCTTTGAAGACCTAACAATCACAATGAGCGCCGCTGTGGTGTGTGCAATACTTGGTGAGTAATATGGTTTGATATTTGCCAGCCGAGCGTGCGAACGGCATCAGTGAGGGCGATATCCGAAATGTATGTCCTCGCGGATAGGTCTCCGTGTTTGAAGGCGTCCCAAGGCAACCCTTCAAGGCTTTCACGTGGGCGGACTTTGTGTGCATGCGAGTAGGGGAACTAAAAGCGGTTGCAGAGCAACTTGAGGCCGACGAGGAAGATGACCGACTGCGGGAATTCAATAGGCAGACGGTCTGCTTTATTCACGCCACCATTTCCACATTGACCAACTTCATTATCGAGTCGGGGCGCGATCGATTCACGTACATGAAAGAGACAACAGTGTCTTCAGCCTCTGTGCCGCCGAGAGTGGTGATTTGCCGTCCTCCGGGTAAGCGGGTTCGCAGCTGGTAGAGCACATTCGTCGAGCTGCGAATATCGACACGGATGCTGCTTTATATGAGAGAATGAAGCAACATATGCCACTGCCTTGACTGAAGCAGAAGGAGGGCAGGCCGAGTCTAAGCTTTCTGGCTGCATTCCTGGATGGCCCTCGCATTTGTCTATTCCGCTGTCCCTCGTGGTCATGTGGCCTATCCGCGAGGACACGAAAAACTGCGTTTCTCATATGCCGTTCAGGAACTCGCTTGGCGGATATCAACAAGGCCCTGCAATGTGCAGCGAATCCATACGAGCTGAACACCCTCTTTGCCGAGGAGTTGACCTATGTGCCGGTAACAGAGGCGCAGCAATCCGGTGTGCCAGCTTTTCAAAGCGGCGACAGAGTGCTAGAATTGTTGTTGCGCTTCGGCTCGGTCTTAGGCATTATTGGGCGTCTTCAGCGGCTGTACTCAAGATACTGGCAACAGTCGGAGCAGCTGATCAAGTGGTCCTTTTGCAGACAGGCGCCGAGGCTCCACCGGTGAGGCGGATAGCCGTTTGAACGTATTAGTGTTCTGGAGCTAGTTTGTGACGGGCAGGACTTTTCCTCGTACGAGCCAGCATCACAACCCTTCAGCAGTATGGTGGGAGGAGAACGAATTTCCTAGGACGGGCTCCTGTCGCGGGGCTTCACTACAAATAATGGGACTACTTCTACGTTCCGCAATGCATTTATGCAGAGCCGACCAGTGCTTGCAACAGACAGATTCCTAGCATGAGACTGCATATATCATGTCTAAACTCGTTTATGTTACGCTACAGTGTTGGACGTATGCCGTTAGTCTCCTGGAAGGCTCATGCCGTGTTATACGCAAGGTAACCAGATATCACTCACTGGGTTGTTACTAAGGTATGACTGTAAGGCTGGTTAGTAGGTGACATTTCGTGGGTCTCTGGCTGAATGAGCAGGATGCGGCAGCTGGCTGTCACCGAAGTGATGTACGCTCTCAGTCGATTGCTAGACAGCGCAGACAAGACAAGCAGGGCAAGGGCAGCATTATCACAGGAGCTTCTTTCTATGCACAAAGGTATTCTGAAAACTATCGTGGATGGACTCCT
The DNA here is from genome assembly GCF_002563875.1 of Besnoitia besnoiti. NCBI lineage: Eukaryota > Apicomplexa > Conoidasida > Eucoccidiorida > Sarcocystidae > Besnoitia > Besnoitia besnoiti. The sequence continues at coordinate 4,012,313 of NC_042358.1, forward strand.
CACTTCAGGTGAGAATATCGAAAAGGCACAATCTTATCTCACACAGCTGAGAGAAACAGAGAGGTGGCGTTCTGCTTCGCGTGCTCTATGGTTACCGGCAACAGTTTGTGTACATCGGGGCTGTCAAGTGAGCCGCGGTCGAAGGGTGGTGGCAACACAGGACACTGTGACTCATCCAGCACAAGGTGTCTGCGTTATGACGAGACAGGCTGTAGACCGATCGCCAGCCGTTGCGTCAGATGTTCATCAGGTGCCCTTCCTTCAATATCGACAAAAGACCACATATACGCTGAGGTGGCGCAGCTGGCCTCACTACTAGTGTGTCTTACTCCGACTTCGTAGGGCTGACGGCGTGGTGCTACGAACGAGAAGAACAAAGGATTACCATCTCCACGAAAGGCGTCAGTGGGCCTTCCAAGCAGACTGCAATCAATGATTTTCTGTGTATCAAACTATCGCGGGAGTAAGTAACGCATTGAAAGGAATATTCCTCGCTGGGTGTGTTGACCACTGAACAGAGGTGTCGGTGCGTTTATTTGGCTGGATCTTATTCGGCTCCTCTGTCGAGTACCTCCTACCTTCTCCGATGATAACAGGCTTACGAGAGTTTTAGGGCCGAGGATGGAAAGTGTAGCTTGGGGGCGGAGAGACTTGGGATGCATGCTCGCGCGTGGTGCGGCTGAATCACTCGTGTGCAGCCTACAGGAAAGCCCGCGAAGTTGGGAACTACCTAATACATACTTGTCAAGAATACTACTGGCGAGGCACCGAGAACCATTCAGGGAGGAACCTCGCCAGCATCTTTTCCTCAATGAAGCCGGAGCGGAAACAGCCGGAGTTCTTTCTGAGGGTGAGGGCCTGAGGCAATAGCATGTCTCCACAGTTGTGCAGAACCAGCGTCTTTGCAAACAGCCCAGGTAGCTCCATATGCTTGTCTTCCAGTGCAGATTCACTTCTGCATTCGGTTTCACCCCGGATGTATGTGAGGCTGTCTGGTCCAGAGTGCTTCATGGTCTTGTGATGTCGTGGTGTCACTGGGCAAACCTCCAGGCCGACGTTACGAGTCTGCAGGTTCGTATGGAAATAGCAGCACTGCTTAAAACTTGCCGCTTCCGGCGTTATTTGTTAGTGAGACTAGACGCAGGCGACCTCAATTTGTTACCTGGTGTGCAGTTATCGCACACGGAAAACAAAAGTCCCCCTCCTGAGAGTAGGCGTGATCGCCCGTCCCCCCTGACTCCTCCACTGATGGGGAGCAAGAACCTCGTATACTGCACGTCTTGGGCAACAGTCTCATCATGAGACTTGGCATTAGCGTCCTGACATGGTCTCAACTCGTTTTGGTGTTCCCTAAGAGGGAGGGAGCGGGACGGTACATACCTGCCGCCTGTCCCCAAACTCAACGCATTTCACCTTTTCTTAAAGCACTCTGTAGTGATCTTAAAGCTTCAAAACGAGAGCATATTTCTTGTTTTGCGGCAGCACGCAGCCCTGAGTGTGAAATTGTGTTGCGCATGTGGTTCCTTGTGGGTTCCTTTGGCCAACACAGGACGGAATGAAAATCAGCAGGCGGCCACCCCTCGGTATCCTTTGGTCGGTACTCGTCTCCATGTCTCGGTGCCAAACTTCTCGGATGCGGGTGAAAATAACCCCCGCTTCTTCACCAGTCCTGTTATCACAGCTTTCGTGGATACTCGAAACTTTGTGGACACCCTGGCGGAGTTTTCACACGTGACAGATCTTGAGCAAGATTCCGGCACTCCGCTTATTGAGGGCGGCGGGAGACAAAGTGATGTGGGGGAGGACGCTGACGTATCGGCAGGATATGAATCTCGGAAGGTCTCACAGCCTTCGTGTCTCGCGGGGAGGGGGAGATAGGATTCAGAGCGCGGGGGGGGGTGGGGAGGAGGCGGGGGGCATGAGATCACCCTTGCATATCTGGCACGACGGGCGCGTGCCGTGTCTTGCATTCTGTTAGCCCCGCCCCATCCTGTGTGGCGTTGACTGCCATATTATCTCCCGTAACACGGCAGAGAAAGAAGTCTGCGCGGAAAAAAGGGATTCGGGGAGATCGCTTGCTGGTGAAGAGTCCTCAGGCAAGGGCTTTGTCGTTCTCGACCACCGTGTCCATCGATATATATAACTTGCGGCGTCATCACACGAAGGCCACGGTGGCTCGCTAATCGGAACGGGAATCCGGAGACGCGGATTCGTATGTGGCGTCAGTGCTGCGTCTCTAAGGGCAAAAGCTTGTAAGCAGCTTTTGAAGTGTTCTCTCTCGGTAAGTTTGCTTTGCGTGCCAACTTACTTCGTTCGACAATCTGGCTCTGTCTCCGAAGATTTTTTTTAAGCACGTTCAGGCATGTGGCACACACTGAGTAGCCGCCGCGCGGCTGGCAGGTCAAGCGAAGCGTACGCTGCTGGGGTTGGGGATGGGAGGGGGGGTGAGGAGGGGGACACAGATGGCAATGGGTGGGATATATGGAAAAAATTCAGTCCGCTCGGGCACAGTTTGTGCATTCTGTCAAATGGAGTCTATGGCCGTTCCTGCAGCCCTACCTGCCTCTATACGCTCAGAAAAGAGACATGTCTGACCCAGTGATGCATAGCCATCGGTTCCGCGTGAGTCTGTGGAGAAAAGCCTCCTCACCCACGTCACAGCGCGCGTGTTACTTCTCGAGGGTCAGCGCCGACAACGTCTCGACATCGGCAGCGAGTAGGTTCACATGTGTGGTTGCGACGTCCTCCGCGCAGCGCAGTCATGCCGAGCATGCGCATGAATGGGCAAGCGCAGGCACATTTCTGGCTGTTCTACAACGGAACAAGCAAAATTGTTTGCTCTTTGCCTCACAGAAACTCACGTTCGTCTTGATTTTGATTTTATGAAGGGACTGATAACTGTTGCGGCGACTAGAGGCAAACGTGTCAAAACAGCGGACCACTCTTAAGGAGAGACTTGTTAAAATACACTGCAAGGCGCAGATAGCGGTAGTGGCGAGGAGCAGTCGCGGTAACGTGTACCGAGTGGCTGAAGGGGCTGCATCCGTGCTACCTTAGCCAGCGGTTAGTTCACTGGTATCAGTTTTGTGGAAAAGGCTCCCTCATGCACGTCGAGTAAATACAGGTACGCCAACCGACGCTGGTATAGAGATCGAGGCCACGTACTGTGATTTTAGCCGCACAGACTCCAGCATTATCAACCGAAGTCGGAAACCCGGGAAATACTCACGACATTAACGAAATTTTTGTCATCTACACTCTTAATGTCGTACACAGTGTTTCTAGTATGGCCGGGTCGTAGCTGCAATTTGATGAACCAGCTCGACGCGTTCTAGCTTTCCGTGGAAATGCCGTCATCATGTCTCGTCTCCAGCAATCGTGTCTGCATGCATGCAGAGACTTTTTTGTGGTACAACACATGAGCTTTCAACACCGTCAGCGCTACGAGAACATCTTGTATTCGGCGATGACGTCTTTTTTCCATTTCACGAAACGTACTGCACACCGGTGGAGCCTTTGCGATCGTGTCGCGAGTGGCTTTATTTCGGTATGACCGGAGTGTGGCTTTGACTGCATCTCATGGCCCGCAATTTTCTTTGCTTTCTGTTTGCTAGCCAGACTGGAGGCGCACTGGAGTTATTTCCCGTTCCATAGTACATGCTGTTCCCGCGTCTCCGCTGATGTCGGTAGTTTTAGCGGTAGTCAAGAGGGAAGAGTGAACGTCTTTCTTGCTGCAAACAGTTGAGGGGCGTGCTCCGCATATTTCTGTTCTCTTGGCGTTGCAATGCCGAGCTGCTAACCGAATTCATTACTCGTCACTCGCCTTTTCCACCCGAAGACATGGTTGCGCCGGCAAGCCGCGACGTTTCGTCCTTGGCTCCCTAAAGACGAGAGAGCAGACGCTCAAACCGCAAAGCTTCCAGTTCCATCACGAGCGTGACGGTCGAGGGGCTCGTTTAAGAATTTAGTGGTCCGAGATGTTGCCTTCTCAAGAGCTGGGAGTTGATCCTGTCTCGAACATGCTGGCCCAGTCCTGAAGTTATCCTTCGCATGACGGAGATGAGTTGATATGTCGCCCATGCTGATTCCGAGGGTTTCCGCGCTGGCAAGGAGGGGTGTCCACGCTTAGCTTGCGGAAATGCGGTTGTCGGTACTCCAGCCACGGAAGACTTCGGGTTTTCCTTCTCGATAATACACAAAGGCAGTGTGAGGCGCGTCGGTAATTCCTGCGACGTCATGATCGCTTTTTGCCAAAACGAAGTGTGGGGAGCGAAACAAATCCCAGCGTATCTGGTGTGTGGGCGAGTCAACGAGGCGACAGACTACCTATCTTCATGCTTACATTGTAGCGCTTGGGGGGTTGAACGTTGTCTTTTCCAAAGCTGCTTGAGTTGAGATTTGGATTGCCGCCGTACCTGTCTTTGCTTTCGTTTGCGTCTTAGTAGGTTTTTGAGGACCATCATTCCAGCGCTATCCTCCTAGGCGTCAGATGTTTGAATTCCCGGTGGCGCGTGTCTTCCTAAGGGATTGCTGAGATTTCTCGATGGGCACGGGTGCTGCTGTGCCCCTGCGCATCGTGTGGATTGGTCGTTTTTCTGTTTTTATGGGGTCTTCGATGCATATCATTGCGCTTACTTTGTCACTGCTGGGTTGGTTCTCGTTCTCTCTCTTGTTTCCTGCCCTCACGCGGTACGTGCCTACCATTTCCTTCAGCCTTCAGTCTCCGACCCAGCACATTCGGAATATGATGTTTTCGCGGAGCGCGAGACGCTGCGGCATTAGTGGCCGCAACGACGTCCCTAGCAGATCCACATCGTGCCGTGGCGCTTTGGCTCCTGATCCTGCCGCCTCATCAGCCGATTCAACATTCTTGTAGTTGCCTCTTTGTTATCCGGAAGCATTTCGGGCGCCGACGCTGTCAGTGTGCGGCTGAGAGCCCCCTCGTGGGTCAGAACTCTAACTCACGTGAGGACTTCCTCTAGCGCAGCAATCGCGCCGTGGAAGGTGCAAGGTGCTGCGAGGTTCAGTGTCGCGTGCGTGCAAGCCCCCGGGTACGCAAGTGCGGGGTTTGACAACAGGGCCCGGCTCTGCCTACTATTCCAGAACACACCTGGGTTGGTTTCTTGATCTCTCCCCCTGCAGAAGGCCGAACGGGGCATATGGACCTTTTTCGCAGAGCCATACGGAGACAGCGGACAAAAGACGAGAGGACGGTGGGCGCACATCCGTGCATGTGCATGCATGTAGACCCATGTGTTTTTGAGCCAGTCATTTGCACAAGTTCACGGCCGTCAGAGGATGGTAGTTGGTGCTTTTCGGATTACGCGTAGCCGCGCGTACACCTCTATCGCATCTGCTGCACCGGACCGTTGCAGGCACAATGGCTTTTTTCTCCGCTTGTCAGACGCTCTCTTGGCGCCGGGGTCGCTCGGTATATCGTGCCCGTAATTTCCTCCTTCTTTGCACTGTTCTGTGCTTCATATCGTCGGTACGGCCGACGGGAGCCGTTCCTTGCGACCCGACAACGACCACAGTTTGCACGAATGGGAGTTGTTTTGCACACAACGGACTCGAAGTTTGCGTGTGCGAATTACCATGGACGGGCGCACAGTGCGACCAGACTATGTCGTTGTGCACCAAGGACTGCGGAGTGAGCGCGGACACTGGGCTAGACTGCCAAACCGCGTTGTGTGGGCTAGGGTCTTGCACGGACAGCAGGGTGCCGCCGTATTACTCGTGCGCCTGCGGAGATTTTTATTCGGGGAACAACTGTGAAATCCAAAGCAACCCATGCAGTAGCGCGAGCAGTAATCCATGTGCGCACGGCTCTTGTACATTTGCGCCCGGGAAAAGCAGCGGCACAGTCACGTGTGTGTGCGATGATGGATGGGAGGTCCCTCAGGGCGCAACGTCGACTCTAGTCAAGTGGGGAAGTAGTGAAGTCCTCATGGGGCCACCTTGCTCTCAGCAGCAGCATCGAGGAGTTGCGAAGCTCGCCCTGACATTAACTAGCGGCGAGATGATTATCTGGTGGATCGTTTTTGCCATCAGTATTATTGCGCTTACCTGGTGCTGCTACACTGTGTGCGCTGAGACGTGCTCCACGTATATCAAAGCCATCGGCAGAATGAGGACCGGGGCACAAGTGGCTAGCGCCGTTGCGGGGAGCTGACAGAAGCGATGTTTTTCGCGTCGGGGAGGCACAAGGCTTCTGGTCATGGGGGTAGTCTGGATGGAGGAGAGACTCTGAGATGCACAGCATCCTGGGCGGACGCTGCAGGACTCTTCTGCATCCTGTTGTCAAAACTTTCGTCATGCGGCGAGCAATTCTCGCCTTTCTGCCGGTCACTTATGGGACTCAAGTAGGGGCTGCCGAGGATCGCTGCCCTCATTTTTAGAACGAGGGATGGGACTGGTAGACGCGAGTGCTGTCAATAGATCTCTGTCGGGTAGCCACGGATCTTGGTGGTGAGGAGTGTGGAAAGCGATATGTGGACTGCCTTGTCATCTTTCTTATGCGGTTCTGCTGTTCCGCGATCGTTTAATCGTATGTTGGGATGTGGACGCCAGGCGAATCGGAGTCCTGCGGCATGCTTGGCGGCCTGCTGTGGTGTACCCAAAGAGCAAACCAAGCGGTGCTGCGGTGCCCTCAGTAGCAAGAGCTTTCGTTTTCTGGGCGCCCGCACGTGGAAGCATGAATCCAGACAACACTCAGACTTCTGCGACGTAGTGGCAGCGAAATGGTTCACCGTTCTTTTATCCTAGTGCAGCCAGGACCGAAACCAGTCTCTAGTTTACGCATGACTCATGCTCGCAGTATGCAGTTGAATCGAAACGTAGTGCCGTGGTGGGTACGGCGATATTCATCCACCCCTTGCAGTTTTAAGTGTTGCAGTCATAGGAACCCAGAGGTCACAAGTGTACACTAGGTCGCAGCGCAGGCAAGCCTTTGGGTACCACCATTTTCAAAAGTTCACAGGGTTGTTGCATTCGGGCTCGTAAATGAGGACTTTTCTTGCGCTGACTCTTTATCTTCCTTGGGCTCTGGAACAGCCTCGAGATCCCGCACTTCCACGCTCTATCTTCTAGAGGCACGCCTACGCCAGTATGGAAATACGGATATGCAGTCGGGTACTGCAGTATTATTGTCCCTCTTGTTTGTGTGTCGCAACTAGACAGTGGGGTGGCCAACTTGTCCTGTGGGTGTTTTTCTCCATCGTCCGCGAAAGTTGTTACTCTTGGGGTGCTTGTGTGTTCGTGCGTGCTTGCAGGTGGATACACGAGACCAGTAAAGCTGATTTTCACAAGAGGATGTAGGCACGCCACTGCAGGACGCGCTTCCGTGACTCCCTTCAGCGAAGCCTCTGCGGTTCGATCGGCCTCGATATGCAGCGTACAGCGTGAATCGTTCCAAGCGGGTATGAGGTCCTGTGATCCACATACGGTACGAATATTCTACATAACGGACACCCGCGATGCACCCCTATGGATCGTCTGCAACCTGGTTCCATCCGTTAGGGCCGGGCCGCCAAATCGTTGAAAGACACCGCAAATGCTAGATTCTAGAGGAGGAACCCGCAACATAGCAAACACTTGACGACTCTACGACAATTGTTCCCGCCAGTAATTCCGTGGTACTCAGCGCTCGAGAAGTCTCAGTTTGCTTCCCCACGACATGGCAGCTCTAGATCTCTTTCGAGCCGGTTTTTGCTCTTCCCTTCCATGCCCATCTTGTCCATACTCTTCCAGTGTAGCCCTCTCGTCCCTGTCTCCGGTATCGGATCTCACTTCACCTACTGTGTCTCCGCGGCCTCGCGTGCCTTGCTCTGCTTCCCCACCGCGTTCAGCATGAAGCCGGGGGCTTTGCGGAGTTTCTTCATAGGCGGCGACATCTGCTGTCTTCCCCTTCCTGCTGACTAAAAGGCGCTGTTTTTTCCTGCTTTCTTGTTGTCCGTTTGCCGGGGGATCAGAAGATAGTGAACTTGTTGACTTGGCATTCAGAGCCACTCTCCCTCGGGGCCGGCCTCCGACACTGGAACAAGCCAGCGGCGGCAGCGGGCGTTTTCCGGCATCTTGCTCAGCGCATTCTGAGAGCAAACTTGTCAGCGTCAAGTCCACATGCGCCTCGTCGTTATTAAGAGGTTTTGACCGCTGTGCCCGACTCCCTTGTCTGCATCTTCCTTGCCTTTCGCGGGAGCCACTTGGAGTTGACAGCGGATCCTCGACCACAGCTTGTTCCACATGCCTCTTGTTCACAGGCGAACCGCAGCCTGGCTCGCTGGAAGGCGCGGCCACGAGAGCTTCCGTCTCCGCACTTACGCCTGCGGCCCAGGAGCATCGCTTTCGATTTCTCTTGCGCTCGGCGGAATTTATAGAGACCCACGGTGTCGTGCTTGCGTCTTGCCCGCTCTGCGCCGCGGAGGAGCATCCCTCTCTAGGCTCTTGCGCTGCCAGTGTTTGCGTCGAAGCCAGGGCTCCTTCGGTCAGGCCAAGCGCGATAGACTCCACACCTAGCGAAGCAGGACGCGATGGCGTTGTAGCAGAGCACGAAGTGGGCGGTTCAAGCTTACCAGAAGACGCCGCTGTCAGCTGTCCCTCATCTGCGTTTTGTGGTGGTGCCGTTCCGGCCCCTAACGCTGGACTTGTGGAACTGGAACAATCTTCTGGCTCAAAAAATCCAGCGTATTCGTTATGGTTACTGCCTTTTGCGGTCGTCGCTTCAGCGGTGGCTGTTGAGAAAAAAGATGTACTGGGTTCAAGCGGCAGGGGGGGCGATGCGTTTCCGAGCGTGAGGGCGTCGGCCTCAGGCCCGACGCATGCGAACGAACGGCTGTCTGGACTGACTGAAATGGAGTGTAAATAATTCTCGTATGGCGGAGACGCAGGAACTTCGAAGGATTGAAACAGCTTCATAGTGGAGCACTCAATGGTACCTACCCTCTGTCGGCACGTTCTGGAGTACGGCCTTTCTTTGACGGCAGCGCAGGTTACGTCATTCTTCATCAGGCATATCTGGTGCGCCATCGCGTCCTCTCGTTTGTGTTGAAAGGGAGTGGCACTCAGAGTTGGTGTGGGAGGTACCTGGGTTGCGGCAGGGGGAGGCGAGTGCCTCTTCCGTGGCAGCTTGGCAGCCGGTGCGCCTTTAATGTCCTTTGAATGGACATGGTCATGGTCAGCGTCGCAGTGTCTCAATGGGCTATTGGTGACGACTGACAGGATCGCCATGGCAGCTGACGCAGCCGATTCCACCTTCTCTGGTTCGCCTCCTGTCTTTATAGGTGTTCCACTGCTGCGTTGCATCGTTCGTTGTTTGGTGTCCTCGCCTGCCGCGCCAGATACATCCGCTGTACTTGTGCGGTATTCTGTGCGCAATACATACGGCGAGTGTGCGGGTTCACCTGGCGGCGCGCCTGTTAATGCCTTATCTTCTAATGATTCCGCAGCGCCAACCAAGTTGCCACCTTCGTTTCTGTTTTCATGGATAACGGGTATTTCCATCAGATCTCCGTATCCTTCGATGACGCCAATCTTGAGTTTCTCCGTCCTCGCCATTGGGCTCCAGTTAGTGGGACTGGCGCTCTCTTCGTCGCACGCACTGCTCTTGATCACATTCTCAGCACTGCGCTCCACTTTATGCGTGACGCCTGGTGGTGCGTTCTTACCTTCCGAGCACAGCTCTGCACGGTTGTTCACCGCTGGCGGAAGAGTTGTCTTCCCATCCAATGTAAGATCACAGGCCGATCCTTGCCACCTCATTCCAGTAGCTTGCGTCGTTTCATGCGTCCTCGACGTTGGAAACGCGCCTTCCGGCGCCCCACCTCCATTGTTCGCTCCTGTAGGACAAATGGATTTATGGTTGCTGGCAGAATCCCCGGTCTTCTGCGTCGACACCGAGGCAGGCGCACTAGCCCATGCAGCAGGAGAGCCCGCAGGCGGCGCGACGGCGATAGGAGACTGCCCTGCCTCTGGCTCCCGTAAGCATGCCCCGTCTCTTGTATCTGTCTCACTTTTCTTCTCGGGAGACGTCGTCTCGCGATCGCCTGGGGGGAAGTAGGGACCCTGCACCAGGGAGCGTGATTGGTCACCTCGCCAATCGACTGCTACCTGCAGGCGGCTCTCCACCGTTTCTTCTTTTTCCTCCCGATTTCCGCGTTGCCCTTCGGATTCCGGCGGCCGGTCAGCGGTGATGGGGACTGTCCTCTTTTGTCGACCCCGCGTACCGAGACACCCTCGAGATGACGTCCCTTCCCTTCGGAGCACTTTTATGTAACACGATCGTAGTCTACCAACGTCATTTTGGTCATGTGAATCTTCGGCAATGCTCGCTGCATACTGAGTATCTCGTAACTGGGAATGTCTACCTTGCTTTCTTCTCCGGGCGTTTTCGGACAGTGAGACTGAGCCCAGCTGTTCGTTTAGCGTCCCTGTTCTCTTTTCTGCCTTCTCGTCGTTCGCCGTCAAGTGAGGTATCAACTCGTTTGGTATCCGCGAACACATCCACGACTCTTCGCGATAATATGAAGTTGATTTATTTTTCCCGTCCTTGCCACTCGAGGAGTCCTGTTTCACGACGTCTGCGTAAGACTCGACCCCTACTTCTGCCTCGCGGTTCCCCAGTTCGCGCTCCGCGAGTCTGCTAGCTTGAGGTGCTCTTTCTTCCTCCCAGTCAGCAGGGAAGTTCTCGATTGGTTCCTCCCCTCCAGTTGCGCCTGAGGCCTTCCTCAGGCGTCGTACTGCACATGCGGCAGGGGATTTGCTTTTTTCTCTGTAGCGGGTCGTCGTTGCATCGAGCAGAGAGTCTGCTTTTTGACTCTTCCCTCCTCGGTGTTCTCTGTCGGGCGTGAGCGCGCTGTGCATGTCACCGGAGGTCAGGAGCTTCTCAGGCGCGGGCGCGTCATTGTCTAAAACCGTAAGCCCCACGCCGGGGCGTATTGTTGACGCCGACGCAGACGAAGAAAAGGTTTCATCATCTGAGTTTGGTGCTTGGGAAGCGGTCTTTGTGGAGATAGTAGCCATTCGTCGGCTCCGGGGCGTTGTTATAGACGGGCCCGTTGTCCAGGAGCAATCCTTAATGTGAGACACGGGTGCAGAACTCGTGCGGTCTGTCAGAACCAGGTAAGCTTCACCTTCTGCATGGGTGTTGGCTTTGGCTGCCGCGTCTGCGCGAAGCGCTTGTGCGACCTCCCAGTGACTGGCAGGGTTCGGCGGGGCGTGGAATATGGGTATCTGGGGACGAGAGTTCTCTTCTTCACAGGTGGCGCTGCTGTCTCTGTCTCTCGCGTCGTCGCCTGCCACTTGTGAATCCGTGGAGTATCGCCATTGCGGCGGCTGGGGATATAGTATGTCTCGTTCAATGCGGTGCAAGTCATGTTCCAGCTGGGCGAAGCGTTTGAAGTTGTGGCGCCCAGTCCGTTGTATCGTTGCTGGAAGGTCACGTGCAGTCTGCGTGCATATATATTCGTATCCGTCCAGCCTGTCTTTGCTAGCCGGCCTGATGTTTCCGAAGTCGTTGCCAGCATTGGAAATCTCTCCCGTGTTCCTCTCTAACTCTTTTCCCTGGCTCTCGGTCGCCATCCCGCCACCAGCTTCTTGCCCACCTCGTACAACGTACGTGGTACATTGTCTTGAGTGTTTTTTGTCATCACCGTTTTGGGGTTCTCTGTGGAGCAGAGAAATAGTGTCGTACAGCCGTACTTCAGGGGCATTCTGGGACGAGTCGAGTAGCATTCTCAGTGGCTGTCTCCGCGTCTGCCATGCAGCGACTTGAATTGCCTGAAGTATCTCTGCACCACTAAAATTGCCCGGCAGCGCGTCAAGAGGTGCCCCAGGGGCAAGCTGCTGCAGGGTTGTTTGTAGGCGCCGCCATGTTTTTACATTGTGCCCTTCTCTTCTCATGACGCCCCCTAGATTCACTGTGGATAATAACTGCCGCATGCATTCCTCCTCGAATGCCCATGTATACAGTCGGTATCCAGGTAGTCTGACTATGTACTCCCTTGAGGGACGTAACATATGCAGACCATTTTGAAATGATTGCCACTCTCGCGTGAGGCCTCTAGCGGTGTGACACACCATCCAGAATGTGGGACATGACGTTAGCCCAGAGACAGGCAAGTGCTGTTCGCACCGCCGTGCAGCCATGCCCTGGTCCAGAAGGCGGCGGCGCAGTGGATGGGTTAGATTCCTTGCGGCGATAGATGATGAAAGTGAAGCGGGAGCTGGCAGCGAGGGAGGAAATCCCACCAGCTGCCAGGGCTGCTGGTCTTCCTCATGGGCATGCAAGGTACGAGTTTCTGTTTCCTCTTCCCTCCAGTCCCACTGAGCTTTCAACCCACGTGTACCTTCCAGGAACATTGAAATGTCAAGTGATTGACGCATCGAGACGGTGTGAGGCCTTCGTTGGCCCAGACACACGGTAAAACGTTCGAGTTGGGTGTGCTCCTCCCGTCGTGGGAAGCGGCGGTCAATCCGTTGATACACCCCGTCATGTGCTTGTGCATTTGGTTGAGAGTCTGTCACGTCTCGTGGCATTGCCTGCAGCTCCAGGAATTGAAAGGTTCGCCGAGCAGCAAGTGAACGGGGACTTTCAAAAAACGCTTGATCGTGGCGGAACATCGCAGGGACCTGCAGGAGTCTGTTTCGCGGAGATACCATTGATGGAGCGTCTGGGGGGCCGATCGGTGGTAGAGTGAAAACGAAAAGTGAAGTAACGCCGGCACCTCCTGGCGTGTTCACGCATTCGGTAACAAGTATGCGGGGCGGTGTGGGACTGAAGTAAGGCACCAGTTGGGCGAGCATACGTTTATTTTGAAGGCGAGGCGGCAACACAATCTGGATGAGCTCTCCGCTCTCTGAAGGAAGTGCCATGTCCCTTGGCTGTTTTAAGAGAATATAGAGCTCTGAGGGTCTCCTTGGCCTGCACCGCTGGTGCTGCAGCGTTTGTTGTGCGCCATGCGGACCGCTTTGGGTAGCCGCGGACAGGGGCCTCTCCTGGATATCGCTAACGCATATCTGTGAATTGCTAGATCTTAAGCACAGCTGCCACTCTTTGCCTTCAGTCGAATCTACTGGGTCTTCACCAGGGCCTTCGTATCCTTGCTCGCTCTCCAGCTTGCTTTGTTGCAACTGTAACCGTGGGCTTGTTGCCACCGGATGCCCCATCGAATTGCGGGCATCCCTTGTAGCAGCCTTGGACTGAGGGCAGGCGGATTGGCGAGGGGGTATGTCCTTCTCATAAAACGAGTCTGGCGCTGGCAGAGGTACTCCAATGTTCCTATTTCCGTCAGCAAACTCCACCAGCTCCTGCTCCGCCGGTCGGATGGGGGCAGTGAAGAAGAGTTCACCTCCTGTGCCCGGTTGCTGTGTGGTCGACGCTTTTACAACCAGACACTCAGTCGCCGGCGAGGAGATATGAGGCGTTTCGGGATTTTGCTCATCCCAGATTTGGTTCCTCTCGCAAGTGCCGAGTTCTGTCCCCCGCTGATCCGACCTAGAGGGCTGTTCCGCGGAGAGAGGGCAGGAGTCTGAGCCTCCGACAGAGGGGTATCCGTCTGTCAGGTCCGCTCCACCCTGGTTCCTACTTTGTCGCTGACGGACGTATGCGAGTGTAGGATCCTGCGCTGCTAATGATGACTGGCGAGGGACTAATTGGCGTCTGTGCATCTGGCCACGTGAAGTCTTTCCACAGGCAAACGGCGTAGAATACCCAGGGTCGCTTGCAAGTTTAGCTTGAAGTTTGTCTCTCTGTGCGAGTGAAGCACTCAGCATGGCAACAACTGCAAGCACGAATGCATCCGCAGAAGCGGTCATATGATGGTCTGCATAAGCACCGAAGCTGAAGTTCCATGTTCACCATCGCGGACGATCTAAGCCGGTTTGGTCTGGTTCGCTATCGGTAAACGGCGAGGGGTCCGCGAAAATATCGGTGCAACCCCCCCGTGATAGTCGACACCACGAGCACGCGGTGCCTCCGATGCTACCCCTATAAATAGAGTCGGGCAGGGTAGCCTGCGGTTCTATATCGCCTGTAGACGCGCATGCCTTGGTTTCTGATGTGCGTCGGAGCAACACCCCAGTGTTGTTCTTTTGGGGTGCCACGCCCAGGTCGTTTCGTGACTCGTACTCACCTACTCGGAATACGTTCCTTGCCCTTTGTGTGGAAGACAAGAAACAAAAACGTTCGTCGAAGTCAGGTGCATAGACGTGGCCTTTTTGTAGGCGGCAGGCAACGCCCTCATCTTGAGTGCAGTTCACATCCGCCCGCCGTTCAGAGCTACGGTGGTGCACGCCGGCGTGCCCTCTCGCTTTCAAAAAGACGCTCGTGTCTCTGCCCCATCCGTCCCGGCGGCACCAAACAGACGTTTGCCGTTTGTAAGCGTCCTCTGTCTTGTCGCCTCTCCTTTGATATGACCGAAGACTCAGGTGGGCGTCGACTACGTCATGTTGGGACGAGCTATTCGACCGGCGCAGAAGCGCGGCCCGACGAAGTGCTTCTCGAACGCAAACCCTGCACGGGCGGATGCACCGAAACTCGCTGGACAGCTCTAGCATTCCGTCCGTGGTTGTATAAACTTCACGGCTGCCGACGCAAGTACTTGGAACAGCGAAAGCTGAAGTGTGCGTAACGGCTGTCAGTGCCGGTTCCTCGTTTTGATTGGTTTCTTGACTATGGTGAATGCAGTTATCTGTTCCCTCCGCGGAGTCGCCGTGTTTCGTATGGTATCGCTTCACATTGACACGCCTGGAGAGGTACAGAACAAAACCACAAGAGTGGGCTCCAGATGACATGTTCTGTCGCTCGGAGCGCTGACGCAGTGTGCACTGTCGTGTGGAGACTTGTGGACAGCAGAGTACCCTCCTCCTGGTCGAGTATGGCGCGGGCGCAAATAGACACAAGCCAGGCGCTCATTGTTACTCTCTTACACAGCTGCAAGCCCAATTAGGAAGACAGTCGCACCAGCCACGGGGCGCGCCGCACAGCATCAGCAATAGGCGACGCAAGTGACACACACAGAGACGCCGTGCAGTCAGGCAAGATCCAGTGTTCTCAGGAACGAGTCTGGTTGCCTCACGATGCTGTGCATTAGCACCACGAAATACCAGGGCGCAACCAGTGCCTGCGTAGTCGTTCGCCCAGCACAACTCACTTGGAAAGGCGCAGGCATGCGCGGCAAAACCACCCCATCAAACGGTGTCGAAACTCGGAGACAGTAGCGCTCCCCAAGACACACTGAGAATGGAAAGCAGCTCCGCATGAAGAGCAGACTATGAGAGCCATTTTTGATCCTTCGAGCGTAACTTGCAGACGCCGGTGTAGCCTTGTCCAGTGTAGCGATGACGCTGACGCACAGAGGTCCCAGCAAAACCAAACATGCAGAGTTGCTGCACGCGGATGGAGTGATGGAAAGGTAACCCCAGATTGTCCCAAGAGAAGAAACCATAAGTCTCGAGTACTCCAACGCATGGTCGTCATTATCTTCCATGCATGTGTCTTACTGATAGACACAATGCCTGAGTACCGCGGTGGCAGTATTCGGGCAAACAGCGAAGAGGAATGTGAAAAAAGACAGCTTGGACTACACTGTTTGAGTTATGAGGTAGCTACGATGCAGATAGGACCCTTCCAGTTGTCACAGTGATGACAACAAATGAAGCAGAGGTTTTCACTCACTATTGGGGTCCAGCGAAACGATGAATCGGCCTGAAGCAATACGATGGCATTCTTGGCAGCGACACCAGACGTTGTCAATAGGTGGGCATGCGCGGCAGGTTTCTATACCCCGTAATGAAAGGAATGAAAGTCCTCGTGGCGACGGAGCGTCAGAATCAACTGCCGAGCATGAGCTCGGAACTTCCTTCGGAGTAGGAACCCTCCATTGGCAGGGCGCTGCGCAGTCGCTCGCAGCTGGAACAGTCATGGCAACCTGTTGTTGGACACTCTCGGTCGGAACGCAACTGAATGCGTTGTTTCGCGCCGGCGGAAGTGGAAAATACGCAGACCTTTTCAAATCCGTTGACTGGCTTGCTGTAACATAAAAGAGGGTATCCACAAGACACGATATCCGAGAACCCTCCGGACGCTGTCTTGTTCGATGCGGTTTCCCTGAAGGGTGCAAAGCTAGCCCACTCATTTATGCAAGACGAAACAAGACTGAGGACATCATGGTGCATGCAGATAGTGGCTCACATATCGTGATATTTGCAGTTCCACTGCTCACCGTAATTCAGTAGACTAATTTGCCGTGCGAGCTCGGTACGCCGACTGTAGAAAAAGTGCGACCCTAGGTCACAAAATAGCAAGTCTCCGGGACGGATGGGTATTCCGGGAATGGACGTCAGTACATAGTGTGCCCAGCCGTTAATAAAAACCTGTGGGCCACGCATGGAAAGCATAGCGGAAAATGCTCACACATCGATTTTTTGAGAGGCAAAGAACATGTTTCTCAAGAAACGAGACACTTTGTTGTCGTGAGATCGGATGGCACTTACGCCGCATCCGACTGTACTGCTGTGGTGAGTAGACAACGGAATAACTGTGGAGGCCCTCCTGTGATGTATACCCGGTGACACGATATCTTCTCCGGTATCGAGTCGACCATCGCACTGACGTCGCCCTCACCAGCGAGCCAAAGGCGTGACGCTGCAGAGTATACTACCTGAAACCTTCTACTGGATACGACCATACTCTAGTTCACCATCGGCAACTGAGGACAAGATAGCGCACCAGGAAATATCCAAACACACCACACCTGTTTCATGCAACCGGCATACCGTGTGCAGCTGGCAATTCTGTTGGACACTGAGTGGTGCCAGCGTGTCGTAGCGGGGCAGTTCGAAATGGTGGACGAACGCAATGAGGTTACATTTTCTTCGGGTCTGTAAGACAAAGCGGCCGCCTCCCGGCAATAACAAGCTGCGTCGCCTCAGCCAGCATGATGCGTCGTCCCCAAAAGAGTCCTGTCCGCTCAGGGAACTTTGATTACAACTTTCTAGCCTGGGTTGAAGCGGGCCAGACGCATCGTATCCACAGTGTGACTCGCATGCTACCCCGCGGCAGCGCGGTATAGTTTCCGCCCGCTCCTGCAGAGTTGAAAATGGTCCATTGCTTTGTTCGACCCGTTTGTGCCACTGCTGAAGAGCGTCTGTAGACAGAAGACCGAAGGACTCGCGATCCATTAGAGAACAATCCGCGGGGTGGCATCCGTTCAGCCAACAGTCCGGTTCTCGATATGAACGAACTACATGTCGTTCAGAGCCGACATTGGGGGCTAATGGTTTTGCTCAAGTGATCGGCGCACCCGCATTCGCAGGTGCGTACATCTCAGTGAGTATAACGTCCATGCTACGTACTATGGACAGCCTCGGGAGAGAAATGT
Source organism: Besnoitia besnoiti (assembly GCF_002563875.1). NCBI lineage: Eukaryota > Apicomplexa > Conoidasida > Eucoccidiorida > Sarcocystidae > Besnoitia > Besnoitia besnoiti. The sequence continues at coordinate 4,029,688 of NC_042358.1, forward strand.
GTTTGTAACTCGACGGTGTTACACACTTGTTTGCGCGCAGTGGCAACCTGCTTGTCGAGGGCTTGGTACTCGCTTGCACACTCGTCACCATATTGAAAGACGAGATCGTCGTTTCCCGATGCGGAGGACACTTCTCCTACAAGTTCCCCGAGGACCTGTGGTGCCTAAAAAAGGTACATGAAAAGCACGCAAAATGCGCGCTGCGCCACACTCGAGCATGCGGGGGCTACCATCACCTTTCGGGGTCAAAGCCGATATGATACATTGTTTCATACAGCTGGGTTATATAATATCAGGGAACACAGGCCTTGGGCAAAAGCGACCGCTCCTGAAGAAAGCAAAAAAAAGTGCACCCTGCCGTCTGCCACCATTAGGTGCTTTTCAGCGGCCTCGCTAACATCGACTTGGGCGTACCGTGTGGCTAGCAGGTATAGGATCTGCATCGTTGCGGAACCTCAGGGCGATACAGCGAAGCAATGGGGGGGTCGCCAGGCGAAGCAGGTGGTCGGGATCTTGTATTGCAACAACTTCCAATCGTGTATCGACCGCCTGCGCCGTGATGCACTTTACGACGTCTTCCATCAAAAAAGAAGTCTCCGGTGTCACCGGCACTGACAGCACCCGAGGGCCCTGCTGCCTCTTAGTACGGTCTGCTTTGGGCGTGTCCAGGCTCCTCCTTATCAGAGGTCCACTACACGATTCACGAAAGAGACTGGGGCTGTACACGTGTAGCGGCGGCGGAGGAGCGCCGACCAGGTGCTGCTCACCGGTGCTGTGAGTTGCTGCTTCTCGACCACAGCCGTGGTCCAGGGAAAGTGAACACCGGGAGCTCCGGCGTTTCGGTAGGTACGCGCTGATCTGGCGGTCGATATGGGAGACGAATGGGCATGAAACATCTCTTTGTGGCTGTCCGCACATCGCGATTTCTTGTCCCGGAACAGCAACGCCACAGTGCCGAGTGTCCTGTTTCGAGCCCTCGGCACAGCGAGATGCCGCGATATGGCTCAAGGAGCAAACACAATAATGGAAAAGGCGTAACAGCCCCGCATGATGTCCCCATCTAAACATCTCGCCGGTGCGGGCACCAGATTTGTAAGAGGTAGAGTCGCCATTGCGGGTTGCTGCGTGGAATACCCCTGCTACACGCCTCAATGAATCATGTGCACCAGGATCTGAACTAACAAGATGTGCACGCTGCAGACAGAACGTCTGGAAGGCATGTTTCGCCAAACCAGAATATGTGTAGGGCACCACAACGAGCTCATCGTCTGGGGGTGTCCACACAGTCACGCACCCCTGCTGAGATAAACGCGCGAGAGACAGGCTGTGGCCATTGCGCGGAAACGAACCTGAAAAACCCGGTGAAGCGCACATTTCGCGGAGGAGGAGCTGAGAGCGTGCGGCGTGCAGGGACCGAATATGCTGGTGCAAGACACAAACACGGCCTGTCTGCGTCGGCCAGTCTCCGGTGATATCCTGCATCTCGAGAAAAGGGAAAACTAAAGCGCCTCCATCTGCAGCAGGCCATCTGGCCATAAAAATTTCCTGCTAACAGGCCAAATTGACAAAAGTCTGACTAGCTGAGAGAAAAACTCTTCCGCTACAGACTGTGCACGCAGAAGCTCAATCCGCATCCTCACCAGGATGTCAATCTCACACAGCTTTTTTGGACGTGTTTGAGGAATACTAGCTAACCACCAGGGTGCCTTGCAAGAGAGAAGATCCTCTGATATGTGACTACATGTTGCCGCCTCTATGGCCTTCTCTAGGTTCAGTCCTGCCCCTCCATCAAGCTGCCAAAATTCCCCAGGATGAGGAGGGCACGTTCACGCCGCATATTGGGTTCCCGCTGTTCTTTGCACGGGTGTCAGTGATGGATGCCCCAGCGCCAACTGAACACTAGCCGCTGCATGTGCAGTCTCGCGTTCAATAAATAAGTACTTTTCGCTTTTGGATGAGTCAGCAGCGGGCTATGAATCTGCCTTCGTCTGCTCCGCGACGAACGCCCTACGGCAGCTCGGAGTAGCTTTTCGGTAGTCACCGCTCTTTGTTGGTATTTCTAAAGCTCTCCAGTGCTATTCCTAAACCACTCTGTACGTACGGCTCGGAACGCGTACCCACGAACCATCGAAAACTGCAATATAGTTGGTGTGATTCAGACAGAGATTCAACTAAGCCGCGTTCGCTATTACCACGACTGTGAAGATGCCTTACTAAGAGTTCTGGAGGTAACTATTCTGCTGCTCGACTTCCCATCGCCTCTGGAGTGTACACATCGGGTTCGAAACTCTGCCAGAAGAGGGAACAAGTCTCCCTACACGATGTGGCAAAGCTCGTCATATTCACGCCCCTTCACCTTCGGCGGTTGTGAGGCCCATCTTGCTGTAACGAAAAACACCCGTTAGATATTTCTAATAACTCTCTTCTGAGCAGCTCTAGAGCGGCGCCAGGCTTCCCTTAGTTTAGAGACGATTCGTGATGCGTGCGCCAGAGAGCGCCTACCAGAGGCTACAACTCTAGAGAGGTACTGCACCAAATGCGTCTGGCTCTCAACATTGGCGTCACGGTTGCCAAATGCCGACAGGGTGCGCAGGGCCGAAGCTGCTCCCGCAGCGGCTGCTCAAGGTTCTGGTGTGCAGGCAGCGAGTATTTAATGCACCAGACCTGATGTATCTACTGTACTTCTCCAGGTGCTGCGAGTTCAGCCACCACGTCTGCCACTTGTCGCCGTCCTTCCATTGGTGGCGAGCGTACGGTAAATCTTCCACACCTCTTCAAACAACCTTTTCGTCGATTTAACGCGCTGGTAGAATCCAGCGCACTGCACCGTTAAGGGCACTTCAGACGCACGCGATGCTATGACGCAAACTGACACCGACCCAAACAAAGACGTCGTAAGCTCGGCCGACTCCGAATGCTACAGAGCCTGCCTGAGAATCGGTGTGGCCTCAGTCGGTTGATTTGGTGACTCCCAACGCCACAGCGGGAGCGGAGATCGCCGAATGCCTCCGCAGGCAGACCGGTGCAAAGGTATATAACTCCGGGCACACAACGGCACACAGCGGCCGGTACTAATATGGCCTCCAGTCAGCCTTTGCCTTGCTACCTGCTGTCGTTGAAGGATTGAACGAAATCAGCAATATCGTGCACCAGACCGCAAACTCAGCCGATCTCCAACGTTTGCAGAATAGCCTGCTGGAACAGGAATCCCGGGCTGCCGTAAGCGACTTTGAATACGCGTACAGAAAGCAGACGAAACTGACGCGTTCGGCGAAGCTCGCGCACGATGCAATGATGAAATATGCGTCAGCGCTCGCAAACTCAATCGATCGACGCTTGACAGGTGACAGCTGAGAAATGGCGATGCGTGTAATAATTGGAGTCGCTTTCTGTCAGCGTTCGAACGGAAATTAGAACATTTGAGACCACACTCAGTCCGACAAGAGTTAACAGTAAGTTTATAATTTGGGAAGGAGAGTCATACACTGCAGCATGTCCTCCCATACTAGGACACAGTCATCGCGGGAATCACTTCGGTCTCTTGGAAGAGGAACCAAAGTTTGGCTCGGAATACGCAAAAAATAGAACCGCGTCAACAGGTCAAGAAACAACGTATCCTAGTGAAGAACAAACCGAAACCCAATGAACGGTTGCTCCGAGCCATCCGGAGACTAACCGAGAACAGTGAGTCGCCACTGTGTACCAAGTTGGCACACTGGTGTATTCCCGCCTCGTTGCAGATGCTGCAAAACATCGCCAAGGCTTTAACCCAACCCCTGCCAGGGCGGCAGACACTTCTGTCGCTCCTGCGCGCAGCAGTCCATAAAGGCTGTACGCCGCTGTGCGCGACGCTTTGTCTACTGAACTGGTTAACTCGCCAACAACGCCAGCAAAACCCTCTATCAGCTAAATATCTCCCCATCCATTGTGCTTGGACCGCACAGAAACGCTCATCCAGCTGTCCCACAACGCAGTAGACGTCTTTTCTGGGACACATCTGTCGCAATGATCAAGACCATCCTGACCTAATGATGGAGCCACCACCGCATCCGGGAAATCATGACTACACAGGCATTCGCCGCGTCCCCAATGAATGCCACCGCCACATTCACATATCTAGCCAGGTTTTTCGGTCATAGAACGCAGATACGATTGAAAAAAGTGAGACAACCACGAACCAGGGCGCAAAATTACACAGAACAGTCGTATGAGCTTCGATAATCCCGAGTTCCATTTCGGACGCTCACATGCTTGGCCCGAAGCGTAGATTTAGATCTTAGCTCACCACACAATCACACCGCAGAAGGCGGACTTAAAAACAGCATTAAAGGTCGTCAGAAGCCATGACAGCTCCTGCACTATGTGAGTGGGTGTACAGCTCGCAAATGGCTCGTTCCTCCTTCGTGAGATGCTTTCTTCTATATTTGATGATCGAGTCGATAGTGGTATACTGAAAGAGGTTGGTTACAACGGGGACTATGACCATGATGATGAAAAATCTGTGGTCGGCGTCCCCGTGGTGAAGTGGAGACAACACAGCGTACGCCGCAGCAGAAAGAGGCTTTGACAGAATACCGAGCATTACGAGCATGAGCAATTTTCCCACGAGGATTATCCAGATGAACACGAAAAGTTGGCCAAGAAAGAGCTTGAATGCTGGTCTCCCCCCAGGCCTATAACTGTACTGCCCGGATTCATACGCGAATCTATACTCGCTTGCCCGGAGCATCTTGACGACCGCCCAAATGCCAAGACTGGAGTCAGCGATCTGGCTGACGAAGTACCAATCGCAGGCGTCCACTTCTTCGTGAATCCATGTCAAATGGAAGTGAGAGACGATAGTGGAGAAACGAAAAACCATGAGTTGCGACAGAATGGCCCCAACGACAAGTTTTGCAAAGTCAAAGCAAAACGTCGCTAGAGGTCGCTTCGGCTTCTCTCTGAATACATACTTCAGCGTCACCGCAGCGAGGGCGGCAGCGGCGAGAACCTGCTGAAGAGAAAAGCTGAAGCTTCCCGGGGCCAGAAGGCATTCTTCACGATCAGACAAGCGCGGATACGACGCCAAATGGCCACCTGCCGCTGCCAACGCCGATGCCACGGAAGGAAAGCCCCCCCCTCTGAAGTCGGAGAAACGATAGGTCGCTCTTGTGTCTGTCAACAACGCAGACTCCGGCAGAGTCACCCGTGCCTCGAATGCGCCATCGCGGTTTTCCACGTCTTCTCCGCCGGATGCAATGACTGCTAACGGAATGGGATCCACCGGCTGGTCTGCTGAAGAAGCAGATATGGGAGTCCCTTCTTCAATGAAAGAGTCCGCTGTTGCGGGCGCTGGGGCAAGTGTCGCGGCTGTGCTTAGCCCTGCTGAAATTCCCCCGTAGGATCGGGCAGCGAAATCAACTGGTTGGCCATCTGGATTGTCATTGTGCTTTGTACCTCGAGCACTCCGTGACGAGGGAACCACAGATACATCAGGCGCTACGGACTGAGCGCCTGGATCACTCACGCTCAGTCCTGCGGGCCCAACAGAGCCAGCTGCCGTTGGCGGGGGCGGAGACCGTGCCAGCCTCGAAAATCTGACACGACTATCACTTCCAGAAATCATGGTAGCAGAGAAGTCTGAAACGGCAAGTAAGGATGGCCGTGGCCGTTACACGGCCGCAGGGAATCTGGAGAAAGCAGCGCCGCAAAAGAGCGAGGCGCGGGGGACCTAGACACCGAGGCCCGCGAGTTCCTCAAGAACGTCCCAGCGAGGATTGAACTAAGGGACATACCGCCCATGGAAAAGCGGCCGGACACGATAGAGCCGCAACGAAATTCACATAAAAGGGGCGGTATGTCTGAATTTCTCCACCCATCTCAGTACTGGCGCTCTGTAGTCGTCCGTCTTCTGCAGCAAGAACGGAAATCTGCAGCGGGGACGTTGACTGATCCACCGAAACGTGCGAACGTCTCTGAGAGGTGTGATTGTCGGCGAAGATGCTTAAGACTAGGGAAACAGATTGTAAAAGAGCCTCCAATAACGGCAAATCACCGGGCCATGACGGGAAGAAAAGCTCCAATTGGCATGTCGCCTTCCCTAAATGTTAATTGACGCAAGTGATAGAGAATACGGCATGGTGACTGTGTACCACAGTGACCGGCGTGACTGTTCGCCAACACAACAGGGCCACTTCCTGGCTTTTTGCATGGGGCTGAAAGTTTGGGGTTTAGGGTTGTACAACCGATAGGGAGGACCCGGAAGGCGCCCCGCTTGAGACTAACGTCCAACAAGACAGCGCTCGATGCGCTCGGCAAGACATCGCAAACGCCGGCAACAGCTCGCTGCTGCGAGACTGCGCGTCGCCGTGCTTGCGGCCCTCCACGGCTGCCATCGAATCTGGGACCTGCAAACTGATTCCTCTGAAAAATACGTGCCTTTTTTGTGTTCCCTTTATTTGCTGGCGCAGTATTGTTTGTTCCTCTCTGCACTTGCTCTCCTTTTTGATGGCCAGAGTAGCGCGAGAGCCCCCTTATTGGAGCAAGCTGAGCACACGTTACAGCCCGGGCAAAACTAATTACCGCCTTTAAATGTTGCGCCTTGTCTTCTCACTTTCTCGCTTACTATCGCTATTATGACCTCATGCAAAAACAAATCCCTCCCTGCAAAGATGCCACGGCAGCCCAGCGGTCGTGCCTGACGACAATTTCCCCCCACAAGGTACCACCATTTAAGCCGTGACTCGTTTTGTTTTTCTTTTTTACGCGTGGCTCCAAACTCATACAGTGCGCCCGATTTGTCTTCACTAATGGTGGTCTCTCTTCGTAAAGAGGAGAACTCCGTGTCATGCCTGGTGACGGTACTCACTGTTTTTTGCATAAGATGTCCGTATATGTAACATAGTGCATACCTCGTAGATCCACAGTTGGTCAACGTCTCAGTCGCTGGTTCCTTGATTCGCTGATGCGGCACTTCAGTTACGGGCCGGATTCGGAGATTGCACCACATTAGTGAGAAGCACTCTGCCTTAAAAGTCGTATACTTCTGTGCTTGATGGACTATGATTTCGACGGCACACCCGCTGCGAAGCTCATCTCTATCCGGCAACACCCAGCTGAGTCAACGTATGAGCGTGCGCCAATTTACCACCTGCAAGCGTATCAAAGTCAGAGAGCACTGCTGCTACTGACCTGTTCGTGTCTCAAAGCTGTCGTAATGCCGTCCTTTTGGAAGACGGTGGAAGTCTTTAATGCACGCTGTTCTGGAACAAGTAGCCCGCGCCACTGTAGTTGTCTTGATTCACCCCGTGCGCTTGCCATTCGCCAAGTTCATGATACGCTTTCGAGATATCCGTCAGTAAATGAATTCTTCAATCCTGATTTCGTAGTGCTTGTTGAGAAAACCACATCAATACGGCATGTGGCTGCATTAGCGAAACGCCATGTGGCAAGCCCGTGTTGTCGGCCCGCTCCTCAACTGCAGCACGAGGTTTTGCTTCTCTGTGCTTGAAACACGCGAAGATCAGCTTTCTTCTAGACTGTTTGTAGCCTCTGTAATGGATCTCATTTTACGCCTTGATTGAGGAGGAGGCTCCCTGCCTCCCACCCTGCGTAGACCGCACTCTCGCGTTCCTCCTCCTGCCCCGCGCCTGCGGCAAAACGACAGAAAGAAAGCAAACCCGAAGGAGGCGCGCGTCTAGCTTTCGAAGAAGCAACTTACGCGGAGAGCACGATATACCATTCACTAAAACATACATTGGCCCGCTGCCATAAACGCACCTTTCCTATTGCATAGCATAAGAATCTGAGCCTGCTAGATGTCAAAAACTGATATGCTCGGGCTTGCGGGGGCGACCTCCTTCGTCTTCCCATCTGCTTAGTGATGAAACACGATGAAAATATCGGGACCGCCACGCGGATGCCACCCGTGAGAGTAATCAAACCACCCGGCGCTTCCGACTGTACAGAGCTTTCGCCCGCGTCACCTGTGTTTTCGAGAAGCTGCACTCGTGAAATCAATAACTGGTCACACGTTAGACCTGCCGAGGGTGTTCTACATGCCACAGGTCACGCCTTCATGGCACTCCCGGGAGCTAATCAGAAGTAAGACCGCTGTATGAGCTGGAAGCTATACTACTGCACCCTCAGTGAACCGTGATTCGCCACAGCACCAGGACCGTGTCTCCTTAAACATCCTAGATGTCGAGTGCATTACGCCTTGCGTATTGCAGCCGACATGTGGATCGACGTTGTAATGCTGCACGCCCACGCAGCTCTGCCAGCCCAGAAGTGGCTGAGGTGTGTTGTCTCTTCTCCGCACCACATGAGCGTCTATCTCGATGCCGGATGTTGCCGTATGTCCATAAGTTCCCGGCGTTCCCCTCGCAGTCCCAGCTGTGAGAACTAGACAGCTGAACAACTGCCACCGAGCTCGAAGAGAACTGATAAATCTACGCTCCGGACCCAACAACCACCTCTCACGGTATACTCGGTTTTCGCGGTAATACAAATGATGCCTTCCTCTCATCTAGCCAAATAGGCAATCCGACCGGCTTACTGGGACTTCGGCTGTTCACTGAGGGTTTCGTCATGCAGACCTTTGAGTTCAATATCCACGAGGAGACGACCCTTTAGCCATAAGGTATGCCGGCACGATATGGTACGCATCGGAGGCGGGCGCATACCACATTCTTCCGCTGTCCTCGTGTCTATTATTTGGGCATGCACGAGGATGTATGTGCCCCGCAAGTGACAAAAGTCACATCATGCGTGCATTCCATAGGGCTCATTTGGTATTCGCACACTACCACGCGCCGTCCCCCACGCATGCACATCCTGGTTTTACTACAAGCGCCGACGTATGTATATCGCAGAGGAGGCCCACAGCGTACATGCGGCACACGAAAACCTGCCGGTAGCTAACATTTAGGCCTTGGACATCTTTAAAGCGGCAGTTCATCGCCGAGATTTGCACTACCAGGCTGAATCTGACGATAACTACGCACTGCTTAGGCGCGACAACACACAGTCGCACGGTAAACCCCAGTCATTTTGGACAGTCCCTTGCGTAGCGCACCGCGTAATATCCACCGTTGTCTACGCTGCCCTGCAAGATCCGACTTACGAATTAGTGCGATGACGTCCCCACGTAGCTCCCTTTGTCATTTACCACAAAATTATCCCTGTCTTATCTGTCTGTGAAGTTAAAGATGTCTGATGCACAAAACCATGAGGTGCCATCCCGGCATTACCCCCGAACGCAACATAACCTTGTCGGAGGGATCTATGTACGCAGTGCGCCGACGCCGGGCGGTCTGCGACATCATGCCGCGGAGCCGTACATAGAGAGATCGGTGCGACTCGTAAGTTCGTCGCTATGCGCCGCGAACTGTCGCTATGCGCCGTGAACTGTACAGTCAGATTTCACCAAGCAGAGGATAACGACCAATCTTGTCTCGAGAAACTATACGCACTGATGAACGCTGTATGGCGCATTCCAACGCAGCCCTTCGTTTCCCAGAGCGGCTGACACACAACGACACGGCCGTGGGGGCCAGCCATAGAGCGCTCCCTTTTTACTTTGAAGAGAGCGACGCTGAGCCGACGTTTTCGGTCACACACTCTTCACTAAAGCGGACTTCGGGTAGTGGACGGGAAGAGCCCTCTTTTCCCGGTTAAGTTTGGTGATGAGTGGCCCTGCAGCCTTGAAAAAAGACGGACGGTATCCACGCAACGGAGAACAGTGTATCGCATTGATGTCTCGCGCCAAAAAGCCACGCGATTGCATGACCTCCCGGGGTGCCAGAGAGGGGTTGCGCTCAATCGGATAGGGTACCCTAAGCGCGGCCGATCGGGTCGGTAGGGTGAGAGGTACTGCTGCCTTCTGCTATCGAGCAAGTTCCGGCCTGATTCTTTCCCCTTGCGTGAGGTTCAGCTCAGTTCCCGCTCGGTTTCGTAACGCAAGAAAAGGGACAGTGCGGCACTTCGCTCCTTAAAAGCGTATAAGCTGCTTCACCAGTTGTCGGAAAACGCTTGTGGAGTGGCGTTCGCACAGGGAATCCAACTAGACAGGGTGCTTTTTCTCTCCCAGCAGTGCTGCGGTGAAGTGGCAAGTGGAACCAGGGATACTTGAAACGGCTATGGTTGTCACAGCTCCGCGTTAAGACAACATTTTCGTGGGAGGCCGTGTCCTGCTTCACTCCCTCGGGTTGGCGTGCCCTCCCAGCCGTTCAAAGCCTCCCTTCCATGTCGTCTCCGTAACAGGTATTCGGCCTGCTCGCGTCGACCATATTGGTTCCAAAGGACATTCTCAAGCGGAAAAATGAGACTTGCGTTTTTCCGGTCACTCCTGCGACGGTTATGATTTGTTGTCATGGAGCAGTTCGAGATGGAAAGGTCGCGACACCCTGTTTGCACAGTCGTCAATGAATGCCAGTGTCACACACGGCACTCCCCGTGACTAATCGCGGACACGCACAGGAGATGACCAAGGCTGGGGGACATTGCTGGGTTAACACCTGGCATTAAGAGCTGCAGGCAACCACCTGCTACACAATATTCTCGAGTTTCCGCCGCTGTATCCCCCACCCTGCCGCGGCAGAGGGGCCCTGCTGCAGCTCACCCGCTTAGACATCAAGAGGAATCTAGTAGGAGAATCTGCCCCTCAAACAAGAGCAATCAACGTCTCCAGCGCTTCAAAGCGGTGAGGATCATCCGCCACGCCTCCGTGAATCGCACTTCTTCCGTCGTATCTGCAGCGGCTCTGACCAAGTCAGCAGCAACATACTGCACTCGCCCGTTTATCGGATGCCGGAGCCTCTATGCCCCGGAGGAGGTACGTTTTCCGCTAAACATGGCCAGCATTGAGAAGTCCTAGGACTACATTTATTCGCAGGGACGTACTGGTGATTGACTTGTGTGCCGGCAGTGGCAGAAGCTGAGTCTACTGCACAGTTGCTCACCCAGTTGAAGCGCAGGAAGGGATTCCGGTTGTGCCGAATAGCGGACTAGGGAGGTAGAAGTTGGCAGGCGTGAATGCTTGAGTGAAGCAGCAGGTGAGCCCGCCGTTGCCCATTCGGAAGATCGGGGATGTCAGGGCCAATAGTGGCAACGGCCTGTAAATGGCACCAGAGCGGCACACAGCATGTAGGTTTACCAACTAGCGAGGAAACAATGCACCATTTCAGTGTGTGTCAACTAGTGGACGAAGGCATGCTTACATGCCACGACAATGTGGCAGTTATCTACGCGTGTCGAACACGGTTCCCTACACTGAAACCGTGCCAGGGGCAGGCTTCGACCATTTGCCGATCGTGACACTTTATGACTGGGCATCATGATACAGGAAAGACGAGACTTACTGCCAATCTTTCCACGCGGTGGCTCTCGCGTTATGGAGAAGAGCTCGCGCGCGTCGCTGTAGCCACGGCGATGTCTGGCTGACCTGTGGCATACCTTCAGATTGCAAGAACTGTGCATGAGGAACGTATCTGGCTTCAGCCGAGGGAGGACTTCAGGGGAGCGGGGGACGCTCTGCTACGGGTAATGTGTGCTGCGCAACACTGCTCCCCCCTTTCCCCCCCGTAGATGTGTCTGTATCTTGATGAGCAGTAATACTGTCATGGCACCATGGTTACTGCCTCTAAACAGGCGCACTAAAAGAGGGAAAGCGCAAGCTGCAGTGACTCAACACGTTATACTAAGCGTTTCTTTGCAGCTGCAATCAGCCACGGATTTTATAGACTTGCCTTGTCCCCGCCCTCGTGAGCAGGCGCCACGTGTTTGAGCGCATGTTTTTTCTACTGGCACTTTTGCGTGAGGATGCCGTACGACGTGCTGTGCTCTGCAGAACTAAGGAGAATATAAACATCTCCCCTGTATACGCCGTTCTGGCTGAAGGACTCAATGGCGTTACCACCGTGGAGGAAAGGGGGTTCTGCCTCCCTCACGTAAGTTCTACACTCGACCTTGATCTTCCATGTATATGCATCGAAGCGTGAGGACTTTTTCCGGATGGCCGTGCACGAGAAGGGAGGACGCTGCTAGCCTTTTTACGATATTCAGGAAAGGGGTACATTGCGTCTCTTTGCTACTGTGTAACAGGGAGCAAGGAACGGAGCTCACAGACCAGGCTTCCCAACCGAGGCCGTGAGCAGTCGCATCACCCTGTCTCTGCGATATCCGCGGGTCATATACTTATATCTCTACATGTGGTACTCTCTCTCATACCTAATCTCGGGATGATTTTAGACTCCTCTCCTGCGCGTATGGATACAGATCTGTCGAGTCCGCCGTCCCTCCCCGAGACCAGCCACCGGCACAGGGTGGTTGGGAGCATCCGTCGTACGCCAGTGAGATAGCAGACCCCCCGTGGAAACGTGGTGCCCACCAGGCAGCCTGCGGTGATGACCCCGGTTTGCACGGTCCTACCCCTAAGCGAGCGGCTTCGCGCGAGCGGTTCTTGCCGCCGTGGACGTGTCATGCTGATGCAGATGCCAGCCGCCGAGCGCAGCCCGTAGAGCCCCCTGTCTCACCGCCTTGGCAACGTGACCACGCCGGCGTTCTACCCTGTCAGCAGCCCCCCCCTGGCAGCACAGGAAGGGGAGTTATGAGTCGGAGAGGAACGAGCCGCTGCAGACTGAGTCCAACCTGCGTTATGCCAGACCGGCTGGAGGACGCGTCGTTGAGGCGGACAGCCGGCGCGAGCCGCGTCAGCGGCACGGCGACTGTACGGGGGCGGCCTCTTGCGGCAGAAGGCCGGGAAGGCCAATTGGAGAGCGACGGTGTGAGAGGGGGGATAGAGAAGAGGACGCGTGGCGGAGGCACAGGCAAGGCGAAGGTGATCAGGTTGCAGCGTCGTGGGGAGAATCTGGACGGGGAAACGAGGGCCCTCGGCACATTAAAGGAAACTCGTATGGAGAAGGGGGTCATCGAGGTCGCCCGGAGGACAACAAAGGCCGAGGCGATGAATGGAGTGATACTACGCGCCTTCGCGGCGGTAACGGAGAAGGTCGAGGCGGGACGAGGCGGGAGGGACTCGGCAGGGAAGTGATCGACTATGATGTGTGTCATCGCAGGCGCAGTCGCACACCAGAGAGACGTGAGCAAGGCGTGCGGCGTGCCACGCGCGTCTCTTCTCCGTCGCCGCTCCCCGGCCCGGCGTCACGTCGCTCGAGAGAAAGCGTTCTGCGTAGTCCCTCGCCGAAGTCGAGACAGCCGTGGAGCAGCTCAGCCCCTCGCGCTGCGGATCTTGCGTACGCCGGCAGCAACGCAGGAGCGGCGGACGTGCCTTTGGAGGACTGCGTCTCGGCGCGGGTATCTCGCACTGCTTCTCGGCTCGCGCCTCCCGTCTCTCTCCCAGCCTTTGCAGGAGGCCTTCCGGTCACTAGTGTGTGGGCAGCGGCACCTGAGGAGGACGGCGGAGCTAGCGTCCGCACCTCGGCCGCCACGCTCGCCACAGCGGAGGGACCCTCGCTTGTTCTGCCAGCGCCGGTCTTTTTCGACAACACTGTCAACGCAGCCGCGGCGAGGTCTGGGGGCCCTCTTCTTGTGGCTCCGAACCAGTTGGCCGCTGTGGGAGTTGTTCCGGGGACCGCGGCCCCGATCGCTTTCGCCTCGGCTGCTCCCCCCGGCTGCTTTTGGGCGTTCTCGCCAGCCGGAGTTGCGCTTCCTCTGAGCACACTCAACACCTCTGCTGGAGCCCCTCGCGGAGACGACGAGGGGGAGCAGGGGCGTGGCCGCAGCGAAGCGCTACCCGGGCAAGACTGTCGCGAGACGCGAGGCGCCGCGCGGGTTGGCTCGCCCCGAGACGACTACGGTGCCGGAGACAGGCGAGAGAGGCGTGTGAGAAGAAAGGAAGGAAGTCTGCCTCTAGACAGGGAGCGAGGGGGGGACGCCAGGGCTCTCCGCGGACGGAGCGAGGGGGAAAGAGTCGGCGGTAGCCGAGCCGGTGTCCGGGGAGGAGGGCCCAGCAGGGGAGGCATGGGGAGTTGGTTGAAACGATGGGAGGATCGCGCGTCCGGCGCGAGTTCGTCGGCTTTCAGGCATTCCGTCCGCGGGCGACGCGACGACAGGAGACTGTCTCCGGATCGCTACAGCTCAGAGGGTAGTCCAGGCTTTCGAGAACCACGCGAGGGCGGGCCGTACTTCCTCGAGAGGGGAGGCCGGCAGGCTGGACCACGAGGCGGCGTCGAGCGCCCTCGAAGATGCGTGGACGACACGCGGGGGGGTAGTGCTGGAGGAGCAGTGGCTGGGAACGAACAGGAACGGTACCGGAGTTATCGCAGAGACTCTGCGGGGCAGGAAGGAGAACGAGAGTCTCGAGGATGGCCAGGTGAGCGGGTGCGCGGAAGCAGGTGTGAGCGGAGAGCAGGACGCAGTGATGACGAAGGCGAGCGAGGCCGCGGCACAGGCGACCGACACGTTCCCTGGTATGCCAGGGCCTCAAGGTGAGTCGGCACGCCCCACAAGTCGGGAGCGAGAAAGGAGTTCGTAGATTTATCCGGCCGTATCCCTTTCGAAATGAATTGCGTGCGGGACGGCTAGACAGTGATTCCGCGCCCCACGAGTCTTGACTGCGAACACGCGCTGTCGCAGGATGAGTGAGATCAGGAATCGGTAAATTACGCCTACTCCGGTCCGCAACGCCGGCAGCGTACACGCTTACGTGCCGTATGCGCTTTACCTGCGGCACCGATACAGGGCGTCTTAACCCAGAGAACGGCACAATGGAACATGGACGCGCCGCTCCTATGCGTGCATTCCGCCGTGGATATACAGCGCGCTTCCGTTCGGCCCGCCCGCAGCGTATAGCACAGCTGATGGAAGAACGGGAGGAGAGGGGAGGGGGAGGGAGCAGGGATCCTTACTGTGCAGTACATCGAGACCCAGCCAACGTGAGACAGCCACGTCGATTGCTCGGTGTGTGTGCGAATGCAGATACAGTTCGTCGCTGCGCCCTGTCGCGAGGCCTCACCTCGCTTCATCACCGGTGCCGCACTGTAGCTCTCATGTTCCTGTTCTGAGAAAGGCCGCAAAGGAGAGCCTCCGCGCGACCTTCCGACGTTTCGTGTTGCGCATCGGCGAAGCATCCGGTCACGCTGCAGCTGCAGCCTTGCCAGCTGCGTGCCCGCCTGGCTCGTCCCCACCCGTGAACCGGCTGGCGCCGCAGGCTTCGCACGATGACAAGTCCGGCGGGAACCACCACGGTTCATGCGTATCTTTCGCCTCCGTCGGCCCCCCGCCGAGCGGGGACGAGGCCACTCCAAGCCCGAAGAGCCAGAGGAGAGTTCCCGGAGACAAAGAGGTAGCGGAGCCAGAGAGCGCAAAACCCGGGAGAGGCGATGCTGAGAAAAACATCGGACAGCGAGAGAGACACGCAGTGCCCAGTCGAGGTGAAGGGGACTCAGCTGACCCGGTGGCGCCAAAGGAACGCGACCCACCCACGCGGCGCTCTACCGCAGAAGAACACGGTTCTCCTGTCGAGCGAAGAGAAGGCCACTGCACAGAGGGAGCAGAGGGAGTCGGCCTGTCGCCCGCTCTGGAGGGTCAGGTTTCCCAGCCGCAGAGTGCCTCTGCGACTTGCCGGCATGCGGAGGAAGAAGACCTTGAAACATGCGAAGCAAAAGAAGCATCCAAAACGGGGGAAACGGACCCACAAGGAGCTACACATACGTTGACGGAGAGGGCACAACAGACGACAGCGGAAGTCTGCGGAAAACAGAGGGAGCCACAGAGCTCCTTCCCAGCCCACCATGAACGAGCTGAACCAGAGCCGCCTCGTGTTGCAATTCTGCTGACCTCCCTCCCTAATCTGAGACTGGCTCCTCTGCACCGCATGATCACGACACACTACAAAATGCATGAAGCAGCGTCCTCCCTGCTTCTCTTAGGTGAGTGAGGCGTCTGTTACGGCTGACGCTGCATATCACTACAGCCACTTAGCAGGAGCATACGGCATGCCAAAAGAGGAGTAGTAGGTTGTCAGAACTTATGTACGGCATTGAACTATCGCTTCTTTTCCCTGACTTGCGCACGTCTCTCTAAAACAACAACGTGATTCTCTCTGGCCTGGGTACGAGTAGGATTTGCAGCTTGGCGTCGAGTTCGTCACGCACTTGTCACCCTCGGCTTCCAGCGACTGTCAGCCTGTCTGAGCCGCACACCCCGTGTGCCGCGCTCCATGTCTCGGACTGTGTGCGCGCCTGCTTCCAGCCTGCCTGCTCAGGGCGGTCTTCTGTGCGTCGTGCGTCCGTGTCCCCTCCCTCCGCGCAGCGACAAGCCCCTCGACGGGCCGGTGTCGCGGCTACGGAGTCCTCCTCCTTCAGTCCTTTGCGGCTGCAGAGCGAATCTTCCGCGCCCCCCTCTTCACGTGGCGCGCTGCAGGCGGCGACGGCCGCCCGGGGGGCTGCCGCATTCCCTCGCGCGCGTCTGCGGCGTCTGCGTCGTCGCTTTCGCTGTGCGCCGCGTGCGCTCCCTCGGCACGCCGTCTGCGCTCGGCCCAGCTTGGCGCCGCGCCGCCGCCAGCTCTGGAGAGAGGCCGCCCTCGACTGAGGGCGGCGAGTGCAGACGGTGTACGGAAACGAAGGTGCGCGCGCCTGCTGCCGAGCCGCGCTGCTGACCTGAGAACGGAGGTCCAGCGGCCGCGCCGCAGCCCCTTCAGAGGCGGATCCCCAAGAGAGGGCGGCGGGCGCGGGAAGGGAGGGAGCGCCGACACAGATGGACGGGCAAGACCCGGGGCTCACGCGCGGAGGGGCGGGCGAGAGGCAGGCCGGCTGGGGGGGGAGAGAGGAGGCGGGCCGGGGAAGGGCGAGGAGCCCGACAGGGAAAAACAACCGCTCTGCGACCGGGCTGTCAAGCTGCATCTCCTCGTGTCGCCTACGCTGCAGCTCCAGTTCAATGCGCGAATTGCGTAAGTGCAAAGCCATTAAACGTAGGGAGCGCGGCGCACGCGAGCCAGGCGGGGGCAAAGCAGTTGAGAGCGTTGCCCAAACGAGTTAGCGGAGACGGGGAGGGAGATAAAGAGGGAACCCACAGTTTGGGTGTGGCGATAAAGGGTGGGAGCTGGAATCAAGTGCAGCACAGGAGATGCAAGAAGGCACCGAGAAGCGACTTCCTGAGCGGTGGCAGTAAACAAGTTAGAGAGAGATGGAGTGGGGACAGCGGATGGCCTCTACAATCGGCGGGGTGTATCCGTTGCGGGTCCGAGTGCAACGCGCAAAGGAACATAGACTAGGAGACGAGCCAACGCAAGTTCTCGTCTTATTAGCATCTAGGATTCAGGGTTTAGTCCTGTCATTGTATGCTTCATCCCGTTGACGCTAAGTGGCTCTCGGGCCTGGTCGCTCATGTTCTGTTCCCGAGCGGCTGTGGTCCTTTCCTCTCCGTCCCGATGGCTTGTCGACTCTTCGCCATCCTTCGATGTTCTTGTGCGCGGCAGAACCAGCTCTGTCTCTCTTGCGCGTGCTGTATGTCGGTCGCTTTTGCCGATTTCTCTTAGGGAGCTCCTCACGCCGGCAACGTGGTCGCGTTGTTTCTCTTCCTCGCTTTGGACACAGCTGTTTGAGAGCATTTTTGTCCGTCCTGCATCCTTGTCTGTCTGTCCGAGTGCCGCCTCTCCATCCTCGTCCGCTGGCTCTCCTTCGCTTTCCTGCTCCCAAGGAGAGGGTGACGCCTCGGGGGCGGCTTTGAAAACTACGCGTTCTGCAGCCGAGGTAGCAGAATTCGAGCGAGGAGAAGAGTCTCTCGGACAACCAGATGCGTCTCTGCTGCGAAAGGGCGTGACTTACTTCCGGAGACCCGCATCTCTCAGCTTGGAGTGTCAGGAGCTCGAGCGGCTCGGCGCGACGGCCGCGGCGGTCTCTGCGCTTCTTCAGACAAACGTATACGCCACGTCAAAGGTGAGCGCAGCAGAGAGGGGCTCCAGCGAGCGCCACAGTTCGCGCGTCTTTTCGTTCTTCCGAGAGCTCACGTGTCTAGCGCCTGCTGGCTGTAGGGGGTAGGCATTTAATCGCGTGTCTAGGCTGGTGATCAATCTAGCGTGAATGAAGTATTTTTGCTAATGTTTCCACAATCAAAGTTTTCACCTGAAACTTGTCTGCGCAGCACTCCGCAGGGGTCTCGTACATTACTGTTTTTCGCTCCTTGCGAGGAGCGTCTCCGCGCCTTTTCCTATACAATCTATACATTCGTATTGTGTTACTCTCTGTTTGAAGAGTTTGGGGTTGCTGAGAAGTGAGGCGAAAGCTAAGGCGAAGCGATTCTTCTTGAGCTGACCGATTTGGCAGGGTTTGTCGCGTTCTTGTGTGCTTGCCTCCTCAGCGCGTCTACGTCAACCTCCCTCATGCGTCCGTTCATGCGCTCCTGCTGAGGGCAGCGGGGCTCCCTGCAGACATGCCCTTCTTCGCTGCGGGCGAGGCCGCGACGCAGCGGACCTCGGACTCTGGGAAAGCCGACGAGCGTGAAAGTGGAGTCGCTAAGTCGGAGCTGGAGCCTGTCCGCCAGTCGCAAAAAGAAGGCGAAGGGCACCCCAGGCGCGGAGGGGACTCCCCCGGGCCGACGCGTCAGACTGCGAAGAGCTCCGAGAGCGCCAGCCCCCCAGGGATTCGTGGGGCGCAGGGGGAGGGTGGCGGGGCGCCAACGGGCCCGGAGGGTCACGACGCTGGCGCTGCAGCGCCTGGAAAGACTGTTTCGGCGGGAGACACCCGTGCAGAGAGCCGCGAGGCAGACTGCGAAACGCCGCAGAGGTCGCGTAGACCCAGTGAGAGCGGCCCAGGCCACGAAGCAGGCAGATGCAGGAAACGACCCCGAAGCGAGACGGGGGGGATTGACTGGTGCGTGCTCGAGATGCTCCAACACGGTTGCCGGCCTATCACCTTCAGCATGGGCGATGAGGGGGCCAGGTACTCCATTGAGCCGCTCCCCAAGGCTACGGTAAGCAGTCAAATTGTGTGGCAGGGGAGAAGCGCGTTCTGCGACGGGTGCGAAGCTCTACTCACTCCGAACCCACCCTCGCAGAGGGCTTGCATGGAAAGGAGAGGGGCGGTAAGAGACACGTAGGCAACTACGGAGCAGCGGTGAAGTGCTGCCCGTCGACGCGGCGCATGGACTACAGTTTGCTTTCAGGCGTGGCCTAAGAGTGTGCCGTCCCCGTTGCTGTTTTGGGAAATAGAGGACCGCAGCAGCAGTTTCAGAGGCGGTGCCACTCGAAGCAGTCACAGAGGCAACAGTCCTGACATGTGCGTTTCGCTTTTCAGAGCGGAAGCGCTTCTGGCGGGTGCTCACGAGACACATGCGGCGTCTCACAGACAGAAGGATTCCACGTCTGAGTTTGCTGTCTTCGCGAAGAGTTGGGATGTTCTCCTCACTGCTTAGGAGACCGACTGTGTTTGCTGGTTTTCGATCTGTTTATCCACTGCCAACCGAGAAACTCTGCTCGTCGTGCCCTCCTTCCTGCACAGTGAGCGAGGGCCTTTTCAGATCCTCTCTCTGCGGAGGCTCGGAGATCCACACCGACTCTGTTATGCATCGCGCGTTCGGATCCGCACCCCATAGCGCGCCGCCAAACAGCTTTGCGTGGGCGGCCCATGCTTTGGCAGGCGATACCCTGTGTCTGCTCTGCTTGCACACGCTTCCAGGACGATTGGTATCCGTGGCACGTGAAGTACTACGAGGCCGCGGGGCCAGCCGCGCGGCTGTCGCAGGCTGTCGGAGATGCACTCGATGCGCTGCTGCGCACGCTTGTGGGTGAGTGCCGAGGGAGGGACTGGCTACTGCAGATGCCTCGCGCAGGCAAGCGACTGCGCCAGGCATCTGCATTCGCTTCGTTGTGCAGCACGTGAAGCAGGCCGGTGTGAAACTTGCAGACGAATCTCACTCGCCAGTAGTCCTCTGCCTCTGAGGCAGCGCGGGCGAAGACGAGAGAACCATGTGTGAGCCCTCGTTTCATGTGGGGACTTGGTCGCGAAGAAGTTCTTCTCGGCGAACGTGGAAGCAGTCGATTTACGCGCTGGCGCGACCCCTGAAAACGCCGATGCACCAACTCGCCGCATACCGCTCGTTCCGTCGTGTCGGAGCGCGCGGGCGTTTTTCCATTCGAGAGTCACCGCCTGTGTTCGTGTCACTTGTACCGTTTTTGCCAGAACAAGACCGGTATCCCATCGAGTACCTTGCCTTCGAGGGTGTCCACTTCGGAAATGCGTGGCTCACGCCGCCACCAGCTGCGGCTGGCGCGTGGCCGATTGCGGACCTCTCGGGGCTCGAGCTCGGCAGGGCGGCGCGGGCGTGCCAGCGCTCGAAGGCTGCCCCCCTTCGCTGGGGCGAGGCGCTGGAGAAGACTCTCCTGCCTCACGTGCTGCTCGTTCGTGGGCTGCCAAACGCCGTGGCTGAGAGAGTTCTGCAGAGCCTCGAAGAGATGACTGTCGAGCTCTGGGTGAGTCCACACTGGCGCGGAAACGTGTTAACAGATTCGTGTGATGGCATCACCCTGCGCCTTGTCTGCTGGATATACACACAGGGCCGCCCTAGCATCGGCAGCCGTGGGACCTGCCTGCGTGCTGAGGCGAGCCAATGGAGGATGGAGGGCGAGTCGTATCTCAAAGCGTGCTCTCAGACTCGGTCCGTCAGTCCTCGCCCCTCCCCCAAACGAGTAGACAGCCCGCGCTTGTCAGAAGCGAGAACCTGAGCGACCCCGCGAGTCGAGGGCGGCTTCAACGCAATTTCATATCGCAAGGGCATAGCAGGAAGGGCGGGCGAAGGCGGGGGGGCGGGAGCGCGAGGATTCGGTCGTTGCCAACGAGCGCAGAATGTGGGTGCGGAGACAACCCGTCGTGAGTTTGTTGGGAGACGGGAAGGGCGCCATCCAGAAGACGGCAGAGACAATTCTTTTCGTAGGCTGCACGATGTCTTTTTGGACTCGCTGTCCTCTGTAGGGATCGTGGCTTGTTAACCGGGAGACGACGACTGGCGCGCCCAAGGGGCGTGCATCTGCCTCATCTGCTCCGCGGAGTTCGCCTCTCGTCTCACTCGACGCGCGGAAGGCAACTGAGGTTGTTGAGCAGGAGCTCTGGGGTTGGCAACTCTTCGATTTCCCAGAGACGCGAATGCTGCGAGGTGATGGTGAGTATACAGGGGTTTTTACGGCGCCGGCGCGCTGCACACCTCCGATAGTGCTCGAGGCCTTGCGCGTCGCAGGCGCGGCGAACTGTCCTCAGAATTATTACAGCTCGCCTGGCAGTCTAAGGTGCGAATTCACAGCTCATCGGTGTATGTATATATCTATGTATCTATGTCTCTATTCATCTATATATATTGCAGGTATAGAGCTAAATATATGTTTATACATACGTATAGAAATATTAGGGAAATAGATACATATGCACATATTCATATATATATGTATAGTGAACGTCTGACCCTTTTCCGTTTTAGTGTCGGAGGATGCCGATGGCAACGGAAGACTTGACATCGGACTTGCGCTTGAGGCAGCACACAACTGCCTCCGGGGTTAATGTGAGCCGAAGGACACACAGGTGGTTGGTGTCACACAGCATGAGAAACGCAGGGTGTCTTCGTGTGCTCCTTTTTGTGTGCGGTGCCTGTGTTGCGTTTGTCAGGTTTTCTGCTTCTGCCATCTTGTCTGGATGCAAAGACGGCTCTGAGTCTCCTCTCCGCTTGGGTGTTACCGCGGTGTGAAGACCGCGACAGCTCAGCGGCTACGCCCTTCTCTGTCAGAGCCGGCAAGCCTGCCGATTTGTCTCCCGAACCCGTGTCTCCGCTTCTGCTTCCTCTGCTCTCCAGGGCAGCGCCACCGTCTGCGCCGCACGTCTTCGCGGTGATGCCTTTCGAAGTCTCCTCTCACTTGAAATCCCGTGACCTGCCCTTCCTCGTGGCACTGATCAACAGTGTGTTGCGGCACCTGCTGCACCGCTGTGTGGCCTCCTCCGCCTGCTGCTGTTCGCTCCTCTGCGCCGAAGGCGAGGAGGCGGGCGAGCGCATGTGCTGTTCGTGTGCGTCGTGTCTGCCGAAAAACCGGGCCCGCGTGAAAATGCCTGGAGGCGCACACGTGCCAGATGAAGAGACAGCGGCGCCCCGGTCGCCCGCGCCCACAAAAAACGACAGTGATGTCAAGGCGGAGAAAAGGCGGATAGAGGCGCATCCTGCTTCGCCAGGTTTCGGCGGCCGCTGTGAGGCCTCGGGAACCGGCGTTCCGACGCAGCCCTGTGCCTGCTGCTGTTGTGTAGAGGAGGTCGGACACACGTCTCTCCAGAGTGCAGAAGAAAGCCTTTCGGCAAAGTTGATAAGGCAGCGACGACGCCGCAGGACTGCCTTAGGCACCGCGCAAGTGGCTAGAGGCTGGATGGTAGGCATGCCTCCTCTGCAGGTGCGTCCTGCGCTACCGTTTCGCATGCCCTACGCGCCTCTCATTACAACTAGGACGCATTTGGACAAGAAGCGGGACACCGAAGATGGGCGACGCGACCCTGAGGAGGACGACTTCCTGCCCGCGCCTGTCTGTGGAGCAGAGCACATGATTGAGAGTTTGTTCTTCTCTCTCGAGGCTTTCTTTCAGCTGCCGCTGCTTCAGCCGTTCTTCAGCGTGCGCACCGCCGACGAGTGCAGGGAACTGGCCGCTGCAATGGGAGCGGGGGAGGCGGCCGAGGCGAGAGGGATGAGAGAGACAGAGGAGGCGCGGGCGGAGGACGGCGCGTCGATGACCGGCGACGACGAAGAAGAGGGGGAGATGGAAGAGGAGGAAGAAAGCAACGACGACGTCTGGCATCTGCAGAAGCGGGAAAATCGGTGGCGGCGCATAGGCTCGGACGCTCTCCAAACACTTGCAAGCCAACACGAGGAACGAAGTGCGGCTAGCGTGTCAAAAAGAGTGTGTGCTTTCCACAGCGGGCCCGGAGCGCTGCCTGATGACAGCGGACATCATTCCGAGTCTTCCGGGCTGTCAGAAGAGACCGGCAATTCGGAAGCTCTGAGAGGGCCTCGCGAGGCTGCTGCGGAGACACGAGGGGAGTGCAGCGCCGTCATCGGCGCGAGTCGTGCAGAAGGAAATGAGGAGGAGGCGCCGAAACAAGAGACCCCTGGAACACATGAAGCGAATGGCTCCGAGAACGAGAGAGGGATATCGACTCTTCTGAAAGAAGCAGGTGCGCAGGAAGCGACAGTCAAGTCAGAGCCTTCGGCGGGGCAACAGAATCCGGGCGAAGGAACCCAAACGACGTCTTCGACAGATAGTCACCAGCGTGGCGCTGTGGAAGCGGACTGCGGAAGCTCCGTCGCCGCGTCTGCCTCACTTGAGGGCGGAAGGGAGACGGGAGGCTGTGATCCAGGGGGAGGCGAAGTCGCTTCACGCAAGGGGAAAAAGCTTCTGGTTCGCCTTGACGCTCGTCCCACCTTAGAGGACGCACACTCGATTCGCATAACGTCTGAAGCGCTCACGTCGTTGGAGGCTGCGGGCAAATTCAGGTAGGCGAGTGCACTCTCCAGAGCAGCGTGGCTGGCGTTCTTGCGGTCCGCGTGTTTTCCGTTTTGGGTGTGGGGCATCCGTCCTGCCTCCTTGTGGTTGTCTTTCTTTCCATAGTCTTCCATTGAATACCGGCAGGAGAGAACGTACGTTGGTGGCTCCACGCCTCACAGCTTCCACTCTCAAGGGTTTTGTGAATGTGATGCTTCGTTCAGGTGCCGCAACTAATCGGTGGCGTTTTAACTGCTGATATGTTTCATTTCCTTTCTCAGGTTTCTCCCTCTCTCTGTCCTGTTTTTCACTCCGAACTTCCGTTCCAACTTTGAGCAAGGATTCTTTCCTTCGCACGCTCAGCCCGATGCTGCTGATTCTCCGCGGTTTGGCCGCTCCCAGCAGCGGTATTCGCCAAAAAGGGATGAGGTAAGGCGGGCGCGTCGCTCTGGTTCACCACGACGAGTTGCCTGGAGCTCGTTACGGAGGCCTGAGAGGCAGTGCGGCACGCCGGTGCCGGCGGACAGCAGAGACAAAAATGCCTCGGAGATACCGGCGGCGATGGATTTCAAGGCAGAAGCTCTCAGGGACGCAAAAACGCAGCCTCACTCAGTCAAGAAGGTGGCTGACGACGGTGTGGCCGCTGTGCCCGTTGTTCCGCATCAGGGGATCGAAGGCAAGACAGGCAACAAGGTGCAGAAGAGGGTGACTGAGGTGAAGATTGAAGCCGAGTTAGGAGATCCCAGACAATCTTTGCGGAGCGTCGCTCCAGCCGAGGAGGCTCAGAATTCCGCCACTCGTCCCCACTGTGCACCAGAATGCGAGGTTTCGGAGAGGGGTGATGTGCCGCAAGCACCAACGCCCGATTCGGCAGAAGCAGAGGAACCGGGTTCGACGACCGAGACTGCGGGGCGCTCAGTGCTGCCAGAAAACGTGGAGCCTGGAAACGAAATGCAACTTCCTTCAAAAGCGCACACCGAGTCGGCGTCGCTTCAGATGCCCGGAAGCCAACGGGCGACGCCCGCAGCATGCTCTGCGGAAGGGGAACAGCACACCTGACTATCACATCGTTAGAAGAGATTACTGAAAGACAGTCGTAGATATCGTTCTTGCATTGACGTTGGTGAGGTATGACCTGTTTGTGGGCCAGGGCGAATGAAGGAGATGCCGAATCTGAAATCAGGGTGGTGCTGCAAGAACCCCTGTAGGGATCGAGCTTGTACAGACATGAGACAGCTGTTCGAAGCCCACAAGGGACAGAACACCAACAAATGAATGCGAGTGTGTCAGGAATGAGCGTATGAGCAAGAGCGTGAAGAGAGCCGCGGGGGGAGCTGCTCAGTCAGCGTGGGACTTATGCGCCCGCCGACGGTGGTACGAATTGAGTGCGACGGAAGGCGAAAGAGGTATTGCCGCTGGCCTCCTGGAGTATCTACGTTGTTTCAGAGTCAGAACTGTACTCCCGCACGGAGACCGGCGCGTGGGAATGCCTTTGGTGGTGACTACTGCACTGATCGGTCCACAGTGCGTGATGACACTCCGGGAGCTGCGTACCGCAGCAGCCGCCACCGAGTGGCTGCCGGATGCCACTCGATGTTTCGGTGAAGTAACACTTCGGGAAGATTTGAGTGAATTGCCTTTTCGACCCAGTGTCACCTGTTTTTACAAGGTGCATATAAGCCTCCTCCGTTTGGGAGAGGCTTCATTATTTTTGGGGGGTCATGAATGGGACGGAGTCACCATAGGAGCACCTCTTGTTGCAGACTCGTACTCAATGCAGCTGTACAGATGTGTTATTCTAGAAAAAAAGTTAGGCTTTCCTTGCGTCCATCAGATTGCACACGAGCCCTCTAGATGTGTGCCGTGAATTTAAGACCATTTCGCCAGAGCGCACGATCTCTGGATTGACGGTACGCGTATGCCAGTTCTTCAAGAGAGATATACCACTTTGTTTTTCCAAACTGTTCCTATGCGCGAGGAGCAGAGCTTGGGCTTCCTCTTAGCGGGACGGAAGGCGATGCTGATGCACCGCTTGAAGCTCTCCGGTGTGAAACCAAGAGGTCATCAGCAAAGCGAGAGGGAGACAAAAAGAGTTGGTGCATGCAATTATGAGCTATCGGGGCGTACGACTGGCCACTCTCAATCAAGTACGAAGCTGAGGCTCCATGCTGGAATCCAGTTCCCACGTGCTACGTAATTAATAACTTCGTGGAACAGAGATTTGTAGAAGAGAGGTGTACTTTCGGAGGAAAAGCGCCTGGAGGCTTGTGCGGGCTCGTAGACGACATTAAAGGCATCTGAATTACACTGCAGTTACGATAATCCGCAGACGGTTAGACCGGTATCGGGGCAGCCCACATGACATTGTGAGTGGCAAACGTGGGAGACCGGTTGGGGAATGTGGGGGCGTGGCGCTGCAGTGAGTAACATGCTTTCGTGCATTAGTGAGTAACATGCTTTCGTGCATTATTAGATCTATCACTTTGTGGGTCATATTCCTCATTCGCTGCTACTCCCTTCAGAATGATGGGCTCTACAAATGCCGTGCTTAGTCACGTGCCGAAAGATGCGTGCACACATTTATGGGATGATGAGTCGTCTGAACTACCATAGAACTGAAAATATGGATTTCCCGTGATATTCGCGGCAGGTGGTCCAGCCATCTGTATTTTCATTCGAACAGGCCTGCTGCATCTGCGGCACGGTGCTACTGGCTAATTTCCGAATCATGATTTCAATGAATGAGATTCAAGGGTACGCTGTTCTGCGAACGGCGCCGTCTCCTCTGCCCCGAAAGCCCCGAAAGCCCTAAATCGTGCGGGTCTTTATTGCATGCCATGAAAGAAGTTGCAATGGGAATTTTCTAGCTACTGTTCAGTGCTTGACACCAATCTGTGATCCGACCGTGAGCCTCCTTTTCCCCCGAAAGCGAACGCGTTTTTTTGTGTTCTCTGCCCCGCCATGCTCTCATGCGGCAGACAGGTGCTTCAGAGCGGAGAGCGGAGCCGTGTGCCGCGCTGCGCACACCCTGGAAAAGCCAAAGTAAAATTGTCCACAAACCGTTTCTGGATCCGCGAATCAAAGCCCTTTTTCGTCAGTTTTTCTCTGCTACCAGTGACTATACCAGCGGGCTCGTTTTCGTGATCGCGAGTGTTGCACAGCAGAATATCATCGAGAATGTTGTTTTGCACGGCGCGTCAATTTGCTCAATTGACCAGCCGCTCTAACAAATCTGTTTTGGCTTTGCTGGCTGTCAGCAGTGTTGTTGACCCACACACATGCGCGCCATAGTACCAGACTGCTCGCTCATATCGCCTGAGGAAGAGAGCAGCTCTCTCGTTTGCCGCCATGGAGCACGTCGTGTGCACCATCTAATCGTAGAGCCTTTAATACGGAGAGATTCCACGTTCCCTCGACAGTGCACATGTGCATAGACGCCTGTGATCAGCAGCCCAACCTCGGCCCTGGCGCAACCCGTTTCAGTCTCAGGCCAAACGTCAGGAGATGTAGAGCATAGAGCACTATTTTTGTTAGCTGGGGTGCTTGCACGGGTTTCGGGTTGCGTCCGTTTATGCTCATCTAGCTTCGAAGGATCGGAATGGGTGCATATGTGTGTGTGACGAAGCGAGTTTCTGTCGCCCCTCGTACACAAGCGGTTGATTCCTTACCATGTCGTCACTCATCGCTCTCCTTTCCTCTACACGCATTTGCCGCCTTTGCGTGGCATGAGTCGTAGACGGTGATCTGGGTGAGTCTCTCTATTGACGCCCCCCTGCACGCAGTTACGAGACCTTGTTAAACCATGTTATTTACCTGTATTCCGCCCTCACTTGGTACGGCGCCCCAGCCCACGAATGCTAGTGAGAAAGTGCTTCAGAGGAGACAATATGGTGAATTTCTACGTGAGCAGATGGCAGCTGGCAAACGCCGCGAACTCATGAGCAAGATGGCACTCTCGAACCCCTGCCCTGGGCCGTACGTTTCATCTTCTCATGACGCCTACAGCTGCCCACAAGGATTGAACATTGCGGCCGCGCCAGCGTATCCGACCCTCGGCCTTCCTCCTACTTTTGTCAGCAGCAGTGTCGCCTCGTTGATACCGTCCGTGCAGAGCCAGGCAGTCTGCGCTGGTTGTAGCGCTGGATCAGCAGGCGGCTCCCACGTTCGCCATGCAGATGGCAGTGGCCTGATGGGGACGGGTTACACACTCCACGTGCCTGCTTACGCCGCCATTACACCAGATCGCATAGCACAGCCGTACGCAGGTGGGCCCCCCTCTTACGTGTTAGGACCAGTATACCCTCCACAACCAGTATTTCCGCAGAACCTTTTCAGCGCAGACATGTATCGGTCCGGCTGCGCTGGAAACGCTACATCCTTGGCGGAGCTGCAGGCTCGGAACCCCTCCCAATGTGAGGGGGGCCCCGAAGCTTGCGCTTCCCTCAACTTGGTCAGCGACAACAGAGCCTGCCAGCCACTTGAACAACAGAAATCGAATGCATCTTCTGCAGAGCCGACTGCAGAAAGCACCAGGGCGGAACATCCGATAACAGGTAGGCTTTGCAAGCTGACAGCCGTCCTTACGCATGTCGAAGCATGGAAACTTTCATGAGGAAACTGGACAGGTAACATCTGCACAGAAGAAATGCATACGTACCCCTGAGATGCACCACCTGTGGGTTTTCGTGCTGCCGTTGGTGTCTGAGTCTGTTTCCGCCATCGAACCGTAGAAATAAAGGCGCAGGTGCATTGAAGTTATTGGCTGTTGCTCCACTCGAAGTGCGACAGCCCGGAAAAGCCGCGACCGTGCAGACGCTCTTATCAGTATTGTCTTCTGCCCGTTTCTGCCCGCTTTCTAAGGCTCTGTTGCCAGCGAGAACTTCTTGCCTGCGAGTATCGAGGGCGAGCACCGTGAACTTCTTCCGTTTAGCGCGCCTGTGCCCGCGAGCTACATCGAAGGTCGGGGCGGAGAGCGGAAGGCATCTGCGGGTCAGACAGCTCGGGAAAAACGCAGGTACAGAGAGTTTTTACAAGCTCAGATTGCTCTGAGGAAGGAACGGGACAGAGCGGAACGAGCGCGCGAGCTAGGAGTCGATTTCCTCCCCGAAACAAAGCAACACCGACCCGGGCTTCAGGGCGGTACTGGCGATTCCAGCACAAACGGCAAGTCTGCAGAGTTGCAGGCAGAAACCGATGCCGGCATCAGGCGAGCCTTCCTCGGCAGGCGAGGAAGCACCCCAAATCATGACACGTTTAAGCAGATGGCCCAAGCTCCACCCACCACCGATCGCCTAAAACAACAAAAAGAGTACGGCGAGTTCCTAAAGAGGCAAGCGGAGCAGAAGAGGCTCGAGAGGGAGCGAGCTAAGGATGAGGAAGTAGCCGAAGACAAGCGGATACTCGAAATCGCTCGCCAGATGGAGGTGCGTCGTGCTTAGAGGTGGGGGGGGGGCGATAACCTGCTGCAGTTACACCCGAGGTTGCGAACACTATGCCTGTTCTTTGGCTCTGTTTTTCATAATGCCGACTCGGCGTCGTTTCCCGGTTTGCCCCCAGCTCAGCTCTTCTCATAGTTACCGGCTTCCTCAGACCAGTCAAAGCAGGCAACGCACGAGAGACCTGCGACTGGCTGCGGAGCGAACTACGATACCCGGCGAGCCCCTCGTCACTGGCATCCAAGAGGGTCGTGATCGCTCGGCCGACCACTGCGCAAAACAAGCGAGTAGCCCGCCTGACGGTGACATTTGTCACTCCCGCAGCGTTCCGAGCGACAAGCGAAACGGCTGCAGTGCCCCTTCGTCTCGACAAGCAGAAGACCCACGAGGCGAAACATTGAGCCTCGGGGGCAGACGGATGGAAGATGCGCTGTCACAACCGAAGCAGGCGCTCATGTCTCGCGAAGGCTTGGATGAGACGCGGGGTGGAGCCGAAGAGCAGTGGCGCCAGAAGTTAATCAGGAGACAGCTTTATCAGCAAGCACTAGCGGAGCAGATTCGAGAGAAGGAAGCTCGAAAAGAGGAGGAAAAACAGAAGAGACTGAAGGAGCAAGCCGAAGAACGGCGACTCATGGACGAGGCGCTGGAACAGGAGAAACGAATGCCGCGGACAGGACGAAAACACGTCAGAACGTCTGACGAGGATGCCGTAAGCAGACGCGGCATCTTAGTCCAGACACGTGATCTAATGCCGGCGCAGTCTCCGCACGAGGTGTTCTAGCTGACCTGCTGTACCCAATTGCTCCGGTGAATGTGAATTCAACCCTACTCAAGGATGAAAAAACACTGGCACCTAAATCACCAGTTATGCACTTTGGTGTCTGCCACTTCTTACTGGTTCAGCTTGTCCACCACAGCAGCTTCTCAAACACGTCTTGCGCGAATGAATTTGAAGGGGCGGCGCGATCTTGCTATCTGCCTTCTCAGGATGCCTTCGGACTCCCCCGCCCTTCTGATGGGCCTCCTTGCCAGTTGTCGAAGGGAGTTAACGGCTTTGCCGCTTCTGCAGCGACGACTGTGGCAGTTACGCCTCCTCCTGAGACGATGCCGAGTCGGGACGCCGCCGGCAGGCCGTCCGCAGTGCCAGATGGCCCCGAAGGCTTCGAGAAACCTCCTCCGAGCTCTGCGGGAGCATGCACGATCTCGCCCTGGGTGGAAGCCACCGACAAGAAAAGCGCCAGCTGTGCGGTTGACGGCGGCCACTTTCCATGTGGCTTCACAGATCATACATTGGGCTACTGCCGCCGCTACGCTGTTCGCTGTATGGGTCGCTGCGTGGGCCCTGGGTCACCGTGTCAGCGAATGCGCGACTTCACCAGCTGCAGGCCAAACACAAAGTCTGGGGAAGCTGACACCTTAGACATCGTGGGGTTGGATCTAGAGGCTGTGCGAGCTGAGATCAAGCGGCAGCAAGACGAGCTACGCAGCATGCAGCTCCAGCAGCAGCTGGCTCAACTGCAGCAGCGTCTGCAACAGGACGAACTCAATCGGGCCCTGTTTGGGCTCTTGGAGAGCAGGAATGTGCTGCTTCCGTCGAACGGCGGTCACAGCTCGGGGGCAAGCGAATCAGAGAGTGGGGTTCCTGTTGCTGCAAGACCGCAACCCCCACCTCTTGACATTTCGGCGGTGCTCCGTCTGGAGCAGCGAGGGGCGAAGCTTCCAGACAACAGACAAGAGGCACTGGCGCGCAGTGTTTTGCAGGTGGCTCATGGTTTGACTGGCGGGTCGCTGCAGCCGGATGCGACGCATCAACCTACTGAAAAGGATGTTCCCGCTAGTCAGGCGACAGAGACCGCGCTGGGCGGCTGCTTGCTGCGTCTGCTTACTCCGTTTTTCACCCACGTGCTGGGGGATCAGAGAGAAAGAGTAGAAAAAGCTGAAGCGCCTATTGAAGACCGTGGTGGGAGCCCGAATGCACGTGAAGACGACCCGAAAGCGGAGGCAGCGGAAGTCCATCACGGCGGCCGCACGAGCAGAGGACGGAGCGAGTTGTCAGTCAGGCTGGAGCCGCCCAACAGCCTCTCGAAAGAGAAAGAAAGAGGAGGATCAGAAAGGCAGAGGAAAGCCTGGTCCAGCAGTCCCCCAGTGCCAGCTATCCGTGCCAGTGAGCGCCAACGAGGCATTCGCGGGGGAGAAGCGGCAAGCGCAAGAGCGTCGAGTCGAAACTCAGATAGATCACACGGGGAGGGATTTGACTGCGGAGGAGTCCGGTCCCACTTCCTACGAATCGACGAGGTGATTGACGGGTTTGAAAAGGCGCTGGAGACTGAGGCGGGCGGCCGCCAGAGCCGCCTAGGCGGCACGTCGAGAGCCTTGTCGCCCCCGCCTTCTCCCGCTTGCTCTCTCTGTTGCAGCCACCGACAGGATGCACCAAACGCGTCTTGCGGTATGTCCCTCTGCACAGACTACTCGCTCGCCTTCGGGGATGCCACCGCCTCTCTGGCGCTCCGAATCGCTTCCGCGACGCCTTCAAAAAAACTCGATCGGTGCGAAGGCTGTCCGGACTGGAGCTGTACGCGAGGTGAACGATGCGCGAGCTGCGACACAGACGATTCAGAGGAAAGTGGAATCAACTTGGAAAAACTACCGCAAGCCATGCGGAGGCGGTTCCTCTCGATCCGAGCTCTGGATAATCTGGCAGCTCGGACTTTCTGCGTGGAAGACGACTCCGGCACCGCTCTTGGTTCAGAGGGCGATTCTATTTGCGAGCCTGCTTTGCCCCCTGTTCCTGCTGGATCCCCTTCGGACTTTCTTCGGTTCATACCCCTCAACTACCCTTCAGGTATGCCAAGAAGGGCTCACAGTCTCTCCCCGCTTTCGCGTGGTCTGCGGCTCGGGATTGCGCCACCGGTGTCTTCCCCGGGCTCTGGCGAGGCTGGAGCCAGCAGGCGCGGAGGCAAGAAACGTGGCGCAGACAAAGAGCCCTCAAAGACTCCGGGAAAGTTGTTTCTAGCTCTGCTGCAAAAACGACGGGCGCAAACCGAAAGACTTCAGAGGATGAAAGAGCCTCTCCGACGCAAAGATCGATTCCGGGGTCGGCTGACTTGGGACGCCGATATTATGCACGCTTTCAGCAGAGACCTTGGCAGCGGATTAGACGCCGTAGCAAATGCACTCGCAGAGGCTCCGCAGGAAGAAACGAAGGATACCAAACATGACACAGAGGAAAAGAAGTTAAGGAGATGGAGCATTCTGCGGCGCGCCGCCAAGCTGAGTCATCGTCTAAGCAGGAAAAGGATCAGCTTCGCCCCGGACACCATCGCAGCACGCGAGCAGCTGGTAGAAGAAAGTGAGCGTGGGAAAAACGATACGACAGTGGAAGATGAAAATGAGAACTCCCAACAGCCGGTGCCGAAAGCCTCTGAAAACTAAGAGGTCGGAGGCGAGAGACCCTCAGACAACGAGTTAAACAGGCGGACCTCCGGTGACTCCGGGGAGAACGGCGGATGCCGCCTCTGTGCTCTCCAACTGACAGGGCAGCGAAGTCGGTACATGCAAAGCCGTCTACGAGGAGGTCCAGTTACAAAAATTTATCGGAGCTTCTTCCGATTAACACACACATGTACTGCGCTGGACTGCATCCATTTCACCATTAGTCTTGACGCACTCCACAACATGCACTGTGATCAGGAGCGTGATTGCAGGCTCGTAACTACCTCCGTGGAACGCTTTTTTTTTCGGAATCTGTCGCTCAAACTTTAGTTTGTGCCGACGGTGGTGGGGTTCCGGTAGCAAGCACGCGTCCCTTCCGACAGCGGCCGCCGACTTTAGGAAGCAGAGTCGCCGCGATGCCGTCGTGGACTCGGCTGTTGGGGTTCCCCGATACGCTCAGACTTCCCGCGATAAGCAAAGCATTCTGGGCTCTCCATGGGGCACGTCTTGTTCGTAGCCTGACAAAGACGCGACGCTTGCCGCCACCCTGTCAGCTCTCGAGGCAGAGGTCTCCGCAACTGAAGAAAATAGACAAGCTGCAGCAAGCGCCCTATTGGACGGCTCTCACGGCGCAGAGATACTGAGAATACGATATTCCGTGGAAAGTTGCGAAATACCACTGCTTGAACGGCCTAAAAAGGTGCCGCGGAAAACACCCTGAATGCTACTCTTGTGTATCGGTGGCGAGAGCCAGTAGATTGTCAGGACGGGCGCCGGCGCTCAAATGGCTGTGAGCATCTGCGCCCATCAGCGTTCCGTGCTGCAACTATATCTGGCAGAACGCGATCCTACCGAAACGGCGGCGAAAAAAACCAGAACGGCCACGTGTTCGATGAAAACAACCGATAGAGAAAAACAGCCATGCGTCATAGGGACCATGGATTCGCGCTCATGCATGGAGACAGGTGCGCCTTTGAGGAAAATTTCCAGGCCTTCAAATGCTGTGTGTTGATAGGAAAAAAAAACCAAAAGGAAGACGGATGGCTATAGCCAGAGAAGCAGGGGTACGTTGAGTTCCTGCCGACTAGCAAACTCATCACGGAATGGGGCGAACCGGCTGCCGACACACACTCTGGACTGGTATCTCTCCAGGATCTACAAGCACACAGGAGAGGCGTCTACATGCGGTGCCTCTCCGCCTGCGGGCACAAAAAATGGGGCCACACGCACTTTGATCCCGTCTCTGAGTATTCTGAAGGAACGCGGGATCGAACAACACTTGCGTGTAGGGGTTGTGCGGCTTGATTCCCACGCCGGTAGATCGCTGCCTCCTGAACGCTGACGGCACCAAAGGCACCATCTCCTTCTCCAGCGTGCATTCACATCTCCTTCTCCAGCGTGCACTCACATCTCCATGTCTCTGTCATCGTTCGCTTTTTGGATTTCGTCGGTGGGGAGGAGCGCCGGATTGCCGCCCCACGTCGGCGGATGCCACTTCGGAAACACGCGCTTGTAGAGATACATGCACACCTGAAGGAACCGTCAGCCAAAACCGCCGTGGTCCATCATCACGAATGCGCCGCCGAGTCACGCCGGTAAAACTTTTGTTTGTCAGCATGTCATCCGCGCACGAAACCCATGGATATCCACCACACGCGCGGTTCATTACAAACAGAAACCACCTTTGAGAAACACAAAACGGCAAATGCTGAACAGGGAAACTGGATGCATGCGCACCGGCTCTCCTGTGCTCTTTCGTCTGTTGGGCGCGCGCCGAAAACATGTGACGAAATGCCGGAATGCCTACCGTATCATCCTGTTTGACGTATTGATTGAATTTGCACTTCATGTAGCCGTGAGTTCCGAGCGGCTGCATAATGTTGCCTCGCAGTCCTTTCTTTGTGTGGAGCTCAACGGGCGCAAACCACCTGAAAAGAAAGAAATGCAAGGAATCGCACAAAGCCGCCATGCACAAAAACACACGACACGACACCCTGCGTCGGCTTTACTTCTGATGACGACATGACAAAGACAAAACGAGAAGCGCGCGGAAGAAGTCATCGGCTCCGATACTGGCTAAGAATGCATCTCCTACTCGAGCCGCATCCCTATCATCCATGCGGCCGCCAGATCCGACCAGCGGACGACAGGTACCGAAACAAAGAGTAACGAAAACTACTTGTCCCGCCAATCAGCAGGCCGTTCGTCGCAAGCCGGCTGCGAAACTCACCGGATATCTCGGGGGTTGAAGAACATGAAACGCACAACAGCTTTCCGGCGATGCACCTTGAAGGGGTAGCCAGTCAGCACAATTCTCTTGATGATGAGACGATTGCTGCTGCTGTTGAGCACGCTTCCCCATGCGCAGACTTGCAACGGCTCTGAAAACAAGAGACAGACAGAACACGGAGCGACAAATGAGGGACGTCCACCGCGAGTGGAAAAAGATCCAGAGTGCGAGACAGCCGAAGGGAGACAAGATTTCGAAACAGAGGTACGAAGCGAACACCACTCACAGCAAAAGAAACTCCGAAGGCTAGGCGAGGAACCCGCAAGCAATACTGTTGCTGCAGCTCAGACGAATCATCGCGACAACAGACGGTTCGGTAAGCCCCAGAGCAGAGGACGGACGGCCCTCTGGCATGGCGTTTTCGTGGTCACTCTCCAGAGGCACCCGTCTGTCAAGGTGCGTAGCCCCTCACGGCGTCATCGCGAACCCTGCTACGGTACGCCGCCGTCCAGTTCTGCAGATTCGCATCCCGCAGACCGTTCCTCTGTTGACTCACGCGCACTGTCTTCTGTTCGCCTAAACACGACAACTGACGCCGGCGGGTAGAGCGTAGGCGCGTAGAGCGAAGCGACGCAGGACGTCCCAAAGCGGAAGAAAGGCAGCATTTTCGCCTTGTCCATGTGGCTGCCGGTGTTTGAGATACCTCGGTCCACACTGTAGACCGGGCGCCCGACAAATCTGAAAAAAAAAAACAGAACTCATGTTCCCGTTTTATATTCCTCCGCCGATATAGCGTCGCATGACCAGATGCTGTGCGTACGCCGCGCTTTACCCGGTGTCACCCTCGGCAGCAGCCAAGCATCACACGCACGAACCGCTCTCCGTCCTTCAATTATTTTGCGCTTGGAGCGATATCACACACAGACGAACCCCGACGCCTCATGCAGAAAAACGCGAGAACGCCCCTCAGAGCCATCGGATCGCACTGACTTTGTGGTGAACCAAACACGCAGCTGGTTGACGTCCCAGTGCATAAGACCAACGCGGCTCCCGCTGGCGAGCGAAAACAGAACGCACCTTCGGAAGCCGCAGTTGAATAGCAGCTCGTCTTTGCCTTTAACTGGGCCTTCGAAGGTTCCGCCTCGCGTCAGCTGCATGTGCACGACGGAGACAGCGCACTCGTACGGTAGCAGACTCGAGAGAATGAGGAATCCCTTATCTGTTCGCCGCTGGATGATACCGCCGTTCCCGCTCAGCTGCTCCATGCTGTGCCCCGGGGGCGCTGCCTGCGCCGTAGACGCTTGTTGAAGGTGCTGCAGAATCCGCGCGAGCTGCTCCTTCGTGCACTTCCGCGGCGCATCGCCATCCACCGCCGCCACAGGGTTCAAGGACGCCGGATGAAAGTGCAGAGGAATCGTCACTCGGCAAAATCGGCCGTGGAACGCGTTGCTGCTGCACAGGCGCCGCAGCTCGCCTCGCGCAAAAGCGCTCATAGCCTGCCACATCCCCACAAAAATCCGCAAAAAACGCAGTGAAGGACCTCCGCCCACACACACACAAAAGTTGAACAAGGCGGAAGCCAAACCACCGGGAAGCAAACGAACGATACGATACAGGGAACACAACCGAGAGTCGAAGCCAGGTGAAGAGACGCATGCGGCGAGGAAAGAAGCCGTAACTTCGCTCGTACGGGAGACCGCCTGCATTTCTTCATATCGCATTGCCCGCCCCACGACGAAGGCTAATGGCGTTTTTGAGCCGGCGAAAAAGTGGTTGGCAGCTAAAGTGAGTAGGGCGACCTCAGCTAGCCCCTGGAATACAGGACGAAGCCACAAATACCCGGATTACGTACGTGGATGCACTTACGAATACTCGACCGCACATCTGGCTGCACACATGAACGCATATGAATATGTGTGTTCGGGATTATATACACACATATATCCAAATACATATATATATATATGTATACGCATGCCACGAGATGACAAGTTAGGCGCACCCTGGTTATTTGAGGCTTACCTTAAAGCGCTCGAAATCGACGACTCGTGCGTAAGCGACCGGTAGATCCTCGTCCTTGTTCCAGAAGGACGTCCTGAAGCTCTTCAGGCCGCGATACTTCTGGAACCGAACCCGCGCCTCGACATCCAGCGGCGTGTCGACCTTAGCGTACAGAAAAAGCACGCAGGGGCAAGCATGCAACGCCAAAGGAGCAAACGCCTAAAGCTACAGCGACTGCCGTTTGAAGGAATGCCTGTCGATACACAACCCCGCTGAAGTAGCCGCATGCGTATCTCACAACAAGCCCCCCCCCGGACACGCTTACCTCATCAGGGAACTGGAGGTCCTCAGCCGCTCTCTGCTCAATCGTGAAGTTGCGCTTCTTCGCTTGCTCCTCTCTGCAGACAAGAGACACTGAACGTGCTTGCTGCCTTCTGGCTGCCGATGCCTTCCGATCAAATCGCGAAAGACATTCGGCGGTATATTCCCTCGTCTGTGCCCACGCCTCAGACCCACGCGGCACGACAAAAACCAGCTGGCACATCTCGCGCCCAGCCGCAGATGCATGCATCATCAGCGGGGAAAGAGGAGTCATCGGAGCCTCCCGCCCCTCCTTACTTTTCTTTCTGCATGTCGCCTGCATCGGATGGATGCTCGGCGATTTCCTCCGTCTGCCACTCGTCGTCGTCTTTTTCGTCGTCGGAGCCCATCTCCACGGCTTCCTCTGAGAGCCAAGTGCACACGCAGAGAGAAACACTCCAAAGTCGCAGAGTGGCATCCCCTGCTTACCCCCGCCAGAGATATAAATCGAACTGCCACACGAACTCCTGGCACTGCAACTCTCCCTCTCGTCGCCCTACAAACCTGCTAGTCATTGATACACTCCGGACTGCGTAGGCTTCAGGTACACGCTACATACGAGGAATAGGGAACTGCACGAATGACTGTTTCAGCCGAGCTCAAAGCACGCATGTGCGCGTTGGATTCACACCTACTCGCCTGCGCAGTCACCCCGTTATGGAGACGTTGCCAACCCGAGGGAGGGTATGGCCTGCATGCGAGCACGGCTTACGCAGAGA
Source organism: Besnoitia besnoiti (assembly GCF_002563875.1). Lineage (NCBI taxonomy): Eukaryota > Apicomplexa > Conoidasida > Eucoccidiorida > Sarcocystidae > Besnoitia > Besnoitia besnoiti. The sequence goes on from NC_042358.1 coordinate 4,067,305, forward strand.
GCCACAGAGAAGCCATTTCGACGAGGATGGGGGAAGCAAAAAAAGGCATAACTCACCTTCTTCCTCGTCCCTCTCCGCGTGGTCTTCGGCCTCGTCTTCGTCGACTTCCTCTTCGTACCAAATGCGCTCGTACTCGGAGATGCCCTTCGGCACCCGGATTCGGCGGCACTTGCCTCCCTTCTTTTTCTCTTTTGTCTCCGCAGCTTCCTGCAGCTCAGCCTCCGTTGGCCAAGTCTGCTCGAGGGTTGTCGAATCAAACGGCTGCAGCGGCCGCATACTCGCCAGCAGCTCTGCGAAGCACCCATCACAGCGGCAAACGCTCACCAGAGGCGACTACAGTGACTCCCACACGGAATGTCATGATGTTCGTACAGCGTGTATACAGATGCTGGATTTTCACGTATACGCCGGACGCAACTATACGAATGCGCCTAGCGTGAGGGTCACGAAAAGCACAAGAGAACTTGGATCCGGTAGAAAAGACCTTCGAGATCTAAACCAAAAGTCCAACTCGTCGTAGCTGCTCACAACTCAGCCTTTTCATTCCCCAACCCCCTCCAGACCGTGTCTGTCTGAACCACGCCACGGGCGTAGAAAACCGTCCCAAGACACTGCGACAAGATCAGATCCGCGGGGATTCGAGGCACGTCAAACACGCGGGGCCTTGACTCCTCGCAAACGAACTAAACGCGCGCCGCATTGCGCATGTTGTTTTTGCCTCGCGAGCCCGTCCAGCCGAGTTTCAGGAGGGGCAGCCCAACGCTTTCAGGCCTCACCCGCTCTCTCAGCCGGGGTTAAACTCTCTTCATCCAAGCGATGGAGGGCAGAGGAATCGCCACTGCCGTTCTCGCTGGGATCGGCATTCATTCCATGGCCCCCAGAGGCGTCCCCGGCTTGCATTTCGCAGTCCTCCTGGCGAGGCGCGAACTGGCATCCCACGCCGTTCGCAGCCGCTGCGGAGACTTTTCGTTTGTCTCGCCGCAAGTCGTGTTCGTAAACAGCTTCAATGCGCTCGGCAATGAAATCGCCAACACCCGTGATGTGGATCGGCAACCTGCAAAGAGGAAATACCGCAAAAAGGAGGCTAAAGAATAGCAAACAGCCAGCGCCGGGTGCGCGAATCGCGGAAGCCGAAAACGCCTCGCGAAAGGAGGGTGGGGCCGGCGGGTGGGAATGGGGAGACGGTATAGGCAACTTGACAGGGATGCGTCCTCACGGCGCGACAAGCGCTTCTGCTCAGCATCCTTTGTGTATCCCCTCCGCACACTCACTTCTGCACACACATGGGCCACAATGCAAGGGCAAAACCTGGGCGCTTATGAAGCCAATGACAACCCGAAAAATCACGTCGGTCTGGACACGGCCGGGCGGCGTCACTCCGAACCTGTAAAGTGCGCGTCTGACTCAGCGAGCGCCAAGGTAGACTCAAAGAACTCCTGGTAGACATCGCTGCTCACCGGCACGTCATGCCCACGCCCCTGACGAATCCGTAGGCCTGCAAGAAGGTCTCCTCGGCCTCGTCGTCCTCGCTGCCTTCCTGGGTCTGCTGCTCGGCCGTGCTCGGCTCTCCGCCCATCTGTGCTTGCAGCTGAGCGCGCGTGAGAATGTCCCAGTCTAGCGCCAGCATGTACCCTCGGCCTCTGCGCCACTGAAGATCTGCGCCCGCGTTCATGAGCGAAGCCGCGGCTGGAGACGACGACGCGACGTCCTGCGGGACATTGGCGCCACCAATCGTGCGAACGACCTTCTGCCAGTCCGAGGGGAGGGCGACAGCGCAGAACTTCCTGAAGGGAAAAAGGCAGATGCCCAAGAGAGCGAATGTTCAGAGAGATCACATCCCCATCTTGCGGCGACTCAGCATGAATCTCGGCGTCCTGCAGACTCCCTCAGGACGATGTGAGTCAACCGCCTCCCAGCACAGCGTCCTCTATCTACACAAGGCCGACCCACATGGGGGCATTCACACTCACGCCTTCCCCCCCCCCCCCCCCCCCCCCCCCCCCCCCCCCCGCTCTCTCTGCTGAGGGTCGTCCTAAACGGGTGCACGTGATACGTAGGTTACAACCCCTGACTCCAGGTTCATTCTGCGAAGGTGACGCACGCTCTACCCCGGTCTCCGTCTTACTTATCGGAGCCAAACTCAGAGGTGAAGTAGCGTTGCTGGAACCTGAGGCTCTCCGCGGCTTGTTTCTTCCCCGCCTTGCCGCCGCCGCTCTTCGGGTGGAGGGTGTCGAGGCTCATCGACGAAGCATCTGAGGTGTCCATGGCCTCTGAGGTCGTGCTTGTGTCGTTGCTGCCTGCGGCGAAAGGCGAAGAACTCGTTGGTCCGGAAAGGAAGTCCATTTGAGTCTGCAGCGCAGTGGGTGAGCCGACCCCGACCACCGGCGGAACGCCCTGCAGCTTCAGGGCAGTCAGAAAACGGTAGCCATGCTCGTCGAACGCTGGACGCGTGTAGGTGCACTCGCCCGAGAAAACACACAAGAGCAGGTCTGCACATTTGCAGAGGTCGAGCAAAGGCAGAAGGTTTTTCGGTGAGGGCGCGGGGAGAAGCAGCACCCGCTGCTGGGACCGGAGCGGAAGCGTCGGGCATCTTGCGTAGCCAGGAAGAGGGAAAAGGAAGGTGGAAGATGAGACAGAAGGGTCGCTCGTGTGCGCCTCTGCATTCAGAGGACTCGAGGCCGGTCCCGCTCGGCAAAAGGACGACACAAGGGCCGTAGTCAAGTCGGACTGCGGGTCCGCTGGATTGTAGCGGGCGCTTGAGTGAGTATCCTGCAGCGCCAGGTCTTGGCGCAGCTGGCGAGCCAGTGCTGCAAACACGACGCGGGAGTCTGTACGTTCATCGAAGGACACAATCAGAACAACCCGGGGCGGAAGGGCCGCGTGGCCGCACGCCGCCGCCCCTCGCAGAGAAAGCTTGAGCTGCTGCAGGTGCTGAAGTTGTCGCGATCGCTTCTGCTTCGTCTCCAACGCTCTCTGTTGCTTGTTGATGGGCCGAAGAGACGCTGTGATGCCTGGAGCCGCTTCCCTACGTTTCTGTGCCTCGCGATACGCTGACGCAGACACCGGGGCTGCCGACCCCTTCTTGAACGGTTTGTTTCGTTGCTTCAACGAAGACGAAGGGCGGTGAGAGTGTTGCGTCATTTTGGCTAGCGTTTGCGGGGACACGCGCGCAAATGCGTCAGCGTGGACGCTCACACCCACAGTCCGCCCTGAGGATGGGCTGCGCTGCTTCCCTCGACGGGTAGCTGCAAAGGAATAGGCGAAACCGTAGCTCCTGTGCGCGTCGGTATCGGCCTAGCTGTGACGCCGAGTGAATCCCGAACTGGAGGATTGCGGAGGCTTCTTTTGGTGTACTCGAACAACACAGAAGCGCTCTCAAAACGAGATTCGCGGCCTCATCAGCTAGGCGGGACGGACCCCGTCAAGGAATGCGATCAAGCGAGACACTGGATCGAAGACGGTGCAGGTCCATCTACCCACGCTTGTTTAATAAGTGTGGAAAGACAAATCTGTGACTGTGTCACGGCTGGTTGCATGTGAAAATCGAATCAAGGTAGAGACACAAGACGACGGAAAGTCGCAAGGCCTTGGTTGTGGCGGGCAAGAGTACAGCGGAGACAGCTCCGAGAGATTCCCATCAAACTTTTCCATCAACCATGGGCTCTTACGTATTTCTTTTCAATTGTGCCATCCCAAAAAACAGGCTTTTACAGCGAGGAAACAACGGCGCTAATTCAGGGGCTGCAAAAACAGCTCACTGTAGCGCACATGCTGTGTGGGGAGCGGCTGGCGAAACCTAGTGTCGCAGTACCCATCCATCCATTGCTAGAGAGCATGCATGTGAGCATGCACAGCGATCAAGTCGTAAAGCACAAGATATTCAAAGACTGAACAGGAAGTCTATTTTCCCGGGGTCTGCAATCGAATAATCTCTGGTCTCCGCTTGCGGATACACGCATATTGTTGATCCACTGATTACCTTCTAACTTGCGAAGGCAAGCGGGAGCGCTCGATGTATGGGGACATCCTCGAATGGCGAGCCTTTACAGAAACCGCCGGGGGGACAAGACACTCACCGCCTACTCGAGAATTAGGTGGTTTTTCAAGAGTTTTTACTGCACACATGTTTTCATCGAGCGCTTTTCAGGCCAACGAAACGGTAAGAGGCACGAACCCGAGGCACAGGCAGGCCTCGTGGAGGCGGTGTTGTGCAAATCGTCTTGCTGGGAACGCCGCACAGCTGGGATGGCTGCTGTCATCATTCATTTCCGTGTTCCGTGCGTGTCAGACGGAACAGCATCATCGCATCATTTATGTGAACTGACAAGGGTGGCTGTATTAGCAGCTTCTCAGGAAACGGGCAGCTCCAGGGGTCTACTGCCTTCTAGACCGAAGTCTGCACGAGCACGGACGAAGTAAAGAATTGCAGGGGTCCGCCGGCATGTGGCTCAGGGTCACTCTTCTTCACCGCTAGTGAACAATTCTCTCACTATCGCCCTCCACCATCTAGTACTGTATGCAATCATGGAACGTACATGCAGGGAGTTCAGAAGCGGAAGAGGCCCCTCAAGCCTCGCCCTTCTTGCTCCACAGCACTCGGGCGCTGAAAGAAGCCTGCGCCAAACTCCAACACAGCAGATGTGGGAAATGCCCTACAGGCCGGGAATGTCCGATGCTGTGTCACAGAAAAAGGTCCGTCCTGCCCTGCCTAAGTGTGCGATATCGCAGGTGCCATTAGACTCTGGACTCCCTGTGTCGTATATGATGGCATCCCTTCTAGCAGCGTGTCGACGACAGTATCACCTGATACCTCCAGGACGCGAGCGGTCTTCCTGTATGCTCCGCTTTTCTTAGAGAGGGCCGATGCTCGAGCCATCATGGTGCTGAGAATTGCTTTGCGCCTCTTTGTGAACCTTGTTGCCCAGGAAAAGAATTTCCGCAGCTTTTTCCAGAGTTTCAGCGCCAGCTCCTTGATAGCCATTTCCATCCGTAGTAGCAACCTGCTTTCCGAGCGGACGATCATGTACACATTGCCGATGACGGTGGCGCTGATGATTGTCGATCCAATACCAGAATACAGGCCGACTTTGAAGACATCAGACATCGCAGTGAACAGCGGCACCGCTACAGCCCCACCTCCTGCAACCGGCAAGCACGCCAGCTCTTGCATAATTGGATTCCAGTGACAGTCTTCCACAGCTTCCATTCCTATGTCGGTCAAGTGCCGTGCTATATCCAGCGCGGACAAGAGCGTGTAGACGAAGATTAGCCCAAGAGATACTACACTCTGTAAAGCGAACTTCCGAGCGCGGCTTCTCTTAACCAACCAATCCTTTACCATCTGTCCCATAAAGGGCGCTTGTCTCTGGAGTGAACCGGCCAGGTACGGCATGTTGAGGTTGCCGTAGGCCATTCCAGCAAATCTCATCATATTCGCGTACATGAACGCCTGTCCATCTTTGAGTGCCATCAAAGCCTTGCGCGTCTCCGAGGGGGTGCTGTACTCCAGGAAGTTGAGAGCGGCATCGCTCGCAAAGATGTAGCGGAAAGAGTTCACATAACTAGGGTTGTCCAGCTGCTTCACTGCATGATCAGTGCCGAAAGACCGTTCGTAGTCAGTCAGGAGTGACGGATCAAGCACGAATGGGTAGACGAACCCAAGAATTTGCCGCCAAAGGGCGGCACAATGGTCCGCACACATAGATAATTGGTATTCCTCGGACCGTCTTTCAAAGCCAAGGTTGCCGTAGTCGGGTCGCAATCCTATCACACCGATGTTCCGGAGGGCTGTGGGGGGTTGGCGTCTAAATGATTCTGTCCGGACTGCTATCGTTTCCTGCACCAATTCCATGAATGCCTCATCCAGAGGAATTGACACGTCTTTGTCATCCGTGGCACCCACTGCGATCTCCTTCATCTTGCGAAGAACTCGCAAGATTGACGGGAAACCGAATGTGACGCCAAACCACACTGCATGGTCCGATTCCGGGACATCACGAACAATGTCAAGGACGAATGACTTCATGCCTCGCTTCACCCTTTTAAAACGTGACTCGCGGGCACCCCGAGCACTGCGTCCAAAAAATATGGTGCTATCAGCAGCGCCTTCTTCCGTAAGCCTTTGCGTGGTGTCCATGACCAAAGTGTACAAATTGTCGTTCATGCCTTCCAAATGGCCTTCATGAGCTCGATATTTTTCAAGAGAGTCAACTACAGATCTATGGAGGCGTCTCCACCATTGGTGAGTGTCTGGCGTGGGCATAGTTTCAAGTCGAATTTTATTCCACTTTCCCTTGAATGTTTCATTATGCAGATCCGCCTCAAGAACGTCAGGCGAGAAACCGAAGCGCGACCACTCGTATATTCGGTGGTCGCACCTTTTTACAGCGCTTTGGCTTTGGACCGAGAACGACGGAGGGGCGGAGAGATACGTAGACTCTTGTAAATCGTCCAGGGCTTGATCACGGAAAAGCGAATGATAATTCACCACTTGCATCAGGGCGGCACTGTGGGCCGTGAACGTGAAGGCGCTGACGACAATGTCTTGCCAGTCGTCTGGCAGATGCTGACGGAGTACTGGGAACGGAAGCAAAACAGAACCCAACGAGAGACGACTGCATATGCTCGGTACATCCTTGCCTCGGGTAGTGCTACCTGCAAGCCCTTGGCTCTCCCTTGTACGGTCGCAAAACTGCTCAGAAAACGCTAAGATACGCCTCGCTGTGTGTCCAGCCAGCAAGTTGGTAATAGGAAGCGCGTGTCCCAGCCAGCAAACGTGGGGTACCTACTACGAGCCTGCCATAAACTTCACATGGGTTTGTGCCGCCAAGAAAATATGCACGGGTTCGTGGTCGAAGCTCTTGAAAGCAATGGTGAGCGGTGACCACAAAAACTGCCGCGTTAGGGTTACATGTTTCATTCGGAGAAGCTGTTGCGTCCTTTAAAAGCTGTGGATGCTGAGCAGGACACGATGAATAGACGTTCTATCTAGTATTTTGTAAAATCCGCATCTAGGCTAGTCTCATGCTAACCTCTCGCAGTTACCAGCCGTTGCGAGACAGCATTCCCACCTGCGGGGGCCGGTGTACACCATCCAGCACGGTGCACACGAATGCACACCTACATAATTTTGATCGTTCCAGACTCTTCCTCCGCATTTTGGCTAGGACACCAGTTTTTAAAGTTTTGTAGAACCGGCGGAAGAGCAGCGGTATCGCTTGACGATGTGAGTACAAAATTTTTGTCCACCTAGCACTCCGCTTTACTGCTTGGCTCCTTGTGACCCGAGCGTTAGGCGAATCTGCATAAGATGGCAAGACGAAAAGGGACGTATAGAGAAAAGTCATAGAGAGAGACAGTCGTAAATAATTTGTCTCATTTCTACGGGTCGCGGGGCCTACCGTCGTCTATCAAGAATTCGAAAAGCCATAAGAATGAGAAGCCCTTTGGTACACCGAGATGGACCAGATCGTCCGTCATCAAAGGCTTGAGGCGCGCAGCCAGGATCATGCTTCCTGTTTCGCCGTCAAAGGCCTCTCGAACAAACTCGATCGGAGACAGGTATTCCTCTCGGTATGGATTCCATTGTGGAACTGCGACAGACAGGAGGAGAATCGAACACACACGCAGAAACTTACACCTGAGCAGCCGCGGAACGCAGCCACTCCTCGTCTGTCTCCCCAAAAGCATTTGCCTCTCAGACACGCCACTGAGCACCCGAGGAGCTATTGGTAAGTACAGACAGGAAGTGTAAACCGATGTATTCAGGAAGTCCCAATAGCTAACGCGCTTGAGAATAACTGAATCGGCATGACTTGAGTAGGAGGGTGCTCGTGTCAGACGAATGCTTGGCTTTGTCATCAGGCGATGACCTTGTTCACTTACGCAGTGCCATAATGTGGAGGCGAACGCGCAATGCTGTCTTGTAATCGTGGAATGCCTCCAGTTTCCTGCTGATGTCGCTTTTGTCCCATAGCGGGGTGCTGCTGGCCTGCCGCTGGTTTGCGAGGTCCAGCAAGTGTGACAATCCGTATCGCTTCAGGATCTTCGCACTAGCTGTTTTACATTGTGACAGAATACAACAGAGCACGGGAGACGATTGCCAATGATATCGCATCCACTGTAGAACCTTTTCTCTTGGTAGTCACTTCTGACGTCCCCTTAGTCGAATAAACCAGTGGTGCAGTCCATCGGCGAACGTTGCGTGTGTTCAAAACTCCTACAGAAAACCCCTTGATCGAAGGGCCTGTTTTGCAAAGTATCTCCAGCTGGCACCATGAGCGCAGCGCACCTTTCTGAAATCGAGACATCATCTGGTTGAAGCGGAAGTTGTCGTAAAAATACCAGTTATTCATGGCTGCACACACACGCCAGTTGTTGGCAGCATGTTGTACAGTTCCAGCACCAGCGCCCCAAGTATGGTAACATCTGTCCAGAGCAACCTAACTGCTAAGCCACTTACCGGTTCCGAGTTGATAATCTGAATATAGACGTGCGATTTGGTAGCCAGCAGAGTCACTCGATAGGAAACCTGTACGCATGCCACCGAGCCTCCTATGTAGTAGTCGTCTGAGTGACACCGGGCAGAGTAAATACCATCAGCACAGCTCTAGTTTGTTCCTCCGGAGCAGTGGACCGTACTGGTTATGCGACAGTCCCCAGAAGCGGGTAAACTCAGTTCAGCAAATCTGACTCACCTGTATTCTCGCGTTTTGCTGCGAGACTACCTGAATAGCGGCACAGCGGGGAAACAGAACGATCACATGATCGGTACACTGTACGATATCACTTGATTTCGAAGTTCTGTTTCTAGCAGCTGCTACTTACCTTACCTTTGCTCCCTGCGTGTCGCTTTGTGCTTCATCACACACAGTGCAGAGGAAAATACCTAAGCCAACGGAGGGGTCGTGCTTCATAAGCGTTCATGTATGCGTTTCCCTCACGTGCAGAATTCTGCAATTGTCGAGCTACCGCTACTCACCTAGTCCGGTCACCGTGTTGAACGCATTCTCCAGCTTGGAAATTTTGAGGTGAGTCCGCCTCGCGCCATCGTCGTTTTCGCCAGCATCGCCAGAGCTTGACAGCGTTTCGACAAGGAGAGTGTCCTTCCAGGCGCAGGGAATGGCTATGGCATTGTTCGTAGAGCGGCAACTCGAGACATGTAGCCTGGCTAAATTATCAGCTATTGGAATCGACGCTTCCACAGGGATACCTGCCTGCCGGAGTATTTCAATCTGCTGCTCAGCGTCTATACACATCCACAAAAGCTTGACGCCTCCATGATAATGAACATGTGGGTATCGTTTTCAAGTTGATCTACAGGGCAGCGCAAGGCCTGTTCTTATCCCCAAACGTAGAAACGAAAGACATGCCACTTTTTTTGGTCCCCTTTCAGCGAATTCCACGACTCGACCACGCCTTCATCCCTTGCACGTGCCACCCTTGCAGTTTATCTCGTGTCCTCTCACTTACAAGTAGTCAAGGCTTCCAGGTGCCTGTCAAGCACATCGAGTATGAGGCGGTGACTTCCGAGGGGAAGCCGTGAACTCCTTTTCCGGTCCCAAGAACTGCTGGCTAGGTCGAAAGAATATGTAATGTTCTTCTTTCTCGACAACCTCGAAATCACGTACCGCTTGCGCGGCTCTCTATTGGCAGCTGCCATGCTGTCTAAACGCGCAGGAGTGTCTAGTGGAGATAACATGGACAACAAAGTCTGCGTCCCGTAGAAAGGCAACAACGTGGGCGTTCCATCACCGAAGTATCTGTCATATCCGAGGAAAGCGGCTCCTAAGAGGAGCAGATGCGTGAGCACTGCAGAATAACACGTACAACACACAACAAAAAAGGGCAGGGTTGAAGAAGAACGTGCCACAGGGAGTGCTGTACTCGTCCACTTGATACCCCACAAGGAACAGATTCATGCACGAGATAAACAGCGTTTTACTGTTCTAACCGTGCCCGTAAATGACAGTGCATCTGCAAAGCGAGGCGTAGAGGCACAGCAATGATGCGACACTTACGGAAAGGATTCGAGGTGGCGATGAGGCCCACAACATGTGGTATAGAGGCGCCTTTCGTTGTAGCTAATCCGGTCACTCTTCCGGCTGTCAACCCAGCGAGGGGGACCATTTCACTACTGTCTTCCACTGGGCCAGAGTCTACAGACGCGCCAGATGCGGTTTCATCTATCGAAACTCCAGAACCTGTAGCTGTCTGGTGGATGCCGAACTGTTCGAAGCCCAGGGCCATCCCAGCTACCCTCTTCAGTTTCTCAGTGAGCCTCGTTCTGGTCTTCTCAAGAGGCTCTTCGTCAACGATGCTACTTGATCCAGCCAACGAAAGTGACAGGAAAGCAAGATTGTTGCGCATCTCTTGCTGCTCGACAGCAGCAGCAGAGATCTCTTGAGGCATGCGATCGTCTGCCGAAGAGAATTGCTCTGCCGACGAAGAGGGCATTGCAGGCACTTGCAAGTCCGACCATGCCTCCAAAGAATCAACAGAGGATGTATGGGCCTCTGATGATTCTCCATATTCCAGGACAGGCAGCAACGCAAGAATGCCTACATGCAGCACAGAAACGCACGGGTTTTCGCAGTTCGACAGGGGATGCTATGGTAAGGAGAAACTGATGGCTGGGGTAGTGAAGAAATATCCAAGCCCTCATGCGGATGCAGCTGTGAAGCTAAACACACTACCCTACCATTGACAGCTTTCTCGAGGTCAGGGTCTTCCAACATGGTCCTAAGCTCCTTCAGATTGTTGCTGAGCATCGCAAGTCGTTCATGATCTGTCACGAAAGGCTTCGGCTGCACCCCGGGGAGGGCTTCTGCGGGTTCGTTCATAAGCTTTTTCACTGAGTGTGTAACCTCATCGACGAGATTGGGACTGGGGGACTGATAGGCGGGATCAGCGTCGAGTAAAAGAAGCTTGTCCAACTCCTGCTCCGACAGGTCCGGCGGCGGATAATCCTGCGCGCTTGTCGCCCTGGGGGCAAAAGGCGCAGCGTTTACTGTCCCGTTGGTCTCTACATCCGAAGCCGCCGACCCTGTCAGCGGGGCCGGCCTCCTGGCCTCAACCGTGGAGTCTCTCAGTCCATGACTGGATATGTCTACGAGAGAATTCCCAGAAAAGGTAGAAAAGTGGAGCTGTGCGCGGCCACCATCGGGAGATAATGCATATGACGAGTCCAGCCACTGTTTCCGCGCGCTAGAGACGTCTAACAGGAAACAGACGCAAATAAGAAGCACAGCCCAAAGGAGTTGCGTTTTTGCTGTAACTGCTGTGGAGGGGAGCGCGAGCGCTCCTACGAATCCCATCTTGTTGCAGAATGACGGCACACACGACAGCTTGTGGAAATAGATATTTAGGATGCGTTGCACGCTCAATTTGGCATAGCTATCTGAAATGTGCTACACTGAAGACTGGACATGGCGGCAGCATCACAGGGCTTTGGAAGTTCGTTCAGGGTGAGCATCCTGAGCAGTCGTGCTACGCAGGATCCTCCGATAGTTGCGCTCGAAACTATCAGGACCCGACGTATACCTTCAGGGGAACATCAACCCATGTTTTTTTGCTGGAAGCAACTAATCGGCGGCACGGTCGAGTGAAACAGACAGGCGAGTGATAGCTTGGCTACCTGATGCAATCAGGGTTCGAGCAGACCTGTTGGGTGAGAGCCTGGGCGTCGCCGCCACAGCACCATGCTAAATGACCTTTCCATGCAAACAAAGAACATCGCGCAAGGCAATGCCACACTCATTAAAAGCACACTGTGTTATATACGCTGATGCAGGCTACACTCTCGGAGTCTACGCCATCTCCATCGAGAGTGCGCCGAGCAGTGAGAAGATACTGTGACCTCTCCTCTTTCAGAGAAAAAAGCCAAAACAAGTGTGGAATGCAGAACTCGCTGCGTTGGAGTCAACAATACTGCAAAATGCTCTCTTTAAAGCCGCCACTGGCATGGTCATTTTGGAAACACGAGGAAATCCGTTCTATTTCTACAACCGGTGGGCCGATGTGCGGAAGAACTGCCTCGGGTTATTGCAGTAAAAACGATGGCTTCGTATCGCCCATATAGCTACCCTGCCACGCCTTAGATGTTGATATTAACAAAACTTTTCTTAAGGCTGGCGCAACATATGGGTGATACTGTGTTCTTTGCCTCTTCGGATGAAATACGAAACCCCCCAACGCCGTTGACAGGCCCAGTGCGATACTCGATCACAGTGCATCCCTGGGATTTGGCAACCAGCAGCCAGCAACTCCTGGACTGGATCTCTCGTCCTTCTCAGACTCTTTTCGACAAGCAACCGTCACCGATAACAGGGCAATTTTTTGTAGTCGTAGTCGCGCGGGATTTTTGGTACGGAGCGGTCTAAATTGCAGAGCCGACACACCGCTTGGGTACTCGGGAGGCTCCGCACTCGTGCGTTCAGCTAGAATTTGCAGATTCACTGTCAGCCACCCCATTCTGTGGACACAGTTCCCCGAAAAACTGTGACGACACACTGTATATTCTCTCGGTTCCGTCTCCCGTTTGTTAACACCTAGGTGCTTCAGCTGACCGATGCGCCGACATGCAACATCGTGCTCGCGCATCGAGAACTAATTCACTACAGCTTCACAGCAGAAAACCTACGAATAGCCTTCGCACGAACTTAATCCTAAATTGGCAACTTCCTGCATAGTATAATGTGCCGGTTGTTCTGTGGGGGTCTTGCCGGCAAGCATGGTTCAGAACCTCCCCTAGGTAGGCGGGTTAAGAAATCGCTAGCATGCAGCTGTGTCTTGCACAGTGCACGTGACCGGCAAATGAATGACCTTAACCCGTCCAAGCGGAGAGGAAACATTGTGATAGAAGGGAATATGGGACTCAATGACGTCGTCTCACTGAACCGAAACGTCTGCTTTTTACTAGACTCCGACCAGCAGTCGGCTTCACAAGCTCACTGATTCTGCGTTTTCCGAGCAGTGGCCTTCCCTGCTCGTGGCGGCGCAAGCGTGCCTTGAGAAATGCAACTCAGGCCTCCGTCCCTGCAGTGGTTCGACTTCCACATCGTCCCAAGAGGAAGTACAAAGCAGACCCACCACCGCCCTACGAGCGCGAAAAACCCTTTTCTTTGTTTTTTCTCTGCCCGTGTTTGCCCCGAATAGTCGTTCCTAGTCCCCAGCTACGGGTGTCTGCGGGCTGCAGACGCGAAGGCGGCACGTCCCCTATCCTGCTGAAGCATCGCCTGCTCCTGGTCAGGTTTCGACGACAGAGACGGAGATCTCGCTGCTGGTGGTAGCGTTGGGGAGTCACTCGCAGGCTGCATGCTGCGTGTTTGTTTGCCTCAGGATCCCAGGGAGCTGCGACGGCGTCAAGTCAGTCTGCCCAAGCAGGTTTGCATACGAGCCAACCTTGTCACCATACTATCTTCGTCGGGAGGTGCGGCAGTCTGCGAGAATTCTCGATTCCAGCCGATTTCCTTGGGCTCATGGCAGCAAACGCTCAGTGTGCCGCAGCAAGGCTTCAGTCCGCGGCGCCGATCGGTTCACGGGTCTCCGCTCCCGCTGCTCATGCACCAGCCTCTAATAGAACGGAATCCAGCGTACACACAAGCCGGAATGACGATCTTGGAAAGAGGCGCATTCAAACAAAAACGTCCGGCCCTCGAAAACCCGCCAGCCTGCCACTCCTCAGTTTGAAGGGACAGTGGATCTGCGGCGAGTGCGACAAAACGTGCATCGTTATTCGAGAAGAATGCCGATGCCTGTGCGGCCACCGTTTGAAGGAGCACACCAAGGGCGTTGCCGCGGCTCTAGAGGGGGCGACGAAGTTTGGCTGCACGAACGGAAAGTGCGGCTGCCGCGATTTTTTCTACATTGTGGCTGAAGGCGCGTGGATCCTGAGGTCGGCGACACGCAGAGGAGGAATTGACCTGCAAGGGAGCCCTGGGCAAGCGCAACACGGGGTACAGCGACAGAGGGTGAAGGAGGGGGACGCTCTTCTGCACACGAGCCGCATGCATAAGCTTGGGCGTTCACTGGGCACGTTACTGACTAGTGGCATCTCCCTCGACCCGTGGCAAGAGATACCGCTTGGCTACTAGCTGTGCAACGGAGCGAGCCTTGCTAGGCTACTCTTCGGAGCGCGATGGAGAGTCGTCTTTCTGATACTCTGATGAGGCTGGAAGTTGTGCCCTTTGCAAACAGGTGCAGATGCAAGCACAAACACATCGAACACGATCCAATCAGCTTCAGATGCACCAAGTAAGCGGTCGATGTGCGGCGACAGCTGAGGTCTGGAGTGCGCCGTCGCGGCCGGAGACGCACCTCTGAAGGACCTATTCACACGTTTGTGCGGGTCGCTGTATCCTGGAACGCTGAGACACCGGTGGAAGGCGCGTGAGGAGCCCCGCAAACAGAAATCCTGTAATACACCTGGCATCCCATATGCGGAGGTCTGAGTGCCTGCAGTCACGGGCTTCCTAGCTCTTTTTGCCAGCAGAATCCTGGCGCTTCGCGTCCGCTGTGGTTGATCCTCTAGAATTCTAGGTAGTAGTCGAAATTATCCTGCAATAAATCCATTTTTAATAGTTTATCAACAGTATTATCACATGGTAGTTTTTCTACTAAGTAGATTTAATTGAATAAAATTGTCTTAATTTTATATATATATACGAATATATATATATATATGTTATTGGTTCGCAGAACATCCTGCGCATGCAGCAAGTTCGATTCTCCATGGGTCTGCAACTGCAACCATCCCTGGAGCGTGCACAAGCAAGTCATGGCGAAGGCAACGAAACCCGCAGACGCGTCGTCGCGTATTGGAAAGGACGCGGTCGCGGATTTGCTGGAGCTTGCTGGAGAGGTATTTCCAATTCAGAGTGCTGCTGCGCTCTGCGAGACGCGTCATATGCTTGCGTTTTCCTCACTTAACGTCCCCGGTGTTAGCGGGTGGAACCTTTCTCCCTCTCCCCCTCTCCCAGGCTCACAGCTCTTGCGGCGGTGTGAGGCCAGCCCCCTCTTTGTGGCTAGTCGCGTGCCGTACCGCACGGCGCACAGACTCGACAGGATTCGCGCCTTTTGGTGCTGTGCTCGCGCAGGTCAACAACTTGGACGCGGTGCGCAGGGACCCTTTGGCAGCCTCTGTCCCTCTCGTGGCTCCCGGTCGCCTCCAGTCGTCATCCGATCTGCATAGAGAGTGAGCCGGATCTCGTCGGGGTCCGCGGTCGATTGCTCGCCTTGAAGATAGATCATTTCGAAGAGGTGCAGGCGAACCCCGGGCAACTAAAAAGAAAAGAGCACGTTTCGGTGGATAACACGGGAACACGCTGGTGGCATGGTAGCCCCGCGAATGCCGCTGAACGCTGCTGCGGGTTTCCATTCACCTCGTCTTACTGGGGCTCTTGTCATGTCTTGTGTAACATTATTTTCCACGCCATATTTTCGGTCGCGTTGCAGTGTCACGCCACCGTCCTTTGTGCGAGCTGTGAGTCTCCCTTCCTCCACATCTGTGCTTCAAAACGGCTTCCCGCAGTGACGGTTCTATGTCAGTTGCTAAATGTTCGGCCTTGCATTGCGTGTTGCGGAAACTGCAACTCCACTTGACTTTGACAGATGAGAGTGCACATCGCGGCACGGGATCGTCGGCATACACATGATGTTCACAATCTCCAGAAAGGCTTTGCTGCGCTAAGTGGCTCTAACACACGTAGCAGCGGGAGAGGACGAGCGTACTCCCCACTGGAGGTGTGGGGTCGCAGTCGCCTTATCGAAGTAGCTAGTTCGCCCCGTGGCAAGCGTCGACAATAAGAGACATCAAGCCGAGGGGGCCATGGATATCGATACAGCCAACGCATTACCATGCGTCGCGGCCGAAATTGCTCTAGATGAGTCCTGCGGTGGCAGTGCAAGGTTGAAGACGGGAGTGCTGCGGAGCGTCGCACACCTGTGCGAATGGAAGACGACGCGTTGGCTGAGCCTGTGACCGACGCCCTGTCGACCGACCCTGTTTAGCTGAAGTCGGTTTTTCAAGCTACTGGAGTTCCTGGTAACAAGAAGCGCCTTCCCAGCGGGTCCCCAACGCGGAGAGTAGCTGGTGGGCTCGCCTACAGCTCCCGAGTATGTGCGCGTGGCGAGGCGGCTTCGGTGATCCCTGTAGCAACTGTAGCTATTTTCCTCTGTCCGCATGCAAGCTCCCCTATAAGGCAAGCAGGAGTGAGACGAATGCTTCTCAGATGAAACAGGGCCCTATTCACCCGTTTTCAGTGGTGAAAAAACTGCTGAGGCTCCACGTATTTGCAGGCCTTTCTAGAGCCTCGGAGCGGCAGCCGTTACGCTCTCAGAAAATGCAAACCGGCCGCTGAAGTTACACACCGTCGGCGCATGCACACTTCCAACTTTTCCGTGCATGCGCGTGCGCGTGCAGCTCGAGCAGCCAGAGGATAAAAAGGTCAGAATGAGGCGCCGTTGTCGTCCACAAGACTGAAGAGCAGCGAGCGCGATGCGAGGCAAGATTCCAAACGCCACTCGGCAGTGTATATCCTAGGTGGGACGCTTACGTGCAAATCGAGAACGCGTACGCGACCCGCGTACGATGCTTCTTTTGCCCCGCTAGTTTTATTGTCAAATTCCCCTGCATCTGTCCTATTCCTTCGCCACTGATTTTTTTTCAGAGAACACCGAGAGGTCGGGGAGAGCTCCGCCGGTCTGTCTGCGTGTTTCCTTCTAGACACTTCCATCTGAAGTGAATCCCCAACCGGGCCTCGCCCGCTGCATGCAGCCGATTTTCCTCACTTCGCTAGCCTGCTTCAGTACTGCGACCCGTTCTGCTCTCTAGACGGCCTGAGTGCACGCCCTCTCTGAGCCAGTTGCTTTCGTTGGCCTTCTCGCGGTGATCTGCACTCGCGACTCGAGTCTGTCGTTCAGTCTTCGGCGCCGCCGAAACGTTTTGTCTGCCTCGCTCGCCAGCTTGTCGACTGCGCCGGTTCTCCGCTTCCCGCCCTCGTTTCTATAGAGACTCCGCGGCATACTATGGCGTCGCCTACGTCATCACCTCCCCGTTTGATTGCCCTCGCGGCGACGAAACAATGGCCTATGGTCGTGATGCGGCTCGACGAGCTCGTGAGCAGCGTGTGCATCCCCAACGTGCCCTCGACAGGTTCCACAGAGGAAGCGCCGGCGCCGCGCCGGCTGCTCGCGGCTGCGGAGCGACAGGAGTTGGAGGAGACGGACAAAGCAACGGGCAACACGCTGGCGCACTTCGCGGCGGTCGCCGGCGCCGTGGACGTGCTGGAGCGTCTCCTGAAGCTGACCCTGGAGTCCCCTCGCTCCCACGTCGCTGAGGCGAATGGCAACGCCGCCGAGAAACCCACTGGAGTTCTCAGGGCGAAGAACTGCTCAAACCGCACGCCACTCTCTCTCCTTGAATTCGAGATGACCCAGCTGAAAGCGAAACTCGAAGACTGCCTCGAAGAGGAGGCTTCCGACGCCGAGAAAGCCATGAAACTGCAACAGAAAATCGACGCCATGGAGAGCGCGAAGACGTGGCTCCTGAGCAACTGGTGAGCGCCTGCCTGTTTCATCTTGGCTTTGGAAGTTTCGCCGGCATCTCAGATGCACATCCTCCGCTCGCCGAGTGCGTTTAAGAGTTTTGTCTTTTTGGCCTGAGTGGACGATGAGCAGAGACGGCGACGGCCGAGAGTGTCTGCGAAAACAATCGCTTCTCGACAGGACCTTATCTGCGTGGAAGACAATCCAAGGTGCCGCAGAAATCAACCATAGAACAAAGTAACGGTTTCGCTCGCGGGAGCATTGAACTGTCCTTTCTTCGCACACCCGTCTGGAACAGCTCCCCGTGCTTGGGGTTGTGTTTTTATCTGGTGTTTGGTCTCAGTAGCCCTGTGCGTCTGCCTCAAGCCGGTGTTCTTTTATGTATCGCCGTGCCTGGCTGTTTCTAATTGCAAGCGTCTGTCTCCTGTTTGAGGTGCTGTGCTCAGCTACTCGGCTGCCGAGCGACTCTTTTATGGCGACGGCTCCTACGAGGACATGGTCAGGGAATTAGGTGCAGACCCAACGGGTGAGGAGAGGCGATCTCTCCGGTTTGCTGGTCAGGCGTCGCCTTCGCCTTCCTGACGGAATTTCATTTTTTTGTTCTGTGCGCGTCCACGCCACGTCTACAGAAACACCCGGCGGGAGGAACGCATATAGAGATGTGTGTGTATGTGGATTTATTTGTATACATGTATGTAGTCATATGTATATATATAAGTATATCAGGATGTGGGTCTGTTTGCTCTTGCGGCTTTCTCGTGTGAGCATACTCCGTGGTAGGCCCAGCTTGTTCCTTTTGGGGACACAGTGCCTCTATCTCTGCGTATGTGCTGCCTTACACTCAGACATATATATATATATATATACATATATGGGTATATCTGTGGATATGCATATATCTACTTATGCGCACACACGGACTTCCGTCCGTTTAACTGGAGGGAGGGGGGGGGGGGGGGGCAGGAGCGGGCGTCGCCCCTGACCTATGGTGTACTTGGGAGGCACGGGTGCGTGCGCAGTCAGGCCTCAACTTTATTTATTTTTCTCGAGCTTTTTGAAGTACGGTGAAGTCCTTTCAAAACTTTTTATATTTTAAAAAAGGGAGGCCGGCTTGCACTGCCCTGTTTGGTTTGCTGCTTTCTTCAAGTCTCGTGCTGGGTCGTGCGTGTCTTTCTGTTCAGGCCTCTTTGAGCGGCTGGAGTGCTACAATGACATGCCTTACCCCTTCCTTTGCGTCGAGGAAAACGATCGCCAAAAAATCGCGTGGATTGGTGAGGACGACAGGGCCGCTTTGCTAGGCGGGGCGTCGGAAACAGCGGCTCCCCACATTTGAATTCTGGATGCCTGATTTTGTTTCGTGTTTTGAGGGACACCAGTCTGAAGCGCAGACCGAGCTCTGTAGAATGTGTGAAAGGGAAGGCGTGTTGGCACCGCTGCCTGATCACCTGCAGAGACTTGCACTCCGCTGTGACGAGTTTTATCGGAATAGATTTGCGCATGCGTGCTCATCTGAGAAGGGCACGCCTTTGGTTTTTTTGAGAAGTCTCATGGCGCTGAAGGCTGCGGCGAGGCGTGGCGAAGAGCATCATCACACGCCCGTCTACCACCGCACATGCGGCTCCGCGTGGATGGGGCTGATCGCTCCGAAGCGCATGCGTGAAAAAGGCCCTCGCTCTTCCGCCTACTATGCATCGAGCGGCATTTTCTTCTTCTTGAGGCTGAGTTACATTCGCACTCGCGCTCGCGGCTTTCTTTCCGTTTGCAGCTTCTCAGAATCTGGTCTCGCCCCCCACGTTGGCGGGCGCGGGAGGGGTGTCTCCGCTCGAGCTGCGAGACGATCACGGCAACACGCTTCTCCATCTCGTTCACTTCGAAGTCGATCTGGGATCCGGCTTCTCCGACGATGAGTCTGAGGACGAAGACGAGCCCCCTAGGAAGGGGCAAGACGTCAAAGGCCGCGCCGCAGGCGATGCGGACAGCGGCAAGAGAGAAGACGAAACAGCGGTGAGACCAGCGACGGCGGCGTTGCCTTCGTACCAATTGATTTATATGGTAGATAGGCAGCAAACTGTCTCCAGACCAGAGTTCGAATTTCAGGTAATAGAGCCTCATATCAATATGTAGTTATTAGACGAAGTTCTGTTGTGCTAGCATGGGTTCGAGGACGCACCAAATATCCATGAGTGTATTCCGTACAGTCTGCAGAGACCGCCACACTCCGCCCTTGGCTTTCGCAGGCGAGGAGGGAAGCGGATCCCACGCAGCGTCAGACAGAGCTGCAACGACAGACAAACTGCCGCAGAGCGAGCCCGTTTTTTTCCCTCTGACGCTCGCCTGCGCCGTGCGTTTTCAGGCGTCTTCCGGAGAAGCCACCGGCGAAGCCGACGGCAAGACGCAGAAGGGCAAAGCGCTGCCGTTGATAAGCGAGACACTCTTGAAGGGTACGGAAGTGCGAAGAGGGTGGGGAGGGTGGGGGGGGCTGGTGCACAAGCAGACGCCGAATGCGGAGTGTTCGTGAAGCGGTTCGTGCAACCTACAGATGCAGGTGTCTAGTTTCCCGAGCGGTGATTCTGCGCGTCTGCGCAGAATCGAGGTGTGCCGCCGTGTGCATCAGAGTGAGCTTCTGGCGCCTCTTGGGGGGTGTTCCTCTCGCGCCTGCACGATTTCTTGTCTGCGCTGTGGGGGGGCGGGGGGTAAGAAGGGAGAGGGGACCAGGGCGGGGGATGCAGGGGGAACTCGATACGGTGTCTTTGACAAGCGCGTCGAGCTTCTTTAACGCGCCTCGGATTTCGTCTGGACGGCGATTTCAACGGGGCGTGAGGGCCCGTTCGTTTCCCCTGCCGCCGTCATCCCGATAGTTTCTTGATGAGCCCCTTCTCGCCAATCGCACTTTCCTTAGGCGTTGTGCGTTCTCTGCAGCTCTCACAGGCTCGGACAAGGAGACGCTCCAGACGCTGCAGCTGCTCCTTAGCTACCCTGCGGTGAAAAACTTCGTAAGTCTTCTGGCTCTGACGAGTTCACGTTTTCTTTTGGTCGATCGCGTCTGCATTGCCCGCCGTGGGGTGGCTATATCCCGTTCGCGTCCCTGGCATCCGCTCTCTCGTCGAAAGTACCTATACAATATAGACCAAAGGACTCCTTAACTCAAACTGAGGAGTCAAGTAGGTGCACACCGTACAAGGATTAATTACTCGCTGTGTGCGACGTCTCGTGGGCCCGCAAGCGAAATCCCCAGCATCTTTTTCGCGTGTGCTGAGTCTGTCTCTCTGCCGCAGGTCAACACGCCAAACAGAACCGGGCAGACGCCCGCGCACTTCATCGTCGAAGACGCGCCGACCGGTGGGTTTCAGGCGGACTCAGTGTCGGGTCTCAAAGGGTTGGGGCGGGGGAGGGAGGGGTGGGAGAAGGGGGGGGGGGCTGTAGGATCACCACTGAAGCAGAACGCGTTCCTTTTTTTCTTACGTGGGATGGCTCCATCTGCGTGGCTGACGCGGCTCGGCGTGGTTTTGCATCGCGTGAAGGATCGAGCCTTGCGCCTTCCAGGAAGTCGCGCGGCCGCCCCTGCGAGTAGCCCGGATCGACCGATACACGGCTTTAGCTCTTTGCATGTCGAAATCTGTGTGTGTGGCTGCCCAAAGCACTCAAGCGCCCTCTGCAGCGCATGTCGCTCGGCAAATCAGGCGGCGGCGTCGCCGTGGTGTCGGCAAGGCCGCAGCTCCTGCGCGCTTCCGCCTCTGCGCTGGGTCGGGGGGAGGAATGTCTCCTCAATGGGGCGGGAGAGGGGCCTACCGCGGTTGCAGCCACACGGCGAAACTCACACGATCCGTGTTTCAACGCAGCTACGCAAAGATCAATTTGCCCGCGAGTGCGAAAACGCGGAGAGTGACAAGCCACGGCGGGGTGGCTGCTCGGCGCTACAACAGAGGCCGCAGTGGTTGCTGTGTCTCTTCGGCTCGCGCGCTTGGCTAGGAGACGCCCTCATGTTCTCGCAGTACTCGTTCTCGCTGTGCTAACGTGTTTGCGTTTGCAGGTGACGCCGCGCACGCGGCTTTGATTCTTCTTGTCAACGCCGGCGCGGATCTGAACGTCAAGGACGAAAGTGAGTTCAGCGCCGCGAGGAGGAGGTCTTTGCGTGCTGAGGAGGCGGCAGAGTTTTGGCGTCTTTCTATCCACTCCTCGGCTGGCTATCCTTCCCTACATTGCACTTTTTCCTGTTCCTGGATTTTATGTTTTGCGGTGCGAACTCTTTTCTCGCTCTTCCACACTGCAATCTCCGTGTCTGACGCGTCGCCTCGCATCTTTATCAGGTAGTCTGCGAGACTCTGCTTCTGAGAGCCACCATTGCCTGCGCACTCCATTCCCGCCTAGCCGCGGTTTTCGGTGTGCTTACGTTCGCGCCGTTGTGCGTTTCTTACTCGCTTCTGCTGCCTGCAGGCGGGCGCACGCCGTTCATGGCGCTCTGCGAGGCGCACGGCGACGGCCCGTGGGTCTCCTGGGCGCTGAAGCCCGCGCACGAAGGCGGCGGCGTCGACGCTTCTCTCAAAGACGACAAGGGTACGGAAGTCGACAGACGCGCTGAGCCGTCGCGATTCGTCTGTGCGTCGCCGGGGACGCATTCACGTAGCTGCCCGCCTGCCGCTTCTCCCTGTCTAGCGGACCAGCCCCAATTCTACGCACCCGTAATAGGTTGCTGTCCAGAAAAATGAGCTCGTCTAGCAAGAATTACACTGGCATAGACGAGAGAACCTATGTCGGAGTGCTGTGCGACATCCGGCGTGGACTGCAGCAGCTAAACCGTAAACCGTAAACCGTAAACGCAGCGGAAAGGGAGCCATGAGAGCGGTTCGACGCTCTCGGCTTTGCTTGGTTTTGGAAGTCACGTTTCGGCACTGGTCGAACGGGAGAGCGCGGGAAGGATAAAAAAACGGCAGACAGAAAAGCGTGGAGGAAGAAAGAGCCCCGTGAGTGATCCATGCGATGTGCAGGCCGGACGTATAGGGAGTATATCGAGATGGGCGAGGAAGCGGACAGCTGGGAAGAGGACGAGGAGGAGGAAGACGAAGATTGAAAATGTAGTTGAATTTCGTCCCTGGAAAGAATACGTGCAAGCGTGCGCACATTGTCCCCTGGATATGTTTGCTCAGCTTTCGAATGCGTCTCCTCGTTCTTGCAGGGGACCTCGCTTCAGCCGTCTCTCTCGGCGAGCTGGGCTCTTTTTTGCCTTTTCTTTGTTTTCTTGTGGCGTTTCGGAGGGATAGTAGCCGCTGCATGCGTCCTGTTCGCCAGCTCCGGTGTCGAGTCGGCGCTTGTTTCTGGTCGCTTGGACGGCCGATAATGAGCTTCTTCGTCAGTTGCGGCATCCAGTGAGCGAAGCCAGGCGACACGTCAGATGTACGTTTTGATGTAGATTCGCGACTGTTTATACAAAGCAGTCTCGACTCGCGCTGGGGTTTCTTCGCCTACATAGTCAATCAACAGAGGGTTTTCTGTTGCCAGGCGCATCTTACGCAAAATCGGGCTCTCAGCCGCGCAGACGAGTGTCCGGCCTCACGCAGGCGTCCGCACTGCGATACAGTCCTCGACACATTCTTGGGTATGCGTCTGATACTAGTTTTTAACCTCAAAGGGCGTATCTGCTGTCAACGCTCCACGCAGGGACTCCATGCAGCGTCACCCTCACCAGGTACGCAGACAGTCGAGGAGTTCTTCGTCGTTTAAGGGCCGTACAGAGTGCAGGGAAATTCACGAAGCTGCCTGGCCGTTTTGGGGCGCTCGCGCCATGACACGCAGCCGGAAAAGGTCAGAAAGCAAAAGTATAGTGCTAATGAAACTCAGGAAATCCGTGGGAGTGCACGACCCGCCAAGCAGCAGTGAGATCTCGTTCGAACAGATATGCATGTGTGATTGCGCCCTATCGTCGGCGTGAACTACTCTCTTAGTCACGCGTATACATTATGCGACTGTACACTTCCGCTGACTATTCTTCGCTGTGAATTCCTCCAAAGTATCGGTTTTCAAAGAAAGCACGTCGCATTCGTCCGATTGCCGCAGCGCCTCCCGCAGACTTGCTCAGTTTGAGTGACGCATGCGTTTCAAAAAAATCCAAGTCCTGGTAAGGCCTCGAAAAGGCCGGATCGCCACACACTCCACTCCTTCGGTCGGCCCCCCCTTTCGGTGCCGCAGACCCGCCAGCAAGTCACCATCAGTGTGCTGCTTCTAGGAGAGTTCTACGCGAGCTGCAGGCAAAACTGCGGAGAAGCCCTCGGGTGCTTTGACGCATCAGTAGCGACCTTGAGACTGCTCGCCCGTACAAGTCACCCCACGAAGGCACATCTTCGACCTACAACCGACTCGGCGCGCCACACGCGCGGTCACTGACATCACAAAGAGAAGCGCTTACGCGTGAAAGTATCTGTGCACACGAACATATCGATGTAGAGCCTTCGTCGCGGTCAACACGCCGCACATGCCTAGATCCTATTTCAAGTGGAGTCGGTACGATTCCGTGTATATACACGCACACACCCTCCCAGACCCTTGGTACGCCGCGCTCTAGAAGCCGACGTGGGCGCTGCCCGGTATGCCACGCGGCTTCGGCCGCACGGAGAGAAAAAAAGGAGAGAAAAAAGTAAGAACGCCTGCGGTTAGAATCGGAAGGCATCGACTACGCCCTTCAGCGTCTCTGTTACGTCTCTCGCGACCCTGACGCAGAGAACGACCCCCAAAACGTGTGCGGCGATCCACGCGAGGGACAGCTGTAGCTCGGCGTCGCGTAGGCAGCCGGCGACAAGCTGGTGCCAGAACCAAAAATCGCGGTAATAGAGGTAAGACGGCGACCGTGGCGCCTCTTCTTGCTCCACACTCGACGCCGACGCATAATAGACTGCGCTCCGCGCCTCCGACCCGAGACTCTCTGCGGAATCCGTTTCTGTTCCCGCGTCCGCAGGTCGCGACCCCGCCGCCGGCGGCGCCGACGCAGATGAGAGAGATGTGGACACAGAGGCCTTTTGCCCCGTCTGCTCGCTTCCCCCGGGTGCCCGGCGGCCTTCGAGGCCCCCTGCCACGCTCTCTCGTCTTGCTTCGCCTCCCCCAGAGGCGTCAGCAGCTCCGCTGGCGGCTGGAGGTGCTTCTGGAGCTTCTGGCGCGGACGATGAAGCGGTTAGAGCTGCTGCATCGGCTTCCTCTTCCGTGTTCGGTTCAGCCTCCCACGAACAGGAGGGCGACGACGGCGAAGCGCACGCGGGAGCCGGGGTGTTGGCCTCTCGGGGTCGGGGCGTACGCCGATGACGATCGCTCATTCCCGCAGCGCTGGTGGCGCGTGCGAGCGAAGACCCCACAGGGGCGCCTGTGGCGGGTGGAGGAAGCTGCGCGACATGCGCGACGAGGGACGGCAGACTGGTCGCCCGCAGGTCTTCGCGGAAAGCCTCATCCGCGTTTTGGGTCTCTGAGGCTGCCTCGGTTTGTCCTGCGACTTCCGCGGCGAGCGAGTGAAGGTGACTCAGCTGATACTTGGTGATGTGGCATCGCACGTTTATTTGAAGAATAAAGTTCATGATGAAGAAGACCAGAAGCGTGGCGAGCGCAATGAGGAAGGTGCGCAGCTTGGTGTGAGCCGCCGTCGTCTCGCCGTACTGAGACAGAATGACGCGTTCATAATTCTTGAACCTCGTCTCAAACTCATCCCCACCGTCGCCGGCGGCGGGTCTCCCCGCCCTGGCCGTCCCTTTCGATCTCCTGCTCTCTCTCTCGGCGTTCCGCGTGCGCTGTTTGCCGCGCTCTTCAGTCTCCTCGCACCTCCTCTCCTCTCCCGTCTGGTTCTCGGCGTCTCCCTCTCTCGCGCTCCTGCTATAAGCCGAGGGGCCTAGGAGAGGCAGGGGGGTCGAGCTGGTGGAGAAGAGCAGCGTGAGGATACCCAGAACAACAAGGGCCGCCCAGCCGCAGACGCAGGACAACCCCAGCTCTCTTTTGACCGAGTGAGGGAGGAGGCGATAGTATGGCTGTTCGCTCTCGCCTCCAGACGGGTGAGTGTGTGTGAGGGAAGAGAAAGATGCGTGCGTCATGAGCACTTTGTCGATGAGAGAGGCGGGATTCAAAGAGTGCTGCGTGGAGGTGCTTCCTATGATAATCACGTCGAGAAAGAGCAGAGCGTAGATGAAGACAATTCGCCGGTCCCGCGAGGGGAGTTTCGGCGCAGCCGGGGCAGAGAGCGTCTTTTTGCCGTTGTCGTTTCCGCGGGAACCCGACGCACTCAGCGCGTTTCCTGAGGAGGCGCCGCGTGAACGTGAGGCAACAACGTCCGACAAAATGGACTCAGAACGATTGACGCCGCTTCCAAGGGCGCCAGCACAGACATCACTGCCGTGGTCCCTTCCGCCATTCTCCGCACAGGAGTGTGTTGCATGACTTGCGCCGTTCGACACGACCTGCGCGCCTTTGCTGTGTCGCCGCGAGCCGAGATACGGTCTCCCCTGTGGACACGACACCGCACGTCGGAAAAAGTCACCGGGGTAACTGTAGTTGCCTTCGATTCCAGAGCAGATTTCCTCTGAAAAGGGGGGAGCAGACCCGGTTGAGGCGAGCCTTGTGCCCGACGCCGCGCAAGACGCTTCCGCTGTAGCGTGAGATTCACCCGGGCCAGGCAGATCGTGGAGGCAGACACCCGCATGTGAAGAGTCCGTCGAGACACGCAGGTCGCGCATATCAGTGGCAACAGGCGAAGAAGGGCACCTGTCCGGAATAGCCGGGAAACGAAGCTTCTCTTCGGCAGCCCCCGAGGAGTTGTTTGCAGGCGAGCAAACCGATCCAGAAAATGAGCGGCGCGACGCTGCGCAGGACGGTTGAAAGGATCGCGACATCGCGCTTTCCAACGATAGATGCTGCTGAGCAGCAAAACGAGCTGCTTCAGCGTGAGAAATGGAAGCCACTCGGTCGCCAGGGCGATACCGGCCGGAGTTGAATTCGGATGACGAGCTTCGCGCGGTACCCGCGCCAAGGGATGAGACGGACAGAGGCCCTCTCCACAGAATGCGATCTCCCTTTCCCCGGCAGCCTTCGTCCAGCATTCGTCGGAGGGCCCCGTCGTCAGCTTCTGGGATGCTCGCAGAGAGGACCGACATGGCGTGCAGAGAAAGGGGTATACAGTGCTACAGAGGACATTAAAAGACGCAAACGCAAGGAAGAGGCGTGCATTGCCTTCGTGGATCAGCAAGGAGGTGTTACCGCTCGGTGTCATGACACTGCACGAAACGCGGGAGAAATCGCCATGCAACAAAGACAGGGCGAAAGCGCGGAAGACACGCGACGTGCCACGGACGAGTGCAAGACTGGTCCTGGAACGTGGACAGCAAGAGAGAGCCAGAAGGGAACGTGCGTAGCGAGAGAGGTGTCTGAGGGAGGGTCTTGTCAGGTTGCGTTCCCGAGCTTTGCCGGCGACTTGGCTGTATGCACACGCACGGCACACGAGTTTGCACACGATCGGTCAGCCAGAGACTCACGGTCGCCCTTCGACGACAAATACCTTGGTTCGTCGCGGAAATAGATACAGCGTAATTGACGGAAGCCGAAAGTTAGACTGTAGTAAGGCGCGTTAGCCCGACGTCCACAGGAGACACGCAGTGACCACCACTATTTTCTGAAGTGCCAACGACATCAAAACGCCACTGTTACCACCCTGCACGAAGGAAGAACGCGGCACTCACTCCGTAGAACGAATGGAACGATGATCTGACCGAAACACTTTGGCTGGAAAGGAAAGGCGACAGCCAACTCTCGCTGCGCCCCTGCGCCGAAGGACGGGGCTCGGAGATGTGCGGTTGTCTCTCAGGGTCACATGCAGGCGGACGCCAGGCAACGAAGAGACGGAAAGAAATACGAACGCGTAAGACGATGCACGGATTCCTGCCAGGAAGCAGCCGGAGAGAGGCGCCTCCGCGAGACGACTTGCGCCACAAATCCTTGGAATGTGCGTTCACGGGTTCATGCAAAGAAACCGAAGACAGAGGCGTAGCAGACACACTGTGCGGCTCCGGGGCTCGGCGTTGCGCGGTTCGGCTTTTTGAAGGAGCGTTTCTTGCTCCAATGTTCGGACGAAAAAAGCCACTAAAATATTCTTACTCGGCTGCTCGTACTCACCGAAGGAAGGAAAGGGGAGAACTCCCCACGGCATCAAACGCGTTTCTTCGCCGAGAGGTCGCTGGAGGTCGCAGCAGACTGTACGTGATTCAACCATGTCGCTAGAGACTTCGCGGGTGCATGCACAGTGGACGCCGAAATCCTCAGCAAGGGACACAGAAACCGCGACGCAACACACAGATGTGGAGTGTCAAAAGCCACGATGAATAACACCACGCACTCTCCGAGACGAAAGCCGTAGGGATCGTCAGTGTGTGCGTTTCTGAAAAGTCCGTTTAGAGAGCTCAAATCTCGTCCTTCGCTGCGAACGCAGAACGCCGGACTGGGTACCACACACAGCAATCGGCCGATGTCGCCTAGTCCAATATGGTCTAGACGATTATTTACGCGTGAGTACTTCTGTGATTTTCCCCCTGGATTTTGGAAGTGGTCCTAGAGCTGGCCTGAAGTCACCGGTACGTGCGTTGCACCCCCGCTTTTCGAGAGCCACGGATTCGTGGCTTGTCTACCCTGTATGCGTGCACACGCGGAGCACACCAGCATTGGAACCCATGAACACGCAGGTACCAAGGCAGTTAATTGATCGTAAGATTTCACAAATTCCTAGTACTGCAAGAGCTCCGATAAACCAACGCGCTAGTATCTGGTATATCACATCAGCCTTTCTCAGTGGTTCCCCAGACAGAAGGCGAGGCGAGCCCTAATTAATTGTCAAACGTGCTACGCCGAAATGGTAAAACACATACTACTAGGCTTCCAGAAGTGCAGCGAATTTGACAGTGCCCTTTGGCCCGGCGCAACCCAAATCATCTCGTAGTTGGCGCGCATTCAGTACGCAGGGCTTGCCAAGAGGGAATGCTCAGCGATCTGGAAGATGGAACATCTGTCTGTTACCTTGTTCCCGTCGACAGCGGACAGCATGTTGTCGCACTTCAGGGCCGTGGCAGCACAGGTGGGGTCGCTGCCGACGCTTTGCAGACTGTGACGTTGGCGTCTGCGTTACTGTCTGTGGCACATCTACGACAGCTCGTAGCACGGCAACAGTAGCAGACACCTGACACACCTCCCCATTATCTGCATCCGCCCTTTTACGACACTGTTAGCCCGTTTCCGCCTTCAGATGACTAGTGAATTCGTAAGAACGTGCTGCAGGCAGACAAAAGACTCCGCACACGTTTTTAACAGCGAGGCCTCCCGCCAGGACACTTTTTGCTTTTCCACTGATGTTGGCCGGAACCCGCGAAGGTGTTTCGTTGTAGACGTTGCGCAAATCTCCTGATTCGGCTACCCTCTCTAAGATGCCTTCCTCCCTCTCACTGCATGTGCCGCTAGGCAATGCGTTCGCATCCCATTCCTGAAGCGAACATCGCCGCCCTCCAAAGGCGCCCGATGCCACCGCCCCTCGAGGCCTTACAGTTTTTCAGGAAGGCCAAAATTACCACGCCGTGCAGCGAGACAACTAAGTACGAGGTGGTTGACCTAGGTTGCCACTCTCACAGCGAATCTATCTCGGCGATAGTGGGGGGGGGGGGGGGGGGGGGGTGTCGTATACCAGCATGCAGGCCCTCTGCATGGCAGACCGTCTGTATCGACTACTATACATGAGAGAATCCAATCATCATGCCCCCTGGATCTAGATTCCCTTCTGCAGTCGTTTGGGTAAGGAAGGCCGCCGCTGAATCTATCGCCGCAACTCGGAAAGCCCGCCGGGAACGATCCTATACGCCTGCACATGGTCTTGAAGACACAAGAGGACGTGGAGCCATGTATTCCTATCCCATACAAGAGGGTACGCCACACACCCAGCTCGTATTACTATGCACTTGTTCAAAGCGCTCAGTCCTCCATGGCAATGCATGTGGGCACACTGTACGGGCGTTTCGTGCCCAAAAACAAGGTGTTGTTTTTCAGTGTCCGCGGCACGACAGAGCCACTGTCGTAGACGTTGCCAGCACATCAACACACGAAATCCGTTACGATCTGTATCGCGTCGGGATTCTTCACTTTCACGGTTCTCGATGGAGAAAGAGCTGAGGATAACTACAGAGAAGCTCCTTCCGTCCAGACGAGCCGCGAAGCCGCCTGCATCCGCTTACCCTCCAGTGAAGATTACTCCCTTGCATCAACGAATACAGGATCGCGGAGAAGAGTATTCGCAGATTATCACGAGATTGTTGTTCCTAGTCACATCTACCGTACCGATTTGAGCTCGAAAAGCTGGGAATGAGGACCAGGGTTGCGGCTCGAAGAGACACTGTCTTCACGCCGCGAGCGGCCGTTCTTCGGCTTTTAGTCGATTCTTCCGTAGCCCCCGGACGCGTACGAATTTTAAAGAAGTCATGTGTAGCCATCTTTCTACTCTCTTTTTCGCGTTGTTGGCGCTCCTGTTCTTCCTGCTCGCTTTCTCTTTTCAAGTTTATAGGATCTTCCATAGCTTCCTCTCTCCGTTGTCCACCTCTCTTCTCGAGCTGCGACCGGCGTTTTCGCGTGCTCCAGCCGCTTTCTCCCACTTTTTCTTCCCCCCTGCACATGAATGCGGTTTCCCGTCCTTTTTGATGCAGGCGACAACCACGCGGGCCATTCCTTGTAGCCTTTTCTTAGGCATCCTAGAGGTCTACGTTGCCTCGTCTCGCGTCATTTTGCGTCGCGCTGGCGCAGGCCTTCTTTAGTCCTCTCGCGTTATCTCTGCGGCGGACTTCCGGCAGCCAGCCGACTGCGTTACGGCTGCCTGTCTTCACTACCATGTGTACTCTTCCCCTCGTTGATTTCACGCTTTGTTCTTACCTGGAGTCTTCACTTCCTCTGCTGGCGATCCTCGAGGCGTCCCTGAAACGCGCTGCGAGTGTCGCGCGGTGACTGTCGTCGCTTCGGCGGCCGTTCGACATTTTGCTCCACTGCCCTCTGGCTTCGCCCCCGTTGAATAACACACACGTCCAGTTCCTTCCCTTCACACATTTGCTCGCAACCGGAGTCTTCGGCGCATCGTGACTTTTATCGGTTCATTCCGAGAGAGTCGCCTGGGGAATTCCGAGCCCTTCGACTGCGCAGATGCGTAGAACTCTGGGTCCACGTACGCGTACCTGTTCAAATGAACACCGAACTTCGTTTTCTCTCGCCTGACGAGCACATTTATCGGCGTCTTTGTGTGCATTTATACAGATATCGGCTGCCTGCTAGGAGCATAAAGAGCCACAGGACGGCTGAGTAGCACGCCGGCGAGCAACAACCTGGACTCTGCCTTTCTTGCTCGTATTCTGCATATTCCACGTCCTCGTTCGTTTTATTTGAAAAAGCGGCTCTCTTTCGGTCGCTCGTTGGATTTCGGTTCACAGACATCCCCGACAAGCTGTCGGAGGCATCGTCTGTATCGTCTGTCTCTCGCATCTTGCTTTCTGTTTGCTGCTTTCGGTCGGCGTTTTGCGCTCGTTCGCTTCTTGAAAGTCTCCTCGTTCAGACCTTTCACAGCGTCGCTGCTGCAGTCGTCTAGCGATTCGTTCGGGCAGCGGAGTTCAGTCGCCCTTGCCCTTCTCGTTCGCATCGTTTTTTTTTACTTTTCCGTTTTTCCTTTCCTCGCCCAGCACGATGGATGCTGTCATGGTTGTGCACCAGCTGCAGCGGCTCGCTGCGTCGCCGAATCCTTCGCCGGCGGTTGCGGCGAAGCTGCCGCGGGTCGCAGTCGGGATTTGCTACTTCATCGAGCACCCGGAGGTCGGCGTCCGCCAGCAGGCGGCCAACGCCGTGCACAGAGTCGTCTCGCTGCATGCGGAGTTGCTCAGAAACACGCAGGAGGGCCGCGAGCTGGAGGCGATGCTGGAGCGCCACGCGGAGAGCTCCAAGGATCCGCTGATCGTCGAGAGCTGCCAAGCTACGCTGGCGATCTTCCGCGCCGGGCGATCACCCTCTGGAGGCGCAGCCGCGCCTGGGAACCCCCTTCGCAGCGACGGCGCCGCCACAGCGGAAGCCGCCGCGTGCTCCCGCGCCGACGAGCGAGGCCGGTCGTGGGCGCCGCTGAGCGAGAGCTGCCCGCGAAAAGAAGGCGACAGCGTGATGATGCGCCGCGGAACCTCAGGTCCTGCGGACCCCCACGCAGGCCACAGCGGCGTGGACCGCGAGGAGAAAAAGAGCGCGGCGAACCGTCTCGGCGAAGCAAAGGAGGGAGCGATGTCTCCGCTCGCGGCTTCGGACCCGAGACGCGGTGGCTCGCCGCTTCCGCCGCCTTCCCTCCACGCGGGGGCCTCGCTGCAGGCTACCCACGGGCCTCTCGAGGGCGAGATGTGCACCGTGCTGCTGGGTCTGCGGGGCTTGGCGGCGGAAGTGCGGCGCCTGGAGGGGAACGTGTCGCTGTCGAGTGGAGTGCTGCCTCCCGCGGCCTCTGCACCGCCCTCGTCTGCGACCCCGTTTGGCCTCCAGAAGTCGCTCTTCACAAAGCTCGACGCGCTGCAGCGCGAGATCCAGTACCGACTCGTCCGGGTGCCGGGCGTGAGCAGCGCGACCATCACGCTCAACACGCGCGGCCTCTGTGCGCAGCTCGAAACTGAGGACCTCGATCATCGCCCGGCGCGGGGCGACGGCGAGGAGGGCGACGGCATCGCCGTCCTCCTCGTGCGGCTCGCCCACGACCCCAAGAAGCGCAATCACCACCTGCAGCAGATCCGCCTGGCTGCAGGCCCTCGCACGCTTGTCCTCCGCGCGGAGCGCGTCTACGACGGCGTCCGGCGCGGCGCCGGCGGCGACCGGAAGCGACGAGACCGGAGAGGCGGGGAACGCAGCGGAGACCGGGACACCCAGCCGCGCGCGCAGGCGCACCACGAAGAGGCGGAGGCTGGCCTCGACGCCGACGGCGGAGGCTCGCCGCCGGTCGCCAAGGGCCCCGCCTACTTGGACGACGAGGCTGTCGTGCGAGGCGACCGGAATGACCTCGGCGGACTGGGGGAAGACGAAAGCTGCGGACGCGCAGGCGCCGGCGAGGGCCTTCACGGGTCGGGAGAGACCGCTGCCGGATACTCCTTCTTCAGCCGAAGCTCCGTCCTGTTCAGTGAGTCGCGAAAGTCGCGCCCAGACCTAGGCTTCACGCCGCCATCCTCTTTTTCGTCATATTCACCCCGCCGAGGCGCGCGGGAGTTCTCCCCGCCAGCGGCGCGAACGCAGCCGGAGGAGGCTACTGAAGCCGCGCAGCTCGGCGCGGCAGGGACCACTCTTGACATCAGATAGAGAGACACATGCATCCATATATTATATGTAGTCAGTGCATATATATATATATATATATATATATATATATATATATATGGATGGATAGGTGGAGGCTGGCTGGGGGGTACTCTGTAGGTGCGGCTCGCCCACGCTTTTCCTCAGATGTTCGCCAGTTTCTTCTCTCCTCTTGGGGTTCCGTGGGGACAGACCGCGTCGTGAGGCCGCACCGCGTTCTATGCGCTCTCCGCGTGCGAAACATGAAGCCGAAAGATTAGAGAGTCTCCCTGGATGACGTGTGCGTGTCTAATGGCGGGGTCTTGGTGTGCGTGTGCTGCGGTCTACAGGTCAGTCTCGCTTCCTGGGGAGCAGCATCCTGCCCTACGAAGATGACCCCGAACTCGCGTCTAGGCTGAAGCGCGAGAAGCAGAAGAAGGTGGAAGAACGTGTGAAGCTCCTCGAGTCCCAGACCGTGCTAGATCGCGTTTTGGGGAACATCGGCAAAGTTCGCTTCTGGTGATGCTCCCTCCCTCCCCTCGAGAGTGATCAACAACAGCTCACAGCACACATCGCGCGTCGGAAGAGAGACGCCTGCTTGCTTCGCGGGCCCCGAACTCTAATCGAATATCGAGGCGCAGACCCTGTTTCGAATTCACACTCAAACGCGTGTGGATGCAGAGGGCTTTCTGTTGTTCGCCACCCCCCTCTGACTCGCGGACCGAAGCGAAGCCTCGTGCGCTGTGGGGGGCCGTGCCAGCACAGACGCGGGTCTGGTGAGCATCGTGTTGATGGAAGACGCCGAAGCCGAGCGGCGCGGGTTCTTTCTCTTCCCTGCTTCTTCGAACCGCGGCGAACGCCGCAGGGGACACCGCCTCGTCTCTTCTTACGGCGTTACCCGTTTTTGAAGTCGCAGCCGTCGAAAAATACTGCGAGGGGAGACGTGCGAGGGCGCGAGCTAGGCAGTCGGTCACCCGCGGGGTAGCGTGGCGCGGAGGGAAGGGGTCTCTTTGCCGCCGTTGGGGAACGAAAAAAGGTTTGCGCGAATTAAACTCTCGATGCGGAGCGAGGCGAAGCAGCGGGCCCTGTCCGCCAGCGAGCGGGGGAAAATGAGCGCTGGCTCGTTCACAGCCTGAGAGGGAGACGAGGGAGGGGATCAAGAGGTAGAAGGGAGAGCGAACGTTGCGCAGAGCTCGGGTTTTGGGGTTCTGCTGTCGAGCCGATAATCAGTGTATTTGTCATGCGAATAACGCTGAAGGGACGACTGTGCGAATGCGCAGCCTGGAGAAGCATTTAGAAAACGGCTTTCTCCCTCGGGCCCTGCGACACGCACCAGCGGGGTGTCTCTACAATCGTGTGTGTGTGGAGGGATTTGCTTGGCCCGTTTCCCTGCGCGCACGATCTTTCATTTATATACTTGGATGCATACTACTATGTTCACATTCGTAAAATGTATTCATCTTTGTATAGCTGCCGCGAACAGAGGGGAGATGAGGTTCCTCCTGTTGTCTCGGTTCGCTGGCGGGGTCCCTGCAGTGTAGAGACTGTCGCCAAAGCTGGGGGACTGTTGCTTTTCGAATTTTTGTTGTGAAATCCGCACGCGTTGAACGCCCTCAGGTACAGGGCAATTCAGTACAGTGCAGCGGCAGTCAAACAAAACTGCAACACGCACACGACTAGCGATCACACTTTTTCCTCCCTCAATCCTCCTTTCTTCCTGGTTTTCCTTGTTACGCATGGGCTTGTTTTGCCTGGGGCTACTCGTTGTCCTGTCTCTTCGTTTCTATACGATTCTGCTCTCTCGCCCCCTGACTTCATTTCCACCTTCTCTCTTGTCAGCTCTCGCTTTGATTCGCCTCCACATTTCCCTCTGCGCGATTCCAGATTGCATGCGCTCTGAATTGTATTTTCTGCGGTCTGGCGTTCTCCCTTCTTTCCTCTCCTTTTTTTGCATCTTAGATTCTCTCTCTTCTCTATTTCACTCAGTGTTAACACGCGGCTGTCTGCCGGCCTGCATCACTCTGCAGCCTCTCCGGACTATGCTCTCTGTCTCTCACCTCGTTGTCTTCCTGTTACACGTGTCTTGCTCAGTAGTTGATATTCATCTGCCGTGAGGTATCATTCTCCATCTCTCAGTGTCTTTTTAGAGCCATTCGTATGCTTTATCTAAGCCGCTGACGCCAGGAAAGCCAAACGCCGCTGTCTGTTGACTGCGAGCCTACGCAGAGGCAGCATTACCTCTGAACCGCGGAGCCACTGCGCGGAGGTCTGCAGAAATCTCACGACTTGAAAACAGAGAAAAGTGTCTCTCGAAGAGTTAGACGCATCACAGAAGCGACACGAAGTACTATCCAAGACGCTGCGGGCTCGCCCGAGCTCGCCCTCCCTCCCTCCTGTACGAAACAAGTATGCATGCGAGGGCGGCCTCTTCGCCGCCGAGAAGAAACGCAGCGTCTCACAGCAGAGAAAGACGCGGGTGCGACGCAAAGAACTCACACAAGCGGAGATCACGCCGCGCAGTCTCGAGTTCGGCTTCCCGCCCACGCACGGGATAACCGTGCAAATCAGGTGCGATGAACGATAAAAAATCTGTCCTCTTGCCGCGTCCCGAGAGACTGGAGAGCTCCGCTGCTGAGAAACTCCAGAGTTTTTCGGGCCGAAATGAGAACTAGGCGACATAGGTCTGAGAGAGCTGAAGCATCTGAAAAATGAAAAAACAAAGTGAACCGCGAAGGATAAAAATACGAATCAACAAAAGAGAAAAACATAAAAAAACCTACCCACACAACTGTAAGTGCGACAGCGCCGGACACCGAAATCATGTGCATACCACAATGCGAATACGCATATATATATATATATATATATATATATATATATATATATATATATTGCATATCTGGACATATGCAGACACATCTAACGACGCAAAAACAACAAAGCACGCGCGTGAACTGATCGTGCAAGCGGAAGAAAGCGCCGCTAAACCACGCTCCCCTCCCGCCACCTGGACGCCCCAGCGAACGAGGTCGCACAGGCTCTACAAACATATATATATATATATATATAAATTCACATGAGAACATATATATATATATATATATATATATAGGCTGCGGTTCTGAAAGACTCGGCATCTACACATCTTGGCAAGGCAGGCGCTGCAGAGACTTGGACTCACCATTTTGTAGCGCAGCGGCGTGATGTCGACTTGACTGAAGTCGAAAGCGAGTCGAGCCGCGCCCAAGTGCTCCGCGAACTGGCAACAAAACACTCCGCAGTCTGAGGAGTTCTCTTGATGTGGGACGCGCTTCTGAAAAAAATCAGCCAACACACATTCCACGTTAAACGAAGTCGCATTTGAAAGACTGTCGACCTCAAGCAGCGAAACAGTCGCCCGCCTTACCGCAGCCCCGCAGCACACACACACACACACACAAACACACCTCTCAGACACCCAGTCACGAGCTACGCAAATGCATACACATGTCGTGCATACATATATACATAAGGATAAACCCTATATACACACATATATATCAACTCTCCAGGGTGTACGCCAAGAGCTCGACAGACACAAAAGCCTCTTCGAGGAGGCTTCGCTCAGTCTCCTGAGAGTAATGATTCATTCATATCTGCATAGACGTGCACCACACTGTGCATCCATACATATTTTTAAACATGCATATATATGTATGTATATGAATCTGCATTGCGGTAGCCTGCTTTCAACCCAGCGAAGAGGGGAGATCGTGTATGGACTTACCACTACGGATCGCAGAGACTTTCCGGCGTGGAAGGGGCGCCCTTTCTTGTCGAGGTGTTCACGACGCAGGTAGTCTCGAATTCTGTCCCCAAATCTGAAGACAATTCAGAAACGGGAAGACACAAATTCACACATCCATCGACCTGCGCATGCAAGAAGATACTGAAAGAACACGCAGCCATATGCAGATGAGGCAGATACCTCGCAAGTCGCAGCGCACAAGCAGCTGCGACGCCTAGGCGACGAAAGAAAGGATGCTCAAGCGCGACGCCCGGCGTATCTGCGTGACTATCATCTGTTCATCTTTGTCAAACGAAATCTCGACAAAGACAACCTTTTCCTGCTTTTCTAGTTCGTCTCTCGGGACCTCAGTCGCGCACTTACTCTTTTCCTTCTTCTTTGTAGTCCAGGGAGTCGTAGTACTCAATAGCGCCGGCGCTGCAGATGCGAGGAAACCAAAAAAACGAAAGAAGAAAGAAGCATGCCAAAGACTGCGGAATTGAAAACAGGGAATCAGAGCGAGGGAACAGAACAGGAACGCGAAGTCGAATCAAGCAGCTCCCCACCGCGTGTGAGGAAAGAGAAGAAAAAGATGAAAAATATAGGCAGCGCTCTTCTTCGCAGAAGACAGACACGATGCAGCTTTTCTTTCGTATCGTTGGAGGCATCACCTAAGTTTCAGCATGAGAGACAGAGTTCTTTAGATGCACACCGACGCGCCTGAGATTTTCAAAAATTCTTAATGTTTGTTTGTTACCTGAAGTTCACGACGCCCAGGGCCCAGTGTGTCTCAGCCACCACGTGAAGAGGAAAGACGAGGAGATCTTGACCGAAAATATCAACCTTCTTCCTCATGGTCCATCGCTGAAAAGACAAGAGTTCAAACAAAAAAATTGGAAAGCGACCAAGCACGAGTCGGAGAGAGAGGCGAAAGACCTCTTCCTCGTTAGCCGTCGCGCGCTTCCGCAGGCCCAAAACAGAGGAAAACGCCCCATGGAGGGTTGATGCACTGTCGCGTGAAATGCAGAGACCTTTACAGGCTCTGAAGCCAGAAGCGGCAACGCCTGAATCCGAACCAAGCACTCTTGCAGAGAGGATACCCACAAGCCGCGAACGGGAAAGAAACGCCTGTCGCGCGCGAGGCGATCCTTTTTCACGCTCGGGATGCTGAGAGAGGCCTAAAAAAAATTCCAGGCCCGGGATCTTTCGAGGCGCACTGCGAAGGGATACTGAAGCAGAAAGGACTGGCAGACCTCGCTTGAAAAGGAAACAGCGCGCTCACCCGAACTCCCTCGTAGCCGCTCTTCCGCAGACTCGCGTAGAAATGCGAAGGAAAAAACTGACATCGACGGTGCCGCGTCGAAGCTGCCCTGAAAGGAGCCAAAGGAAGCGACAGAAAAAGCAATCCCATAGTCGACCCCACAAGGTCCACATACATCGACATATATATATATATATATATATATATATATATATATATATATATATATATATATATATATATATATATATATATATATATATATATACACGCATACGCACATGAATATCTACATCGACCCATATATATATATATATCAATATACGCATATATACACATATATTTTTGCAAATATGTAGACATGCGTATATAGGCGTCATGCAAGCGTGCGCGAGATGCGATCACCGTACGGCTGCACAGAGAGAACTCTATCGGGGATTATTTTTTGGCGTACGTATCGGGGCGAGTCTGAGAGATTCGCAGGCTGCGGTCGTCCCTCTCTTGCAGCAAGACCATGTAGAGGTTGATAACTTCGTCATCGAGAAGTCCGCCAGGCAGCAGGCCGCGCAGGCTCTTGCTGAAAAAGAAAATAAAAACACGCATGCAGCTTCATTACATCCTCCCAAACCGCCTAGCCGATTCCTTTCTTCTTTCCGCTCAGTCGAGCCGGCGCAACGCAGCCCTATCCCTCAGCAGTTATTTCCGTTCCCCTTTCTTCGTCTGCTTTCTTCACTTCCTCTCTTCGCTTTTTAGTCCGCCTGTGGCGGCATGACGCTCTTTTCTCCCCGCCGTCTCTCTGCCGCGTTTCTCTCTCGTTCCGCGACTCTCGCTCCCCGGCTGAATTGCGTGGGTGCCCACAGGCCTCCGCACTTCAGACTTCAGTCTTGTCCCGGAGCAAAATCTCCCTCTGCGCTGATGCCTGTCCTTTGATCCGTGTTTGCTGCCAAGAGGTATTTCTCTGAAATTTTTTTCTTACATCGTGAGCGGGATGCCTGCGCGGTGGACGACGACTTCGCCGTCGTTTCCGCGCACTTCGCTGACTCTATGAAGCAGCCCCGTCAGAGCCGCCTGATCCTCTGAAGAAAAAAGCGCGAAAAAAATCCAGAAAATTCCACAAAAAAGGTCACTCACAGCAGCCCAGCGAGGTCGCGGTGCGCGCACTGCTGCCTCGCGTCTGACCCTCGCAATGGACGGCGGACGAGAAAAAGGAAAATTGGAAAAAACATGCCGAGACACCTCAAAGAATCATCCTCCTCCTTTCAAACGTGAGCTCCTTTGACGTAAGCAACCTCCGAACTTCGCCTGCGAATAAAATTGTCTCTCACCCGGAGCGATTTTCCATCTCGCGCCGCGGGTCACCGGCCGGTTGGGGGTGGCTGCTTCGAAAGCGGATTGAGCAGGCTTCTTCTCAGGGTCCGCGCGCGACTTGGGCGATTGCAGCTCCACTTCGTCTTGCCGCACTTTCCTCCTCTCGAGGACTCTGTCGTTTCGTTTTTGCTCGCCGGTGCCCTCTTTCTCTTGTCGCATCTCGCCGGGGTCTGCTTTCCGCGCGTCGGGCTGTGCGCCCTCCACGGGGCCTGCCGCCGCGGCGGGCGCCTGCCGCGCGTCGCTTTCCGCGCACCGTTCTTCTCGCTGTGTCTTTCTCGGCCGGCCGTTCGCCTCCGCCTCCCTCGCGGCCTCTGCGTGCGCTTCTGCCTCCGTCGCTGCTCGTCCCCCGAGTTTCAGCGACGCGCATTTCTTCTGTTCCGCGGGCGCCTCACGCGTGTCGCCTGTCTCTGCGGAGACTCCACCTTGCCTCGCCTTCTCCTCCTCATCCTCGTCGCTGACAATCAGCACAGGAGAGGCAGAAGACGCGGCCACTGCGCCGGCTGGCGACTCCGCGCGGCCTGGTGTGTCCGGCTTTTGCTCGAGGGAGAAGTCCCTGGGCGTGGCTCCGCTCGGCGCGGTCTCCGCCCCTCCTCTCGCCGCCGCGGCCCGCTCCGACCGCGCTGGGCTCGCCGCCCCCCTTGCAGAGGGCACGGGGGGCGACAGCGCCCGCTGCTTCTTTGCCGGAGGGAGAGACGCGCAGGGCGAGCGGAGTCGCGCCGCAGTGGCCTGCGCCAGCCTGTCCGAAAGCCGCGTGGGCTGCAGAGACGCGGGAGAGCGCAGAGAAGGAGACGCTGGAAGTAGGAGATGCGATTGCCGCGAGGAGGCAGCGGCAGATGAGGGCTGCAAAGAAAAAGACGGCGCCTGAGACGCCGGGTGTCGCCGCAGCGAAGGCAGCGAACTGGACGGACGAGAAGAAGAAGAGGCCGCCGACGACAGAGAGGACGGCGGAACCGACGCCGCGTGCTGCTGCGGCGTGGCGGCGGGGAACTTTTTGCGACTCTCTTCTTCGTGCTTCCGCTTCAACGAAAGAAGAACTTCGCGATGGCAGTCCGCCACGGCGCCCAATCGACTGCCGTTTCTTTCGACACTGCCTCGCTCGCGCTCGCCTCCAGAGGCCAAGGGCCAAAGGTCAGCGGGCTCAGAGTGCCGTCGGGCCTCCTCCCGGCCGTCGTCGGGCGCTCCCTCCCCTCCAGCGAGCATTCCCTCCTCCTCGATAACGATGCAGTCGTCGTCTTCCGGGTCGGCTCTGCCACGTTCGACTCCGCGTCTGCGTGCAGCCTCTTTGGGTTTTCCGTGAGCGTCCTTTGCGGCAACCGCGCCGCCGCTTCGCGCCTCTCCATGGTGCTGCTCTCTCTGCGCGGCGCCTTCATCCTCTTCGTTTTCTCGCCCCTCAGCGCCCCGCTTCGCGAGAAGGCCCTCGGCGCCTGCCTCGCGGTCGCCGCCCCCCCGCCACCGGCGCTCGCTCTCGTTGCTGCTTTCGCTTTCGCTGCGGCGACCGGAGGTTCTTCCGCCGCGGGCGCGCCGCGTAGAGAGCGACAGGCTCCCCCGCGTCTCCGCGCGACGCTCGCCTCCAGTCCCTTTCTCTCGCGTCGAGCCTTCCTCGCCCTCAGCCGTCCGCCGCGCCTCGGTGCGGTGCCCGCGGTCGGTCGCGTACGTTCGCGGCTCGGCACGGAGCTTGGCGCTTTCCTGCGGCAGCAGCGGCTGCTCCCCGCGCAGGCCGCCGCACAGCGCGGCGGAGACAGCGATGCCGCCGCCGCTCACGTCCCACGCCTCCTTCTCGCCCTTCGCCGCGTCGCCCTCGCGCCTCTCGTCGAGCGCCTGCGTGTGCAGATACGCGGCTGAAAACAACCGAAAGGGGGGCGCCGGGGACGCCGAAACCGCGGAAGAAGAGATAGCGGGGACAGACGGGCGCGTCGACTCCTCCCTGGGCGCAGCCTCGCTGTGGGGAGCGAAGAAGCACGAGGACGAGAGCGCCGGCGAACCCGCCAGCGAAGAAGACGACGAAGGGAAGGCCATCGACGCGTTCGAGGACGGCGGAGAGTCCTGCAGCGCGGCGAGGAAGGCTGCGGAGGGCAGGGGAAGCGCGGAGTGCGACGGCGAGAAAAACGTTGAAGACACGACTTTCGCGGGAGAAAGGCGTTCGCTGTTGGCGGAGAAACCCGACCAGCCGGCCGAGCGCGCTTGTTCAACGTCACGGCGCTCGCCCTCTGCGCCCTCTCGGCTGAAATCCGTCATGTCCGCGGTCCCCTCCTGCTGCAGCTCCCCACTCTCTTCGAGTTCTCTCTGCACTTCGGCGTCGACTTCCCTCAGCGGCGTCGGCGTGCCGACCTCGTCAGGCAGCGGCGACGCGTAGCGAAACCGCGGAGACGCGAAAGACGAGACGCTGAGCTCCTGATGGGGGGCGAGACCAACTCCACCGCTCACGGTCGAGCCGAGCGGAGCTGAAGCGATGACTACGGAAGCCCGACCGGCAGAAGCCTCTTCTTCGTTTGCCGCGGCGCGCCTCGCCGCCAGCGCCTCCGCTGGGCTCTCGGGGGTCTCGTGAGCCTGAGGGCGCATGTCTACGTCGGATGCGGGCCTGGATGAAAAAGGCCGCGTTTCTGTTTCCTCGGTCGAGCTGCCGAAGTCAGAGACCTGGACACCCAATGCCCCAGAATCGCTTCCTTCCCACCGGCCGCCGCCCTTCGCCTCGTCGGGCCCCTCTTCTCCGTCCTCGCCGGGCTCTTCACCCGCCTCTCCGTCTGCGACTCGGGACTCGCCTCTGCCTTCTGCTCCGCGTGCGCCGCCAGCCCCTGCCTCTTCGTCCTCTCTCTCCTCATCTTCCAGCTTTTCATCCTCTTCGTTGCCTGCCTGCGCCTCCTCTGTGCTGCCGCCGAGGCTCAGATCCTCTGCGGAGCTTCTGGCGCTCGCGCTTGACGGGTGTCCGCTTCCGACAGATGCGTCGCTCTCCGCTTCCGCCGCGGTCTCCTCGGCGCCCGCCGGTCCGGCCGCCCCCTGCGCTCGCCCTCCGCCGAGCGAGTCCCCGCGCGCAGCCGAACGAGGAGAGTCGGAGCGGCTCCCGTGACCTCTGCTCCGCCGGCGAAGCCCCCTCTGGGGCGAAGCGACGAAAAGACCGCCGGAGGGGTGCTCTGAGACTGCAGACGCTGACGCGAGCGGCGCCGAAGAAAACACCGCGGCAGAGGAGGCGACACACGCGTTCGACTCCGGCGGCGCCTCGCCCTCAAATCGTAAAGCAGAGACGCGAGAGCCGCCGGTCTCTTCGCCAAAGAGTAGGGCAGGCGCGCAAGCGGGTTCAAGGGAGGGTACAGGGGAACTGTCGGCCGAGACTGCCGACGAGGCAAGCGCCTCGAGAACAGGAAAGGAGGGCAGCGACGAGGTTGGAGGACTCTCTTCTCTCGCCCGCAGGATTCCCGCTGCTTCGTCTGCTGGTGCCTGCTCTTCTGACCGCATTTCATCCTCCGCTTCCTCCCTTTCAGACCCTGCGTTCGACGCCTCTTCTTCTGCCAGTCGCGCGCGGGGTTCTCGCTGCGCAGGCGACGCGTCTTCTCTCTCAGAGGCGTCAAGCTGCTTTTCTGCGCTCTCCGCCTCGTCCGCGTGGGCTGCCGCTAGGGACATCCAGCGGCGAGCCGCGCCACTCTCAGGCTCTTCCTCCGCCGACCCGCCGTCGTCCGCCTCGCCGTCCTCAGGCCGCACTTCCTCTTCTTCCTCTTCCTCTCCTTTTTCTTCCTTTGTTTCGTCGTCCTCGGCGCGTTCTCTTTCTCGATGGCCTTCGGCGGCGCCTGAAGCGGCCCTGGCGGGAGAGAGGAGAGCGGGGCTCTCCGCTGGACTGAGATGGTCATCTGCAATCGACTCCGCGCCGAGGCGCGCGCGCTCCGCCCGCGAAGAAGTCTCTTCTGCTGCGTCTTCATCGCCCTTGTCCTCTCTCTCCTTTCCACGATCTGCTTCTTCCCCCTCTTGAGACTCGGGGCGCCGGGCGGGCGCCCCGCTCTCTCCCCCCATGCCCCCGTCAGGCGCTGCGCAGCTTTCGCTTGAGAAGCGCCTGGGCATCCAACAATCGAGTGCGACGCCTGCCGGCGCGCTGGACCTCGCCTTCCGCCTCCTCTCAAAGAGGCACGGCTGATGCTGCACGTTTTCTCCCCCTGCCTCGCGCTCTTCAGTGTCGCCGTCCAGCAGCCGCTGCCACAGTCGCGCCTCGTGGCGGCGTCGTAGAACTGACGCCCGCTCCTCCCCGAGCGCCAAGCGCTTGTCCTCCCGGTTGCCGTCCTCCGCGTTTTCACTCTCTGTGTCTCCTTTCACCTCCGCCCCCCCCCCTGAGGTTGACGGGCCGCACTGCGGCTCGCTGACGAGTGCGCCGTGAGGGTCTCCGCGCGGGAAGAGTCTATCTGTCGGCTCTTGGAGCCCGACACGCCCGCGAGCTCCGGCCTTCGGAAGGGCGAGGCGCGACCCTTCAGCGGGGACGCGACGCGCGACGGCGAGAGCCCGACGTAGAAGTAGGGTGGAAGACAGACTGTGGAATCGGAGTGAACGCTGAAGGCGTCGTCGTCTCTCTCCTCCTTGCGCCGCTCCACCGTCCTCTTCGCCTGCTGCGTGAGCGGAGACAGCAAGGCGCCGCTCGCGCGACGCACCTTGCCCGCCTGCGGCGACCCTGCGCCCTCGGGGCTTGACGCCTCCTCGCGCTTCTCCCTGCGAAGGCGGCTGGCGAGTGTGCGCGGGAAGAGCGAAGGACGCTCGCGCTGCAGGCGCTCGAAGAAGAGGAGCTGCTGCTGAACGGCCTCGCGGAAGTCTTCCTCTTCTTCTTGCTGGAGCTGGAGCGCGTCGTCTTCCTCCGCTTCGTCTTCCTCTTCGAGCTGCGCGCCAAGCACCTCGAGGAGGTGCTCGCGGCTCTCGGCTTCAAGAAAGAACGCCCCCGCCAGCACGCGCCTCTCTCCCCACAGCGCGACTTGCCTGCCTAGCTGCTTCAG
This sequence comes from Besnoitia besnoiti, assembly GCF_002563875.1. Classification (NCBI taxonomy): domain Eukaryota; phylum Apicomplexa; class Conoidasida; order Eucoccidiorida; family Sarcocystidae; genus Besnoitia; species Besnoitia besnoiti. The sequence continues at coordinate 4,111,523 of NC_042358.1, forward strand.
CTCCTCGACCCGCCACAGCCCGGCGGCCCTCTCGCGCTCCTCCGGATCTCCGTCGTCTGTCTCCGCCCGAGGGCTCAACTCCCCAGACACCGGCCAGCGGGAGGTCGGAGCTCCCGAGGACGACCCTCCGGAGACCTCCCGCAAAGACACCGCAACGACCTCGCCTCGAGGCGTGCCTGCCCCGCCAAAGAGCGCGCCGGGCGCAGTTCCGAAGGACGCGACGCAGAGCGGCGGCAGCGCCGACGAGGACGGGAAGTGAGACGCGAGGGGACTGGAGACACACCCCGGAACTGAGGCAGCTGAGCGACCGCGTGACGAGCCGCAGAGATCCGCCGCCGCCGCCCCAAACGCGCCGCGCAGGCCGCTGTCCGCCTTGCGCGTGTGCAAGGGCGAGCTCGGCAGCGAAGAAGAGGCTGAAGAAGACGGCGAATACGCAAACTTCTCCTCGTCTTCCTCTCCCTCTCCCCCCCCGAAGCACAGCCCGGCAGCGCGGTCGGCCGCCTCGAACGGCGGCCGCGGCTCCAGGTCGCCCGCCGCAGAGAGACTCTCGACATTTTCGCAGGGAACAGAAGCGTGCTGATGAAGACTGAGCGAGAGAGGCGACGCATGCGACCGCGTCGACTGCAGGCGCTGACAAAACAGAAGGAACTCTCTGCGTTCTTTGTCGGCTTCGCTTTCGCGCTCTTCGCCCTGAAACAGAGACGGGAAGGGATTCTGCCCCAGGGTGCCCGCCTTCGCGGCCCCCTCCTCTCGCTCGGCGCCGGGCTCTTCGCACTGAATCCCGACTGAGCAGCACGCAACTGAAACGCCTCTTCTGGCCTTCTGGGCGCCTCCTTCTGCGTAAAGTGGCGCCTCGCCCTCACGCGCGCCGTCCTGCAGGTCTCCCGGCAGCGAGGGCGCGTCCTCTGTGTGACCTCCGTCCGCTGCGCTGACGAAAAAAAAAGCCTCGCCTCTCTCCTCTCCCGCGCACACGCTGACGGGACAACGACCCGCTGCACCACGCACCTCGACGCGGCTCTCTGCTTCCAACTGACGTTCTTTTGCTCGGGGTGACGACTCCAGGCCTTCGTCGCCGACAAAGGCCTCCCGCCGCAGCCTGCCGTCGCGCCCCTCCTCCCGCGCGGCGCGCGAATCTTTCTCTTGTCGGCGCGTGTCCGCTACGCTCGCTGCGCTCTGTGGAACGCGCGCCGGCCGAGGCGGCGCCTGCAGGAGGGCACTGAGGGAAAGCGGCGTGGCTCTGGCGTGCGGCGCCTGAAGAGATTCCGACCCGCTGCTTCGCTCCGCATGAGCTGAACGACCTGCTCGCTCGCCCGCCTCGTCTGCGGAGAGACTCTCCAGCCCCGCCTCGTGGAGTCTCGGTTCGTCTGCCCCTGCGTCGCCGTCCGCTGCCTCGTCCCGCCCCCCGCCTGCGCTGGGCTCCTCCTTGCGCGGCTCCAACGCGGTCGCAGGCGCGAAAGAGGCTTCCAACGGCAAGCGCGAGAGGCCCGCGACCCCACGAGTCTCCCCCCTAGCGGAAGTGAACAAAGAGGGCATGAGGCTGGTGACGGTCCCAGCGGGGCCAAGCCCCCGCGACGGCAGAAACGACGCCGGCCGAAGCGCCGAGCCGACGAGCGTGGACGCAGGATAGAGGAGACGGGAGGGAGAAGCGGCGAGGGAAGAAGACAACACAGAGGCCCCTGGCTTCTCGCCCTTCTTCCTTGACGCTCCCCGCCGCCCTTTCTCTCGCTTCTTCGTCTCCTCGACTGGCCCCGCGCCTCGAGCCGAGGCTTCGTCGTGTTTTCTTCCGCTCGCCTGGATAGAGCTGCCTCCGGGTGCTGCGCTCCCTGCCGCTTCCCGAGCCTCGTTGCGCGGCTGAGGGACGGCCGAAGACCCGCGCCCGTCCTCGGAATCCGAAATAGAAGTTCCAGTCGGATCTGCGCGCGACGCGCCTCGCGCGTCCTCTGCTTCCGCGTCCCTGTATTTCCTCCTCTTTCTCTCTTGGCGGTCGGGCGACGCTAGCGCAGTCTGCTTGCCCCCGCCGCCGGTGCCCTGCGCCTCGCCCTCACTCGAGAGCCCCTGATCTCCTCGCGCTCTCCGGCGCGCGTGCTGCCGCGGGAACAAGGCCTGGCGCGGTGCCTCCCCTGCTTCTTCGTCTTGGCTTTCGTTCTCCGCTCCAGCGGCGACCCGTCTGCGCTCTGGCTCAGTCTTCTTCCGTCTATCATCGCGCTTCATGCGACTTCTGCCCATTTGCAGGGGCTTGACTTCTTCACTTTCTGGTCGCTCGTCGCTGCCTGCGCCTGCGCGCTCTGCAGTTCTACGCGAGACGCATTTCTTGTCCCCCCCCGAGGCTTGTCCCCTGACCGGCACTTCTCACGCTCACGAGCTCCGCGGGCCGCCGGCTCCCCGTCCTCTGGAAGGCCCCTAGAGGCCGGAACCGCGGCCGCGACGGAGGGGTCCTCCGCAGGAAACACTCCGAGCGTGGACAGCAGCCACGACGGCGCGAGGACGGCATTCGAGTCAGGGGACTGAGCAGCTGAAGAAGACGAAGACGAGAGGTGACTGGACGCGGAGGAGTCGAGCGCAGCGGCGGCCGGAGGCGACGCATGCCAGGTCGCGGCGCCTGCAGGTCGCCGCGGGGCGTGTGCGGAGGACCAAGTCCCCACTTCGAGTGAGTTGTGCTTCTCTTTCGATATCCTTCTTCTTGAACCTGCTGCCGCCGAGTGCGACCTGGACTCACCATCCGCGGCAGCGAGAGAGGAACCTTTGCGTGGAGTGAGAGCGGGCGACGCAAAGCCCAAGCGCCGGCCGAGGAGATGAGGGCTACCACCATCCGAGCTCGCCTCCCTCTCGCGCCTGTCCCTCGCGCGACTGGAAGCGCCGGCGATGCTGGGTCGCGTTTTCCTCTCTTTCTTTCTCCGCGCTTTTCCGTCTTCCTCGACGTTAAGAAGACGCCCGCGGCCAGAGTGCGCTCCAGCGCCACGAGACGGCAAGTTTCTGCTGTTTTCCACTTGGCGGAAGTCGTCTTCGTCTGTTTCCTCGTTGCCTCCATCTAAAGAAACGGAGCGAAAGAGCCCCGCATCCCGCCTTCTCCGGCGGCGCTCTTCCTCGCTGTCCATACCGCGCCTTTCTCTTCTGATTGGGGCGTGGTCGGGGTCGTCTTTTCCAGCGTCCGCCAGCCTGCGCTGACTGTCTTCCCTTCTTCTGCCGCTTTCCGCCCCGCCCAGCAGCAGCGAGCGAAGCGACTGGCGAGACGAGGCGGAGGACAGCATCGCGGGAGAGACATGCAGAGAGGCGCGAGGCTGCTTGAACGGCCGCGCGCCTCTTGAGCCCATTTCATGCAGCAAGCCGACTTCCCTCAAGTCCGAGAGCGGGTCAGCTGATGTCTTTGCCCGACTCGGGTGGGCGGAGGAACGGTACATGCTGCCGTTCGACGTTCACGCAGGGGAACGGCAGTCCCCTACGGCGCGTAGCCGAAGCAAAAACAGCGGAAAGCCCGCCCCAGCACTCAGCAAAGAGGGAAATCCGTGGGAGCAGACGCAGAAACGAGGATGGATAAAGGGCGCAGGCAATGAAATGCTTAGAGGTAGAGGCGAAGCGGGCATGGACGCTGTGTGCAGTAGCCGGGCAAAGAAAACCTGCCACGATTCGGACGAAACGCAGACAAGCATGACGCTTACTAAGAGCAAACAGCTCGTCAACAGTCAGCCGTCATGGAACTGTAACGACGAACGCGGAAACTAGGGTTAGTTGGGAGAAACGAACGGCCTGGGCAAGTAGAAAAGACGGTCTCGGCTGTAGTGTTGGAGCAGACGGAGAGGGCCGGCGTCGAGTGTACTACCAAACTCCGCCCCTCAGAGTGGTACTGCGGAGAGGAACAAGAACAGAAGAAGGATGTTCGGCTGCGAATGTTGCAGTCTGGAAAGAAAGGCTTACGGTGGATATTCGGCCGAGTCACAAGGAAGCGGAGAGCGACGGCTGCTCTAGGAGAACAAGGCGGTCCGAATCCACGGTGAAGAAAGAACCAGTACCTGTTCCCTCGAAAATTTCTCACTGGACGTTAAGTCCTCTAAACAGGAAAAACTCTGGTTACAGATGTAGGAAACACTTCAGATGCATTTGGAGAAAAGAGGGCGCCCAGATTTTTGCGAAAAAGAGCTTCAGCGGATTGCAACCTCAAGTGTACGGGAAAAGTGGGAGGCGCGTTGGAAGACGCTGTCCTGGGGGGGGTCGTCCTTTTCACCACCCAAACGCTAGATCCGCAACTGTTGATGCAGAATGCAGTACATCGTCGATAAATGTGGAAGCAACCGATCGGGTTGCTGCGATATGAGTTCCTGCACTTAATTTGAACGAGGTAAGAGCCGCTAGACGAAGAGCTGAAAGAGAAGCATAAATCGGAAGGGGGTAGTCCGCGTCACACTGCTCACCAGCCACCCCCCTCCGCGCTTGTCGCTTTGCAGTTAACATGCAACGACCATATTTTCCTGTTATCCCTCGTTCCCCTAGAAGATTTTATAGCACGATCGGCCCATGGGTAAACCATTCGGTGACACAAATGCCGTTTTTTCGGACTTGAAACTGACGGGGCTAATGGCCAGACTACTTTCCACGTTTCCACCTCGCCTGCCATCTTATGGTTTTGAGCACCGCGTACCCGGTGTCGGCGGTGTCTTCCGGCTCACTCTTTCGAATTTTCCTTGTTGAGCCGTTCCGTGAGCTTCGTGGATTGTTATCAGGTAGCCTGAGTTCCGATCGTGCAATTTGAGGTGCTGCGAAAGGCCTATGGTATGACGAGGTGTTCCCTAGAGACGGGGATGTGTGGCTGGAGACTTCAGGCAGCACTGTGAGCTCCCGTGCTGTTAGTTTGTTCCATTGGCAGGGATTTTGGAAACGTAGTCCAGCGAAAGGACCTCAAAAGGTAGATTTACGAGAAACAGAGATCCGATCTGTGCAACAAACTCCCAAACGTGAGGAAGAAACGAAAACAGTGTCACCCATTAGCTGGTAGTGGAGAGTCTTGTGGTCGGCTAAGATGCTTTGAGCGAACCACTGAACTACACACGAACCACAAACGTTGCAAGGGCGAATGCCCAACACGGCAGTGGGCTGCGTCGTCTGATTGGTGGCTTCGCCACAAGGGCCTGTCTGTTGCCATCTGCATCCATGGAATGCTTTCTCCGGGTAGTCCAGGTGGCCAGGGAGGCTGAGATTCGGTGGAGCTTCTGGGCTTCGATTTACAGCGAAAGTGAAGTCACGTGCATCCCTAGTTATCTATTATATAAAAGTGAGCATGACGGGGTCTTCAAGCCCCCGGCAACAACTGCTATAGTGTCAGTAGGTGGAAACGACGCACGCCTCGAGTCCTCTGCTCGTTTACAGAGTATGGTTCTTCGGTTGGCTCAGACGCTACGTGAGGAAGTTCACGCGGCAGATCTTGCCTTCTTTTGCACTCTGTGCAGCTGGATCGACTACCTGAGACCGTCTCACGGCACGATTTACTAGCTGACTGACAGGCGTTTGAATGTCCACTATCTCTTCTGCCAATCCAACACACGGGTGCTTGTTGAGAAAGCCGCTCGCTGTCCAGGCGTGTGAAAAACGCAAACCGGTGGGTATGCTGCCGTGTCACGAATATTGGGTGCAGGACTGAGTTTTTCTCAGAAGAGACCACTCCATTCAACTAAAGAAAGCCCTCCCAATTGTCGACTGCCCGGGCAAGGCTCCAACATACGGGTATACACAGACCTGCGCCCTGCACAACTTACCCAGCGAGGCAGCTGCGCCGTCGCCTCGCAGAGATCACGTAAACCTCGACATTCACTGCCATCTTTTGTGCACAATAAAAACACGAAGCTAGGGAGGCCTTCATATGGATCGAGTCCCCCGAAAAACTGTCACGCTGCGCGAAGAAGCGGAACAGCAAAAACTCTTCCCCAGAAGAGGCTGGTGCAGAAACGACTGTTGACGAACTCCAGCAAAACTCCACCCCTGCGCTTCGCTTCGTTAACGATTTCCCTATTAACCAAACGATTCCCAAACTGGCGTGTGCTTCTGTTGATAGAACAGATCCTGAAAATCTGAAACTGCTTCACTCCTCGTTGCCACATGTCTGGAGCAGGGGCCAAGACAACGACGCAGACGTTCGTGGCGTGCCTTGAGAGGCTAACGAGGTCTTCTCCCACCGGGCTGTCAAATTCGTCACACGCAGCCGAAACCCGCACGAGCCATTTCGCGAGCGACTCCTCGGGGGCTGTGTGCTGATACGAGTGCTAGAGCCGACCCACTGACAAGCAGCCCGGCGAGGTCTCAGGCAGCCGCGCACGCGTCCACGGCCCATCCGCTCATTCGCCGCCCCCGGGGGGCTTGACTGGCAAAATGAAACCTGCCTCTCAATCTGTTTGCGTCGATCGACAGGTGCAGCACGAAATCTCTCACATACACATAGAGATATGTGTATACATACACATGTGTGTGTACGGAGATGCCCGCCTGAGACCCTAGATGCAAATACTCGCTATTGCGTTCAGACTGCAGAACCCATCCCACAGAGGGTACAAGGACGCCCCTCGAGTTCATGACTTTGAGCGCATGCACCCGCCTGTCGGCCGAGGAAAAGTCAGGCATCCCGATATATATTCAAGCAAACGTTACAACGGACCACCCAGAAGCGTCTGAGCGTCAACCGGCTGAGCTCGTGAAGCGAGCCAGACACTCAGCGAACACGAATCCCACTTGGACGGCCGGTTCGGAGAGTTAAAAAAGAAGAGGACCACCTACAAGATGGGCGAAGGGGGTCTCAGAAAAAAGTATACAGACGAACGGAGGGGAGTGGCCCCGCGACATATAAAACGACATCTCACTCTAGGCGCCATGATGACGAGGCAGTGCAGCGGTCAGACAGGCGCACGCAGTTGGCGGCGCGAACGCCGCCATGAGATGCAGAAGCATGTGAGGCTCCACTGGACAGAAAAGACCGCAGCAGAACAGACCAAGGCATTCTCGTCTCGGCTGCATTCTCGCCTTGAGGTGACAAGGTGGAATTTCGACTTCCGTTGCCTGTGTGTTGACTGTGTGTCGGCATCCATCCACAGCGAAAGTCGTGCTGGTACAGTCCTCCTAGATCAGCAGCCAGACAACGTACCGATCGAAGAAGGACAGAGTCACCCCCACAACGCTGCGGTTTACATCGAAGTGCATAAGCTCGTGATTAAGCTCCCGCGGATTGGGATGGAAAACGTGCATACAGACGGGCAGCAACAGGCCGCCGCATAGCACGTAGAACAGGAAAAGAAATAAACACAGGGTCATTGTGCTAGCGGTGTAAATCCGTCGCAGCAGGAAAGCGACATGTTCCGAAGCTAGGCCTGCGGCCCATGCTTGTAAAAGATTAGCATACGAACTCGTAGGTGCAGTCACAAACGATAAATTATTCTCTGGCCAGCCGTGATGCAGCACCGACCAGAACCTCGAGAGAAAGTCTGGCGAGTTAAGCTGGCGGGCCGAAACGGCTCAGTAGCACCTGACGGAAATTCGCTCGCGAGCGCCGTCGCCAGACAAGAACGGGAGAAGATCTTAAACCGTGTGCCGGTCTGCCTAAAAATGCTCTTTGCCTTGAGGTGTCTATGGAGAGTACCAGTCACCGAAGCGCTATCCACGAGCCGAAGAAGAGAAGCCTCCGGAATACAGGCGTGTTTGGCCAGACAACGGGAGTTTGACAGAAACAGGGTGGCAGGATGAAAACCAAAAGGTTTCCGAAAAAATGCACTACCTCGCCGCAAGAGGGGTCAGTGAGTTGGTCGCTTATGTAAACATGTGATCTGGAATCAAGAGGGGAGATTGGTAACGATTGTCAGTTGTGAAATCACAGAAGGCCACTAGCAAGTCACCCGAGGAGAATTAAATCGTTAGCACCCCCGAAAGTGTGGAACCTTGTGCAAGGGCACCGACACCCCCCCCCCTGCATGCTCTGCCTTACAATCCGCAACGCGCACACCTGGCACGTGAAGATGGAAAAAAGGTGAGTTCTCTTCGATTTAAAACCATGATAATTCTTAACTCACAGCGCGACTCTGATTGCCTCCATGGTACATGCCACTGCTTCCTGGGGACTCAACTGTAGTTTCTGCAACAGGGCTTTCTGCGTAAAATCTCCGCATCTGCTAGCCCACGTCCACTTGGGCACTGCTTGTCCGCGTGTGAACGCGTCACTGAAGGCGCAAGAACCAGCATCCACCGCTGAGGGTTTCACGAACCATAAGCATGCTAAGCGCTAAAATGTACTTATCTGGGAAATCGGCGAATCTCCGATTTAAGCTCGCGGTGAGTTGCACTCGTACAGTCACACAAGACTCAGCATAGGAGCTCTGCTAGCGGACGCTGCCAGTACTGCATGGCACATACTAACGAGTAGGCCCCAAAATAGGCGATTCCCAAACCTCTGCGACTCCTATCATCCTCATGACAGCTCTTTTCCCGAAATGCGAAGCCTTAGGGATTTCATTTTACAGTTCATAAGACACCTTGAACGGGGAATTCTAGTGATAAAACTTGCTAGAATATGGATCGGTTTGACGACAAGTAGCAATTATTTTGTCGGAAACTGGGAGCGGCAGGGGACCAATTCACTGTAGTCTCTTGTGACTCGAAGTCTCCTGAGTCCGCGCAATCGTTGGGCGGAAGTTTGGTGCGGAGGAATTGCCGCGTGCAGGATTGTGGTTGGATCCGGAGAGGCGTGCGACTGTTACACACGTCCGCGCACGTCTCCGTTCCTAGTTTTCCTCATGCACCTGTTCATATCAGCTCTTTCTGAACCCGCTAGCTCACGCTCGGATTTCGCCCGTGGCATTGGTCATGCTCTCTGTTTCTTCCCGTCGCGTGCGAACGCCTCAGTGTAAGAACCATGCAAGAGGAACAAGCAACGATAGGCGTGCGCGGAGCATCTCACTGTGGAACTAACTTGCGTCGCACAGCAGTGTGTCTTTGATGGCTTCTTCGTGTATTTTATCTCTATAAAGAAAACAAAGCAGATAAGAAGCACGTCCGTGTTTCTCGGGAATAGAGGTGATCAGCTGGTACATGTCGGCGCTGCCTGCGAACCCAAACGACCGTAGAAGAGCGCGGCCGGCAGAGGGCATTGCTAAGCACGTTTGATGATCGTTTTCAGAAAACCGGTTCAGGTGTCATTCAAGTCACTGTTTCGGCTATACCTCTATCATACCCGGAGCGACGCTGTGCGAGCGGAAAACAGCAGTTACGAGCTGAGGATCCTTGCGTTAACAGAAACCATCGAACAGCTGTTTCCTGTGGAATTCTATGGTTCTTGTCTAGAGGACTGCATTGACGGTGCCAAAGAGTGAGGAGACAACGTTGTCAGCGCCCCTAGGCATGCAAGCACTGCAGGGAATAGATGACGACCTAGAGGGTCTCCGCTTCGGTCTCGCTCTCGCCATCCCCATGCATCGCGTCAGAGCGTTCCCCCACCCTCTGTGACTATATGGACGAGTTTGGCGCCCCTGGAATAGTTTATTCTCCTTTGGTGCTCTCTGAACAAGGGAATGCGCTCAAAGCTCCGTTCCGTAGAGTTGCGTGGAGAATGAAACGCGGAATGATGTACATTCCATGGTGATTCGGGCTGCACAACTCCCAATAACCAACGTTTCGTTATGCGAAAGCAAGGCTGGCATCGATGTCCCCTCGCGCGAGACCTTCTTCTGCCACAGCTGTGTCTCTTTCCAAGGGAAACTGCGCACTAGCCCGGATACGACTTTATGCCATGATGCGCCAGGCCCAACAAAACACGTCTCACCCCAACATGCGCACGACGAGGTTGCCACCATCCGCGTTGGAGGACCTTTCAGACCTTGATTCGGAATATATATATATGTAGCCCAATATGAATCTTCCCATTACAGAATGGCACCTGAATCCGTTTCAAATTAGGGGGGCTCTGGCGCTGGACTCTGTTGGCTTACAATCGCCCTCTTGGTGCTAGGAGCCGTCTTGCTTATAGAGTACCGTTATGTCACACGCATTGTATTGTGCAATACCTAAAACAAAACCGTTCCTCGGAGGCAAGGCACGCAGACAATTTTTTTTTAATGGCTTCCTGACTTTGAGCTCATATGGAAACTGTCAGGCATAGAGAGGAAATACTACGTCCATATTTCTTCCTGCGACAAGAAATCCGGCGTTACAACGCCCTTCTGAGCCTAGACCTAGGGACCCTTTGCAATTACAGCGTGTCAGCGCGTGTGGCTTCCCAATATTTGGTCACATGTTATGTACGATTCTCATGTAAAGTACTTTGGATCATCACACTTTACACGGGGAGGCTGCTATCCTCTCGGTGGGTCGCGGGGGGCCCCACCTCGACAAACTCTATTCTCTTTGAAACACCAGGCACTTCCGATCTCTAACGCAGGATTGTGTGGGCAGCAAGTGGTACCCCGCAGTAGAGGGGACGTTTCGGAACAGCGGAGTGTCCATGCCCTGTTGTGTATCCGACTGCCCAACCTGGTAGTGAAATGGGTAGCCGTTGACTGGGATGCCCATACGGCGCCTAGCGTATCAGCGAGGGTTTTCGCGAGCTTTATCCCAGATCTGCATGCAGTGGTTTGCGCCATACTTTCCCGTTTTGTCTACGCGAGGGCCCAGTGGCATTCATTGCTTCTGAACAGTCGGAACACACCCAGGGCTGGTACGTCATTTACCTCAGCGCCTCTGAAATCGATCGTCGTCGGATACTTGACGAGACCGAAGTGCCGCCGCGTCCTCTAGGGCTTCGATGCAAACTTGGTGTCAATGCAAGTATACGTCACAGTGACCTGGTCGCTTAGGGTAACACGCCCATCCGCTCAAGTAAATCGCAGCAATGCTCAAAAGATGGTAAAGTATGCCACACTTCCGAGTGGTAACCGGTTAGTGACGGCGCAGACGAAATTTGCTAAAGAGCGCACCTGCCTCTGCATCCAGATTAACCCGATTTCTGCCAAAGGGTTTCCCTTCAGACAAGTATTTGCTCGTGTTGCGTGAATGCACTGTATGGGATTGTAAGGTGTGTGTCCTCGACACTGGAAGGCGGACGCGAGCGGTGTGCTGATGTCGACAGTTGGAAAACAGACACCGGCTTCTGCGCGTGATAGATGCAGACTTTAGGCCTCGTAATGCAGCATTAGCAATAATACAAACTCGTCTGCATCCAAACGCGCTTGCCATATTGCCCCTGCCCCTCTAATCAGAACCGGACGACTTTGCAACGGAGAACCCATGTATCTCGTCTACCACCAGAGCTTATATACATGCATATTCCTTTCACTGGCAGGCGCTTTTTGAAGTTCAGTGTTATTACTTCATTTTTTCCCCTGGTGCCAGCGCACCCATCCGCCGTCAGTTCTCTCCAGTCAAAAGGAACTGGGCTGACACCTGCACCCCTGAGCGGTGCCGCACACGAAATACAAGGGTGGGGATAACTGCTACTCTTTGAGCTCGTTCAAGACTCGTCTAACGCCTTTTCCTGTTCGTGGCATTTACAATGGACAAAGGTCGGGCAGTGCCCTACGCGGTGGTAGCGGAAGAGGGCTCCAGGGCGTCAGCAGCACCGCACGCATCTCCGGAGAGTAGCGGGGGGGTGCCACCCAGTGCCGGATCCCCAGGTTCATCTGGACATGGAAAAGAAGGAGACGAAGAGACTAGCGCAGGGCCGCAAGCCGCAAGTTTGGTTCATCGTCATATCTTTGGAGCAAAAGGCGATGTAAAAAATGCCGTTCATTACGTCGAACAAGGACTCGTTGCGTATCCAGCAGGGCACCATGTTGTACTGTACTCTACGGAGACGAGGACACAGAAATTCCTTCTCGGCTCTGACGAGTCCACAGGCTGCACGTGTCTGGCTATGAGCATGAATCGGCGGTACGTGAAGTTATGGCGAGGCTTGAACTCCAGTCTCAGGTGGTATTTGCACAGTGGCCATACAACGTCAACGAAAAAGAGAAACGTATCAGGAATGACTCATTAACGGGTCGCGAGGTCCGTCTTCTAACGTTTTCACCTACAGTGAAACTCTCTCGAGTGATGTCACTTTTTGCATGATAGTGGCCAGCAGAAAGCTCAAACAATAGATGCAGCACATGAGTTTTGCGAGTGTCGTAACACTAGGCGGCACGCTACACGAGAATCAACGTCGTAAAGCGCCGCAGGCGTACTTCCCCAACCCGCACGGCCTCAGCACGAACTTGCCTCTAATAGCAGCTTCGCTTTGGGGATGTTATTTATATCAGAACTCGTCACATACGCGTCGGAAACTTGTTTTGCAGGCGGTGTGCTTAGCTGTAATGGCGCCCGCCCTCCGGCGCGAACGCTACTATTTTGCAACTAACCAGTGTCGACTCTTTCGCGGGCTACTAGAAATACTGCCAACAGGACGGTTCCCCATCCTTCCCCGTGGACGTTGCGGCTGACGCTAAATATGTCCCTGCCTCTGTTGTGAGGAAGACGCAAGAAAAGCATGATCTACTACATATCACGGCAACCACTATCCATCATGTCAGGAGTGTTCACCCGCCTGCGACGCGTCCCTCGTGTAGGAAGCATTCCGTTTTTGAGTGCGCTCTCAGGTTTCTGGCGGTGGGCGAGAAGTGCCCGCAAAGGGCACTGGTGACTATTCACGATCTGCTGACGAACAAGAGAAAGAAGTCGCTGGCCTTCGTTGAGTGTGCGTCCACCAGCTTCGTCAGTCTTGCATTTTCATCAGACACAAAATTGCTCCTGGCTCTCGGGGGGCCACCGGATTGGTGCCTCGTCTACTGGGCGTGGGAGAAACCCAAAGTCCTTGCGTCCTACAAGGTGAGTAAACAGCGGTGCCCTCCCCTCCCGCAAGCAAATTTGACAGCACAGCTGCTGACTGACGCCCTCGACGCGGTGCTGCGGATTTAGCGCCCTCACCAAAATATCCTCACATGTCGAAAGATTCGCTCGGCACGCCTGGGAACCATGGAGTCTCCTATCGAGTAGAAAACGCAAAACTAGAGCGGTACGCACTGGGTTGCACTTCCGTATGTCTTTGCAAGTATCACGCCGGTAACACATCCACGCGCGAGAGAAGACGAAACCTGTGTCTCTTTTGACTCGCACACACTTCGGTGCCCGCAGATCAACATCCCTTCCAAAGTTCGCCACTGTGAATGCTCCTTCAACCCCGTAGACGCAAACGTCGTCTGCATGATTGGTGATGGCGTGAGCCGCTTGATGAAGCTCCAAGACGGGAGCTTCCGCCCAGTGCAAAATCATCTCCTAAAACGGGAAGGGCAAGGATACACTTGCCATGCGTGGCTGATGGATGGGAACATCATAGCTGGCACGGAAGCAGGTACGGAAGCAGGCCTGCAGAAGGAAACGGAAGCAGCTATCCAACGCGCATCCGTGACGATCGACTGTGGACAGATATGTGCGTTTCCTGACTGCATGGGTGGGTATTCATAGAGCTGCCGTGTAGCTCGCCTCGCCCCTCAATGAGTACGCAATACGCGCGTCAGACGAGCGCTTGTTGTCCGACTGTAAATCTGTCTGGAAAACTCTCCAAACTTAGATGCATATACGCGCACGCGTGCATCCGTACGTTCATGCCATAAGGCAGAGTTCTTCTGTTGTGGCAACCACAGAGAGTGTCTGGGCTATGTGCGTACGAACACACTGTAGTGCCTCCAAAGGGGGAACGCGTTTGACTGCTTCACGACGCGTCCCACTCCGAACGTTCACATGCGTGGATCCACTCCAATGTGTTCGCGGCGGCAGTTAAGCGCGTGCCTTTAGGGGAGCTTCTTTTATTTGACAACGGAGGGGATTTCAGGGCGTCTCTAACATGTGCGCCGGGCTCCAAGGGCTCCGTTCTCTGCATCATACCCACGAGCAAGGGTTTTATCTGCGGTGGGGAAGACGCGACGCTGCACCTGTATGAAAACGCGGGCGACGAGCAGTACAAGGCAGCGATGGAGCTGAAAGTGGAGCACCAAAATGCAGGTAATTTCCCGTCGACGCTCCGGCCCAACAAACTGGATACTCCCACACTCTGTTCCCGTCAGAATCGTGGACTGTGCACCGAAGATGCGCCGAGAGGCTCACGGTTGGCACAAGATGCTGCCAGAAATTCATGGCGAGTCAAACGCCCGGTACCAACCATTCGGGCTCTCGTACAGGTGCCTTGTGACGGTATCTGTATTGTGTGTATTTCAGGAGCTCGCGTCACGAGTATCACTCTCGCGCCCCACGAAGACTCTCTCTGCGTCTGCCTCTCAAATTCGCAAATCTTCCAGATCTCTACCAAATGCTCAAGGAAGATCGGCGCTGAAGAAAACCAGGGCCTCACCTACCTGCACACGCCCTTCCATATCGGCCCCATACTCGGTACGACGCTCATTTGGCGAGAGGACGACTGCGGTGGTACCGAGGCGATACCAGATTCTCTGTCGAGAAGTGGCGTCCTGTTGCGAGTGTTCGTCTTCCTCTCAGGACTCGATGTCTGCGAGTTGAAACCTCTGATCGTGACTTGCGGCGAAGACAAATCGATCCGAGTGTGGAATTTCCTAGAGAACTCGGTAGAGCTCTGCAAGTTCTACTCCGAGGAAGTCTACAGCGTCGCCTTCCACCCATCCGGCTTCCACATTCTCGCCGGATTTTCTGACAAACTCCGGTCTGCCCACGTCCGCTACAGAAACAAAAAGTTCCACCTAAGTTGACATTCGTCTGACACGCACTCGGACAAGCGTTAGTTTGAACGAGCCACGCCGGTCACCCAGCACCGCTAAGGAATCTTTAGCTTCCCAGTTAACACTGTCCTCAACTAAACGTCACAGAACGGATTTATGTATATCCAAGTACATGCCAGACACCACATGGCACTTGCCTAGAGTCACTGCTCTACTGCCACTGCAGATAACCGCAGTTTTGCATGCGAATACACTTCTGAAGTGTATCTTTTCTGTTGACAGCGAAGAAGTGTGCGTGCCGGAGTACACGGAATGGGCCTCACGCCGTTTTACGAAGTCACTCTTCACAGAGCCGGTCGTCCATGGGTGGGAGTTTCTCGTCAGACAGAAGCCCCCGTAGACATCTGCTAAGGACCAATCAGCGGGCGGGCGGACTACATTCAACGGAAGCAGAGCTCAATATATACCATGCAGATACATCGTCCATTCCACCTATAAAAGCCCCTATAATCACGCATGTAGACGCGCAGAGGTGCCCCAAGGCATACAGACCAGAGAAATCTTCCGCTCACCGTAAGCGCGACTGTGTCCGCCGCTTTGTCTCAGGCTCATGAATCTGCTTCTCGACGAGCTGAGGACGATGAAAGAGTTCCTCATCAAAGGCTGTCGGGAGTGTCGCTTTTCCAACGGCGGCCACCTCTTCGCAGCAGTCCACTCAAATCTGATTCAGGTATACGAAACGTACACGTGTCGCTCGGTGGCGACGCTCAGAGGCCATAACTCGAAAGTTCGTGCGCTCTGCTGGTCTCCGGACGACACCATTCTCGCGTCCACTGGTATGGACGGAGCTGTCTACGAATACTACATCACAAAGGTAAGTGATAAGTCACCGTGACCCCGAGCTTGAATCTTGCTGCCGCTCTTGTACATTCTTCTTCCGCGAACAGTGGAGCCAGACTGCGAGCTGAGCCTGTGAGTATCCAGTGTTTAAGTACGGTTGCGCGACGCATGTAGTGCCCTCCCTCGCCTCAGTCTTCCTTCCCGCACGTTGCGAAAACGAGGTCAAACCATTGTATGCCGCGCGTGACACAACAGAAACAAACTAGAAGCGGGTGTGCTAGACGCACACTCGTTCTGCCCCCTGAGGCACCACATATGAGCCTGCTCACAAACTGGTCCCTCTGAACCAGCAAACCGCTGTTCCAGTGTGCGCCCAACAGAGACCTGCATTGTCAAACGTGGTGCAAAAATCTCTCAGATTCGCAAGCGTATGTGCGTATTCCTGCTCTGTTTTGCCGGCGCCCTCGCGAGTCCGCGTGTTCCTCTGCGCGGTTGCATGCTGTCAGGACGGCGCCCGCATCTCGGACTGGGTACACAAAGGCATAAGCTTCAGCTCGGTTGTCGCGTATCGGGGCGAAGAGGCGCTGAACACACTCTTGGTTGTGGGATCGGACAGTTCGCTGAAGGAGGTCTCAAACTCGCAGCTAGTCAACACCTACGACGCAGGAAGCACCCTCTCTGCGCTCGCGCTCCCCAGAAAGAGGCGGGCGCTCTTCGCTGGAACAGCCGATGCAGACTGCCCAGGGCAGCTGCGCAGCTACGCCTTCCCTCTGACCGGAGAATACCTGCGGTACCATTGCCACGCCGGTGAGTTGCAACCAAGGATTCTACGCGAACAAAACACGCCACTCTTGAGCGGCAGCCAGCCACGCACACCGATACAACGTGGCCTTAACTGCCCACGAGAAGCACTTGGCGTTGACCTGATCTGCGGATACACCAGGGCCCTGCCCCCGGTCGTGCAGGCTCTTCGTTAAAAATACTGGCGAGAGAGGCCGATGTTCAAACCTCAGACAGACGTCATTGCGCTTATATAGCCCTCACACATGTTTCGTCCCACTCTCCCCTGCTGAGACTCAGGTTGACAGACACACATGCCTGAAATCAGAGTGTTTGTCGACAGACATCCATACACACGCGCGTGCGTATGATGTATAGATATCTGCATACACTGTACGTGTAGGCGAGGAAAGTCATCTCATCTTACTCTTACGGTGCGCGTCGCAGTCGCTGCGAGCTGCCTGCGATGCAATTCCTTTTAGGGCGTGTAGCATCTCCGGCGGTACTCGCCTCCGCAGTAACTCTGAAGAGCCGCATAGAAACCTACGTCGGACTGCTGTGGACGCATTTTCCGTCCCCCTCGCGCGCGGTCTAAAGGTGCCCTCTCCTTCGCTCGCTTTCACGTCATAAACTCATGTTCTGAAAACTGTATAGACCCTAACCTGGAGCAGGAAGACGTCACTCACTGGTAGACTGCCTCCTCTGAACGGCGAGCTCGTTTGTTCCGCGCGTTTTGGCGTCTGCGCTCAGCGCCTGTTCAACGCATCTGTGTGTCGAAGGACGAGAGTCTGGTGATTTCCTGCGGCGCGGACGGGACGCTGTGCATCTGCGGAATCGTGGAGAAAGAAAAACTCGACGAGGAAGACGAGCTGGTGACAGCCGACTACGCCGACGAAGTCCTCGTGACGCGCACGCAGGTCCGCGAACGCAAGGCGCAGATGACAGAGCTGGAGCGGCAAGTCGAAGACCTGACGAATCAGATGGACTTCCAACTTCGCAATCGCGAGACGCAACACAAGGAGCAACTGCTGCAGCTCGAAGAACGCTACAACCACGAACTCGAGCTCGAACGGTGAGAAGAGCCCAGCGGGGCGAGTCCGCCAGGGCGGCAACTCAAAACTTACAAGAACGAATAAAGCATCCAAAGGGCGAGAATCCGAGGGCGTAGCTGTTGCCCTTCCCACTGGCAGATTGGCTGGCATCGAGAAAATGCCTGCGGGGGTGAGGTTTTCCCTACTGGAAGTCCGCGGCATTCGTGCACGCTGTCAAACCGATCTCTTACCGAAGGATTTCGTTTCGACTCGAGGCCTGCCCGCTTGTGTGGTGGGAGGCGTTCTGTGCTGAGGCCTCTTGAGGAGATTCGCCAACTCGAAAATGCTATATCAGCGAAGGTGGTCTATATGTGTCTTCAATCGCAAAAACAGAAAGATCTCAATAGGCGCAGTTGTGGAACGTGACTCGCTCAGGTGCCTCGCACGCACTGAATGACCCCTTTCCCTCCCTCTACTGGAGGCTGACGCGCCGCAAAATCTCGCTACGGAGTCAAAACAAAGTAGTGGATAGCGAGCCAGAGGCTGAGCAACCTATATTACTGGGATTGGGTCTAGGTCTGGCGTCGACTCCCGACGTGCTGCAGGAACAAATACGATCTTTTGCGCGAAGAGAAGCAGGAGCAGGAACAGGAGTTCATTGAGCAAGAGCGAGCCCGGGAGGAGAAGCACGCCGCAAGGATTCAGCAGATGGAGACGAACTTCCAAAACAAAATGACGATTGAAGTGGCGCGATACCACAGAGCACTGAGCGAGCGAGAGCGCGACAATGCGGAGTGGGAAACGCGCTTGAAGCAAGTCACCGACGAGTTCTCCGCCAAATTCACGCGTACGTCGTCTGTATTTCTGCTTTCTTCTTTTTTGCTAGGCATTTTTCCGTGAAGCACTCGAACCGAACTTTGCTACAAAGGCCTCGACATGTCGTTTACCAAAGAAGCCGTAAAACGGTATCTCGTTAGTAGTCCAGCTGCACACACAAGTATATGGGTGGTTCCACATGCAGCTACGCCGTGTACATAGAGCCTCCGACAAGCATACTTGAGGGAGAGGCCTCGCGAAAGTGCCTGCAGGAGCAAGTCAGTTTCGAAACTCGGGCTGAGTTCTCACGCGTCGTTCTAATGTAGCCACAACCTGGCGAGGATACTCAAGAGACACGGCGACGGGCCGCAATCGCCTCAGGGATTTCCCCGACGAGTCTTCCTTCTTTTGCTTTGAACCACGAGCAAGCGTGGCTGGGAAGTGCATGCGAGACCCGCGAGAGAGACAGTGACTCATTCAGCGGCCTTTCAGCATTCCTCGCCGATTCTGGACGTTTAGCGAAAGCTCAGCCTAGTCAGCCTGCGGTGACGTCCCCGGCGCAATCACTCACTGGCTCGCTTGTTTACCCGTGAAACGATCCACATCGAGACCCCCTTACGTGGCTTCTCGCCTCCTAGGCTGCTAGTGACAATTCTTCGCAAGAGAGGAGAGCACTGTCGGCGCAGTGGGCACTATTTGATTCTTGGAAGTGTGGGCTGCTGTCGGAATGCTTGCGGCCTCCCGTCGCTGAAGCGTTAGTTGCTCTCCGTTCCTTCTTGCTTCATCAGAAATGACGACAGATTTCGAGGCCTCCAAGAAGGCCTCGCGCGACGAGCTCGCCACCCTGCAGCAGCAGAAGGATCTCGCGTTCAAAACGCACCAAGAGCTCCTCAGACAAATCGAAGAAGACGCTGACCGGTTAGGGCGTTTGGATACTCTCTCCGAAGTTCTGCGCTCCACCTGGCGAGAAACGTGTGCGCATTCCAGCAGAAACCGTGGACCAGATGCTCGCGGGCGCCTAGCGACATTATCGTTCACACCCCACAGGCGTGAGGCATCTCCGAATCTGTGGAATATATATATATATATATATATAAGCCTCTTTCTCTTTATATCTATGTGTATAGATATGTGTGAGGAGCAGGTGGTGTTAGGTTCGAGTCTGTGGCTGGCTGGCCGCGTGCTTGCTTTCGCTCCTCGGTGTCGGGCCTCAAAGGCAGTTTTGAAGCTCATTCCTCTCTCTCTGTGGGGTGTTTTGGGAAACTGTTCAGCGAAATTGAAGAGCTGAAGGAAACGTACGAGGAAAAACTCGCTCACGAGAACTCTGAGAAAGTCCGGCTGCGCGGGCAAACCGGCATCCATCGGAAGAGGCACGAAGATTTAAAGGAACAAGTGGAGCTCCTCAAAGAGGAGCTGAAGCACAAAGAAGAAATAGCTCAGCGATACCGAGCGGTAAGTTAACCGAAACACAGTCAGACACCGACGTGCCCAAGCATGTTTCGTCTTTCCACTTTTTTCCACAGATAGTCGCCAGGGCCCACGACGCGCAGACGAAGGAGTACAGAAAGCACCCTTATTTCGTTCGAGGGCCGAAGACTCTGAAGACGCGCTGGCGTCTCTCGCTTCAAGTAGACGCGAAGCGAGGAGCGGAAGGAAGCCGCTTCACCACGCGTTGCCGCCGCGCATGTGCACACGACGCCAGCCGCGACGATGATCTGCAGCGCACAAAAAGCTCCGAATTTTTTGTGGACTCATACTCCCATCGCTAACGAGCTCAATCGTAGCGGCGCGCGGGCCGCCGTCCGCCAAACATTTTACGTTTATTAGCAGAGGGCGCGTGTCTTTGGGTGACTACTCAGGACATCGACAAGCTACTGACCGACAGGGAGATCGTTTTGAAGGAAGTCCAGGAGCGCGACAGGACGATTGGCGACAAGGAGCAGCGCGTGTACGAGCTGAAGAAGCAGAATCAGGAGCTTGAGAAGTTCAAGTTTGTGCTGAGTCACAAGATTCGCGAGCTGAAAGCCACGATCGACCCGAAGGACAGAACGATTGCGGATATGCAGAGGCAGATCCAAGCGATGGACGCGGAGCTCGTCGACTACCACCGACAGAACAAACTCTCGACTCTAGAGCTGGGTCAGCTCAAGTTGAAGCAGCGCGCGCTTCAGGATGAGATCGTCGATCGCCGGCAGCAGCTGGCGATCGCTGAACACCAAATGAAGCGAATGAAAAACGACTTGTACGAGTGCGTGCAGCACATCCAAGATCCGAAGCAGCTGAAGGAGTCCATCACGTTTCTCTACCAAAAGTACATCACGAATGAAGTGTCGAAGGCCGACGTCGACTTTGACATCTTGAAAGAGCAGAATCGCCAGCGGGACTACTTGGAGAAGTCTGTCGAGTCTCTCAAGCGCCGCCTAGCCAAAGACTCCGAAGTGCACAGACAGGACAACATCAAAATCATGCAAGAAAACGCCTCGCTGATCTGCGAAATCAACGACCTGCGACGCGAGGTCAACCTGCTACGGCTAGAGCGACAAGAGGCGCGAGTCCACGGGGTTTCTCGAAACGGCGCAAAATTCACACAAAAAGTGAACGATGGCGCCGACTCGAGTGAATCTACAGCGGCGCAACCTCCCGCTGAGGAACTGCAGAAAACGATCGAGCTGCAGGAGAGGCAAATCGCTGCACTCACGTCGCAGAATGAGGCCCTCCAACAGAAGCTCCATCAGCAACAAAATCACCACGCGCTCGGAAAGGCGCACACAAATCTGCGCAGAGCATCGAGAGTGGAGAAAAAATGCTTCCCAGAAAGCAGCTGGACGCCAAAGCGAATGCCCGAGTCCGCCCGCACGAATCCGCAGAACGCTCTCGCAGCGAAGGCGGCGTCAAACACTGGCAATTCGCGAAAAGTACCTGCGGCGAAGAGGAGACTCTCCTCTCCTGCAAAGCGACTTTCTGCAGCTGCAGCAGACTCAGCGGGTGCGGACTCGCACGAGCGAAGACACTCGACAAACTCAGAAGGGAGTGAGCAGACGGTGGCGGGGGCACATAGCGAGACTGTAGACGCGACTTCCCCCCTTCCGCTTCGAGACGACAAAGTCAACGAAGCAGGCGATGGAGCAAGCCCTGAGGGGGGAGAAAAACAGACGGAAGTCGGCGGAGATGAACCACACGAAGCCCCGCCCGCGCTGGAGGAAGGAGAGAAAGACAAAGGGGAAGACAAACGTGACGAAAGGAATGACCTCGAAGGGGGTTTGCAGGGGTCCGGGGCTTCAGCCCAGGAAGCGTCGCATGGACTCCCAGCCGGTGACGCAAATGAAAAACCAACAACGCACGAAGCAAACGAGCTTGGCGGCGACGGCCGCGCCAGTGAGGATGCGCGAGAAGGTGCCAACAGCCCCGAGAGGGAGGAAGCTTCCTGAAACACTAGCAAAGCAGTCTCCAGCGTGGCATGCGCGGAAGCACGCCCACAAGCACAAAGTGATGGGCACGTGACAGAAGACAAACTGTCCTGTTGCGATCTGCCTGTTTTGTTTCCTCTCCGTGAGTTTTCTTCTGCCTCGGTAGAAACGGGGAGACGCCTGCATCCGGCTGTCGCTCTCCATTGCCTTTCTCCACTCTGGCATCGATGTGCGCCTGTCCCTGCCATTTGCCGATTGAAGGCCTCGCATCTGGAGCCCCCTCACGCTGTGCGTAGGAGTTTGTCTTATTTTCCGCTCTAGGATTTTCTCTATTCTCGGCAACTGTGACGAGAGCGAGCTTCCGGTGACCTCTCAAGCGATGCATTCGCGAGCGCCGCTTACAAACCGGATGCCAATTTTCTGCTTTTCTTGCCCGCGACGTCGGCCGCGGAGAGGCATGCATTCTCTCTTCCGCGTCTAAAGCTTCCAACCCCACGGCTCTGTCTTAGCCGTAGCACATCCGTCTCGATGGGATATAGTTACACTGAGTCTATGCAACTGTAGATTAACACAATTATCTTTCTACATACGCGGAGCTTATTTAATTTTCGGTCGGATGTGCGCCCGACGCACGAACCGGCACACGGCTAGCACTGAATAAGGATACACAGAGACACGGATATGCATATTTCTTTCCCCAAGCTGCAGATGTAGCTCCACGTCAATCGTAGCGTCTGCAACTTATTTTTGTGACTTCGGCGATCTTTTCAGTGAATGGTACTGTCAACACCCCCTCAGGGAGGAAACTGCATCGCTTCGATGTTCCCTGGCATCTCATCTCAGCGAGCAACGCTTCACTGGGATGACTTAAAGGAAAAATTTTTCGGAGAAAAGAAGAAAACGAGCACGGGGGATACGTGTCCACACCGTGGAGGAACTTGTGTACGTACACGCCTGCAGCACGTTGCAGACGAGCAGAAAAAGTGTTGGAACGCAGAAAAGAGACAACCGCCTCCGATCGATCGCATACAGTGTCGTTTATTTCGCGATGAACAGATAGATACAAGGAAAAACAAACAAGAAACAGAGAGTAGAATGCTGCACCTCCCGGTGCAGACGTGCCCTCCGAACGTATAGAGACACTCGAGCAAGCGCATGCGGCCGAGTTTTATTTCGTCTTGCAAACGAGGCACTGCGCGACAGTTTTCTTGGCTCCAACCTGCGAGGAACGCCGTCCCCCCCCCCCCCCCCCCCCGCCGCCAGTAGGCACTATTCACGTGCGCGTGCACAGGGACATGCAGGCGGAATTCCCCTCCTTCGCTCTTTTTCAGTGTTGTGTAGACACACGAATACGTGGTATTCCCGCATACAGGCGAACAGCCAGATGATACAGAGAGGCAGCCGCGCACCGATCTCAACTCCTCAGCTTCGCCCTGATATACCCCCAGCCAGCCGTGGTGTCGTGCCCCCGTCTCAAAACACTGAAGCGCGGAAACGACGCGAGATGAGGGGGAGTGCATCTGCGGCATCCGTTCTGCGCCGAATCTGAAAATGCCTTCAAAGGCTGCGTTGCCGCGGGAGCCCGGGGCTCGAAGTTGAAAAAACTCAACACATCCGACAATGAACGCCAGACTCACAGCCGTGTGAAGGCGATTATCCCACGCACGTCCTCATCTCGAAAGCGACGGAGAGTGGCGGCACCCGACCCAGCGCCGCCCGACGTGTTCAGGCCTCAGCATGCGAGCCGACCGGCGCCCTGCAAGGAGATCTTTTGTGAACGAAATCCCCACCTCTCCAGCGGTGATTCGTGGGAAAGATCCAGTTCACGCTCAGTCCACCATTTGCTTCACACTCGCGCAGGCCGAGAGAGATGAAATTCAACTGTTTTCGTCTTCAAACGCTTCTAATTGGACGGCGCGCCCTTCGCCACGCCGACCTTGGCCGCTCGCAGAATGCGGTCTCTAATTTTGTAGCCATTCTGAACCACCTGAGCAACCTCGCCCTTGCTCTGCGAAACGGAAAGGAAACCCAAAAATCCGGCAAGTGAGGACCGATGCATGCAGGTGCGTAAATGTCTAAAAATGCACGTCTATTCGCGCACAGGGATCCTACGCAGGCCCGGTATGCATGCCTCGACGCACCATGCGTAATACAGGCCTAATCCCTCACGCACTGCGTCCACAGCGTTGGACGTGGAGAGTCAGTCCCAGACCGGAATACAGGGTCACGCGCACAAATATAGATATATACATTCATATGTATATTCATAGATCTAATATTCATATACATATCGATATATATCTGCATGTCGCGTATTCGCGAAGGAGCTGCTTACCATTGTTGGGTGTTCCATCTCGAACAGAGCCTCGTGCAAAGCTGGGTTGAATTTCTCTCCAGTCTGGAAAGACAGCATACGTGAAAGGCGTCGGTATACCTCTACAAGACGGCTCTCGGCCTTCGCACCTCGGAACGAAAAACGCAAGCGCTGCATGCCTTCCCGCGTAGCCAAGCGCACACAAAAACTCACAAGTGCACTTCCGCCCCGCCATCCACTGCGCTCATTGAGACTGCCGCACTGAACAGCGCCCTCTCTATATCTATACATACGTATATAATAAATAGACATGTACACATTTCAAAAGTAAACCATATATATATTATACGGTATACCCTAAATAAATCCATAATAAATCCATGTATATACGGAGATAGACAGGTGGATAGATACATAGATATATGGGCACACTCGCTCCCAAAATATTTGTGGGAGGCGACTCCCGCCTCTCCCACCGCCGTCCGCGTCCAAGCGCCGCAGTCACGGAGCCGCAACCCTGCAGGCCCCGAGCGACTGAGAAAGGCGAATACTCGCATGCAGTTCGCTGCAGACAGCCGCGCCTTCTGACAAGAAGACCAACAAAAGGTGTGAGAGCCCCGCGAATAGGCTTTTTTTGTGACGAGGCTCGGCGTAGCAAAGAACGCGGCGGGCGAGGAAGAGGGGGCTAGCTACGCAGGGAACGAGCCTTACAGGATCGTACTGCTCGACTCCAAAGCGGTCGAGGGTCTTGTGGAGGAGGTTTTCAGTCAGCTTGACGCCGTCGTAGATCTGCTGCAGGCGCTCTTTGAGAGAGACGAGGTCGCCCGCCTCCTGCGTCTCCGCGCCGGGGTTCGCCGACAGGAAGGAGGACTCGCTCTGCACAGCTTCCTGCAGAGACTTGGTCGCGTAGGCCATCGAGTCAGCCACCTCCAGCATCGCCTTCGCAAAGTCCGTCACCGCGTACTCCTTCAGCGACGCCATCTAAACACGCGGAAACGAAGCACACATACACGTCAATTCGCACATGCATATATATATATATATATATATATATATATATATATATATATATACGCGTGACTTCACAAATTCGCATATACGTATACAGGTAAGACACACATATGGCTCGATAGATAGACATGTTGGTTTATTCTGTATCCCCAGAACTGCTTGCTTCTTGAGGGCCATGGCAGATGCCTTGGTTCGACACTGAATCCTCCCTGTGTCACACGTGTTTCGTATGCACGCATCTACACGTGGAGCGGTGTTTCATTTGCAAGAGGAAGGCTTGATGATCCTCTAGGAATTTAAACTTCCTTTTCGCCGCGTTACCTCCTTTTGGTGTCTCATGCGGGCGTTTTCCATGTCAGCGTAAGCTCGGAGAGCCTTGTCCTGCAGTTCGCGGTTTTTCTTCTTCAGCGCGTCGATTTCCTCCGCGCACTGGCGGTGCTTCTCCTCGAGGGCCTGCAGAAAAAGCCGCATGCATGAGCGCCGAAGCTTGTTTTTGAAAAACACCTGCAGGCGAGCCCAAGCCTTTCTTGGGGAGCCTTAAGACATCACCACAACAGAAGCCGCTGACCTGAAACTGCAGCCGATCGCCCGCCGTGGAGGCTCAACACAGCGGCCTTCTACACGTGGCGAGCCCATGCGCTTCGAGAAGGAGGCGACAACGCGTAGCGATATATTCAGTAGAAACGCACGGCTCGTCGGTAGCATCGACTTCGTAGGCTCGTAGAAGGCGATAGAGAGATACGGATTCGGGTGCGCAGACTTCGCAACGCGAACGTAGCAGCCAAGGGGCGTCGTTTTTTCGGCACGTCCGAATCTTGAGAAACGATGCGATGGAACCATTCACTGCGAAAACACTTATACATGAAAATATGCATATATTGATATAACATAGATATATAGCATATAGATATCCATCAATTACATGTATATATGCATACATGTGTTCGAATCGTGTGTCGTGTGCCGCGTCCGGTCAGCCGCTTGACTGTCTCTTCTTACCTTGAAGGCCTCAGCAGCTTCAGCGTCGCCTTGCTGGCGTGCGGGTCCGCCTTCCTGCTCTGCTTCGTCTTCCACTCCCCTTTTTCTTCGCTCTACAGTGCCTTCTTCCTCGTCTGCGGCGCCGCCGGAGCCTCCGTTGGCGCCGCGGCTGGCGTCGCCCTGCGGCGTGGACACAGTGTCCGCCGTCGCGGCTCCGGCGGGCGAGGCTCCGCGCGTGGAGAGGGCGCGGGCCTCGCGGGCTTTCAGGACGAGGGGCGAGCCCAAGGAGGACGAGGCCAGCGGAGACAGCGAAGAGTTGCGCAGCATCGGCGCCTGAAGCAGAGCCGCGGCGCAGGCGCGAGTCTGCAGAGGAGACGAAGATGCAGAGAGCGGAAAGGCAGGCAGCGAGGCGCTCGGGGTTGCCCTGACGCTTCTCTCGAAGGCCACACGACCTCGCAGCGCGGAGCGAATGCTACCGGACAAGTGGCGGCTCGCGCCCGCGAAGGAGGCGAAAGCCATAGCGAAGCGAGGGAAGCAAAGAGAGGAGCAGAGACTGTTGGAGAGAGGAAAACCTCCGAGGGGAACGCTGTATAGGAGTGAGGCAAAAAGGGCAGCAAAGGACAAACAAGAAAAACTGAGAGCTGATGGAGAGCTATGCGTATGCACGAACAGGAGAAACCAACAGGTGAAAGGGATGCATGCGCGTGCGAGGCAAGCGGAGGTCGCACGAAGTGGCGATGACAGGACGAAAAAAGTCTTCAGCGCCGCAGAGAAGCACACAGACTCGCGTTCAAGCTTCGCCGTCACCTAGAGACTCGTCGTTGAGATTCGAAGTTCAGATACCTGCGTGATTTTCGCGGGCATGCACTCTATGCACGCCGCGGCCGCCGCCGATACGGTCAGCTGTTTCGAAAAAATGCGAGAGACAGGGCCGTGGTGGCAGGGCAAGGAAAACAGACACCCGGCGAGGAGACAAACAGGAGAACGGGGTATCCGGTCGCGTTCGTTTTTCGCGGTTGCCGCTAGATGCAAACGAGATTCAACGAGAGACAACCTCAGCACTTTCCTGTGCGGCACCGCGGAGAATAGCCTCTGGCTCTCGATTCCTCGAACCCCCCCCCCCCCCCCCCCCCCCCCCCCCACACACACACACACACACGCAGGACGCGAAGTAGAAGATTTTTTTTAAAAAGTAGAGAAGTCAGAGTGCCGCAGAGACACACACCCAGACATCCGAGGCCTCCTTGCTCCTCGGGAGCTTTTCGAAGACCTTTTCTTCCTTCTCGCCGCCCCGCTGCTCAAGCCCAGCAGTCTCGCGCACATTTTGATTTGTGCGGCGGCGAGTGGGAGCAGCTCAGCCCCCGACGCGCATGCAGCAAAAGAAACAGAGGTGACCCCGGCAGATCGACGAGTTTCTGCTGCGTGCCTCAAGAATTCGATGCCCTGGTCGCCTTTCCGCCCTTTGCTCAGCTTCTTTTCCACTTCCAGCCTCTCCGCAATCTGACCCGCGCCTGCTCCACGGCTTCAGCATATTTCGAGTTCAGCTTTCTTACGCGTGAGCCGGCTCAAAGGAGTGAGTGACCGCTAGACTGCGCAGAATGCTAACGGGCGGCGAGCGCGCGAGCCAAAAGGACAAGTCTAAATGAGAAACGAGCCGCGCCTCACGTCTCACTCGCGTGTATCTCTTCCGCTTCTCATGATAATAAGCAAGCGTGTACGCCTTTTACTCTTTCTTTCGAACTAACGACGAAACCTTTGCTAGAACTGTTTTCGGTCGACGGGCGCCCAGCTGTATGTACTGCGGTTCATAGAGAGGCACACACGTAATTCCGCCGCTTTCGTCTGTTTTTTCTTGGGGTTGAACGGTAGTTCGTCTCCTGTCGGAATCTAATCACAGCAAGCCGAGGGCAGGGGAGGCCGTTGTAGCCAGCTCAGCTCCGACACTCCAGTTGATCAGAACGGTCGCATTCCCGTGCCCACGTTTTCTGCTCGCCGCCTCTCCCTGGGGATTGGGTGAATAGAATGAAACGACTTTTTGGTTCCTTTGGCCTTAACCACGGGCCTCTACTGTGCAGACGGTTGTTTCTGTAAAAAAGTCGCGTGTTGCTTTAACGTCCCTTCTAACTGGAAGGACTCTAGACACTCTGGACACACACGGCGGGACGCTCAGGTGGATAACTTGGCTCGGCGCAGATCACCTTCATCGATGTAGCGCGAGTCGCGGAAAAGCTGTTTTCCTCCTCCTGCGTTCATGCCTCGCTGGAGCTGCCCTTTTTGGCCCTTTGTTTTCCATGTCCGACTCTGCTAGCGACATGGTCAAGCTACACTTTCCGTCGTGTCCGCGAGTCTCAAGTTGATATTGAGTTCGTCTCTTCGTGAATTTTTTCCAAGATTCTCGTTCTGCAAGATGGACAACTTGAGCCGCGGCTGGGGCCGGCGCTCCCTCGCGCCTGCTGTCCGCTCTGTGCTGCACTCTTCTCCGCTCTCTGCTTCTTTTGTCGCCGCCTTCTCCTCTCCTCCTTCATCTGTGTTTCTTCTCTCCACAGACTCCCGGCTTGTTGGGGCGTCTGTTTTTGCTGCGTCTTCGCCTTTTCAGCGACTCCAGGCTCGCTCGACCTCGTGCGTGGGCCTTTCACCCCTTTTTCTTGCCTCGCCTTCTTCGGGTTCGCCTCATTTTGCCCCCCTTCACCTCGCCAGGCATCGCGCGCTTGCGTCCCTTGTCGCGCCCTCAGCTTCTCTTCTTTTTTGCGCCACGCCGCCGTCTGCTTCAGCATGCGTAGTCTGGCCCGTCCCGGCATCCCTCGGGGCTTCTCGGCGCTTCGCCTCAGCCAGCTCCTCGTCCTCGCCTGTGCGCGAGCGCATGCACTACGACGTCCTAGTTGTGGGCGGCGGCCCTGCAGGCCTCGCGGCGGCGATTCGCCTGAAGCAGAAGGCGGAGATCGCAGGCCGCACGGACTTCTCAGTCTGCCTCATCGATAAAGGCGCAGAGATCGGCTCCCACATTCTGTCGGGAAACGTCTTCGAGCCGCGTGCACTCGATGAGCTCCTTCCTGGGTGGCGCACGCTCCTACCGTCCTCCGCCTCCCTGCCGGACTCATCTGCCAGTTCGTCTCCGCTCGCCGGCCTCTCGTCGCCCTTCAAGGATGCAGCCGAGAGAGCTGGGGGCGCCGCGGCGGCCGCGCTTTACCTGCAAGACCAAGTTCTCAAGTTCCGCCGCCTCTTGCGCGAGGAGTCTCCGCCTGCCGAACCGAGCGAGAAGGGCAAGAGTCGAGAGGCCGCCAACGAACCTAACGATGCTGCAGCTCTGCGTGGGGGGCGGGGAATGAACCTGAGCCCGCAAGAAAGGGATCGCAGCGTGCAAACAGCCGCCGGCGAGACAGGAGGAAGCGGACGCGAAGGCGCAGATCTGATAGACGCAGAGCTCCACGGCACATGTGCGCAGGGGCCCTTGCAGCGAGAGAAGGAGCGGGGAGAGGGAGGCGCGGGGGGTTTGCGTCGCGTGGAAGAAGAGGCGGATGGGGACAGAAGACGCGACCAACGAGGCGGAAGCGGGAAAGCTGAGCCGAAGGGAGAGGACGAAGAAGGTGTAAGCGAAGACGGCGGCCGAACGGATGTCGTGGGCGCAACAGCGAATGAGGAAAGCGCAGAGGTGAAGCAGATTGAGGAGTTTCTGGAATCTCTAAAAGAGAAGGAAGAAGACGCTGTTTTCGATAAAACTGCGATGCGCACCTCGTTCATCGTCGCGGAAGAAGGAATCCACGAGGCGCAGGCGCGTCGCCGCGAAGCCGGCTCG
Organism: Besnoitia besnoiti; assembly: GCF_002563875.1. Taxonomy (NCBI): domain Eukaryota; phylum Apicomplexa; class Conoidasida; order Eucoccidiorida; family Sarcocystidae; genus Besnoitia; species Besnoitia besnoiti. Next base: position 4,141,171 of record NC_042358.1, read on the forward strand.
ATTGCCTCCGACGCTGTACGTACAGCTGGGGGCCCGCCGGTGCGGACTGTGGCGACGGAGGATGAATTTCTCGTTTTCTTCAACAACCGCCGCGCCCTCGAGCTGCCGATGTGGGCGCTCCCGCAGCAGATGAAGAATGCCGGAAAAAACTTCATCATCAGTCTCGGCGAGCTGGCTAATTGGCTCGCGGAGGTCGCCGAGCAGCACTACGGCGTCGAAATTTATCCAGGTAACTTAAACGAACTGTTCCACCGCAGCGCTTCTCTTTCGAATCCATTCATTGTGACTCGTGGGTGTCGACGAAGAAGCATGGGGACGCCGCAGTCGCACGTTCTGCGTAATTAGACTATCTTCGCTCCCATGGCATTAGTAGGCTAACATAGAAATGTAATCACAGTGAAGTTTGAAGGCATTCGACGTCAGTGGCGAACTCGCACGCATACAAAGGCTGTCTCGTATCATTCCACGTGTGTCTTTGCGACAGAACTCGATGAGTGGGAGTTTCCGTCATCAACCTCTGCAGACACTGTTCAGCGGTAGTAGGCGTGTGTGTCAACAGGGCTTCGGGGGGTAGCGGCGTTTGCTTCCTGCTTTTCGAGGCTCATGCTGTGATCGCAGAGATTGTGGAATGCTACGGTCGTTACACTTGGCATCGATACAGAAACAACTAAAATACTCCGTTTTTCGCGAACGGGCGTTGCGTGCGTTGCCGCTGATTCTCGTGGGACTTCGGGCACGCCTCAGCTTGAGATGAGTGTATGCAAGATATTTCGTCGACGAGCTCGAATCGTTCGTGTGCGTTGCCAGTCACCGTGTTTGCACACCAGGGGTAGAGACACACGCGGGGCAGGGCCTTCATCGTTGCCTGGTGCTGCGCAGTTCTGCATCCCTTCATGTGCATTTCGGTTTTTCCGCTGCATGCATCAGCCTTATCCGGACGTCTGCTGAGGGCCTATTCACGCCAGGCATAGTTCATAAGTGTGTGTCGTTGCAAGCGCTCCCGAGAGCGAGTCACCGAACGCGTCACGCGGAAGCAGTTCACCTTGTTATTAAGATTGTCTTATTTGCCTCTAGGTTTTGCCGGAGCGGATCTGCTCGTGAAAGCCTCGAAAGCTTCAGAGCCGCTGCCGCTGTCCTCCTTCCGTAAAGACATATCTGACTCTTCCTCTGCGTCGCCGCCGCATTTATCTTCCTCCACGACCCCGGGGCCGCCTTTTTTGGCCGCCTCGTTTTTCTCCTCAGCTTCGCACCCCTCGTTTTCCTTCGAGGCTGGCGCGCGCCCCTACGTGTGCGGTGTACGTACGGCGGACATGGGAGTGAAGAAGGACGGCAGCAAGAGCAAGACGTTTACCCCTGGGATTGACCTCTTCGCGAAGCAAGTCGTCCTCGCAGAAGGCTGTCGAGGCTCGCTCGCGGAGCTGGCGATCGCTGCCTTCAATCTGAGAGGCGAGCACGCCTTGAAAAACCGCGCGGGAAAAAGCGAAGAAAAAAAGAAGCACTGTGCAAACACTCTGAAGGAGAGGGCGAGCGCGGTGCTGAAGGGGATCTTCACGAGAGGAAAGCTGTCGGGCGCGGCGACGGCGCCATGTCCGCAGCAGTATGGCCTAGGTGAGAGGCAGAGTTGCGCGTCTGTTACGCGACAGTTATTATTTTCCCGGCGCTCCTTCATCTAGTGTCTGCCGCAGCCCCCCCTACGCGGTTCACGACGCTCGCAGAGCCGCGTGGCTGGCCGTGCATTTTCCAACAACAGCTCTCTTTTCACTAACTGTTTGCCTTGTTCGTCTCCGTTCCGTGCCTCAGTGAGGAGTCCTCTGGCGCGTATTCGTCCTCAAAACTCACCTGCAGTCTACGCTCAGGGGAGGGGGGGCTTCCTGTGCGATGTCGCCGTCAGCTGCTCCACACTACCACCAAGGACGCTTTCACTCGAGTTCTGTCTCCTATCTTTCTTCTCTCTGGTGCCTGCACAAACCTAAACCATAAACCCTCCCGTGGCGTCTCCTCTGCGAGTCTCGCTTGCCGCACCTCCCTGCGTGAACTGCGGCCGCTGTGTACTCCGTCGCCGCTTCAAACCTGGATAAGCATCCCCTTGGAACTCGTTCGCGCTGCATGACTACGGCGGAGAGTGACGCGCGTAACTAGTTTTTTTCTTCCGCACCCTGCCTGGGCGATGCGCGGGCGCTGCGCGTTTTCTGCGGCGTTTTGACTTCGCGGTGATTGGCGTCTAGTTTTCCGCTTTCTGCGTTTGTTTCAGGCTTGAAAGAAATCTGGGAGGTCAAGGAGGAAAACCACAGAAAGGGGAAGGTCGTTCACTCCGTCGGCTGGCCACTGGGGCTCGGCGACTACGGCGGAGGTTTCCTATACCACACAGGCGACGCGAATCGCGTTCTCCTCGGCTTCGTAGTCGGCCTCGACTACAAGAATCCGTTCCTGAAGTACGTTCTGCAGCCGCAGAAAGGTACTCTCGCATCTGCGTTGGCATTCCAGACTCTGTTTGCGATGCCCTCTGTCGCAGGGGGTCATCAGGCCGAGGCCGCCACGCGCAGCTCATTCTTCGCATGTGCGCATGTATAGGTAAATAGAGTGATGTCTGCTGTGACAAAGGGCAAACGAGCAAATGCATTCCCCTCGGTGTTTCCTCTCTAGGTCCACACACGCGTGCCCCAGGCTTTGCATGCGTCGAAGAAAGTTCGTTTGAGTGCGGTGTTCGCTCCTCGCGTGCCTGAATACGCGCCCTGGTAGATGTTTTGCGCGGGAATAGTCCGCGTCCTTGCAGGCACCTTATCCTCCTCGAGAGCTTTGCTTCCTGCGTGCGTGTTGGCGTTGTTGTTTTCTCTTCCCGCTTGCATCGACGTCGCTCCGCGGCTGCGTCTCATTCTCTGCGCTTCTCTCCAGTCCCTACGAGGAGTTCCAGCGCTGGAAGACGCATCCGCGCATTGCGTCAGTTTTGCAAGGCGGGCAATGCGTGTCCTACGGGGCGCGGTGCCTCGACGAAGGCGGTTTTCAAGCCATGCCTTCTCTCACGTTCCCTGGAGGTACAAACAGTCCGCTCCTCTTTTTCGTCTCCATGTAGATCGCCTAAGCTCCTTTGTAGCTGAGCAGGGGCGTCCTCGCGGCCTCTTCTCTGCGTGCTTTCGCCGGCTTTCTGGTCTCTCTTCTTCTCTTGTCTTCTTATCTGTCGCTCACACAGCTGCGGCGCGCAGCTCTGTGTCTTCGTTGCGCGCTTTGACTCGCAGGGCCGCACAGAGGCCCTACGTGTGTCGCGGTTGGTTCGTCTCTGCGCTCGCGTCCCTCGGCTGTTTGCTTCAGCGCTTGCTTTTTCTGCAGTAAAGTGGCGCTGTTGTTGATCTTCTGTGTCGTCCGCATGCCTCTCGCATCGCAGCCAGGCGCGACGCGGCTGCGGGTATCGACCCTCGTGTCGAACTGCTACGTGTCGTCTTTTCTGCGTTGTCGGCTTCAGGGCTTCTCGTAGGAGGCTGCGCAGGATTCCTCAGCGCGCCGAAGCTGAAAGGCACGCACCTCGCGATGAAAAGCGGCATGGAGGCCGCCGAGGCTCTCGCGGACGCCTTTCTCCGCCCTTCTTCGTCTTCGCCTCCGTCGGCGACTGGTTCTGAGAGCGACGGACAGGGCAGCGCCGGGGAGACGGCGCTCAACGGGGGAGAGGCGGACGCTGACGCGCGCGAAGGACTCGAGGTGAAGGACTACGAGACGCGGGTACGACGCTCGTGGGCTGTCGAGGAGCTCTACGAAGTGAGCGCCGAAGCGTGGGTGGAGGGTCGACGGAAATGCGAAAAAATGAAAAAAACTGAAAACGCGCGGACAGGCCGCGCTACCCGCTGCGGAGCCTCAGAGCAAGAAACGAACCTTCATCGGTTCTACAGCCGATGCTGTTGAGCCGCTAAACCGCGAAATGTCATGATGACATTTTGCTTTCAGAGTGATGATCCACCCTCACAACGCACGCGCAGAAAGCTTGTGTGTAGCCTCGAGTCCCGCCTTCTTTTCCCTCGGTCTTTCCAATACTTAAAAATATAACTTTTTCTATATATACTGATATATATAATGTATATATGTATGTATTGAATGTTTGTAAATATATGTATGTATATGAATGTCTGTACGTATGTGTATGTATACTTATATATAATGTATATATATATATATATATATATACATATGTATGTAGATACATTTATATGTCTATGTGCAGCGCATACATTCTGAGTAAGCAGGGCGTGTGTTTTGACCGCATACATGCATTCACATGCATGCATACATAATTATGTTATATATATCACTATATAAATATGCATACATACGTACATTCATATACACTTACATAATACATTTCACTATATAGATACATATATTGACCGCGAAGAGCCTCGCGCTGCGCGTTCTGTGCGTCCTCGGGGTGTCTCAGGTTCGGAATGCGAAGCCGTGCTTCCAGCTGGGGCTTCTGCCTGGGCTTCTCGGATCGTTTTTTCACTTGCGCCTCACCCGTGGGCGCGAGCCGTGGACGCTGCGATGGAGCAAAGAGGATAGAGACTACACAGAAAACGCTGACCTTCACAAATCAATCTGCTATCCTCCACACGACAGCCGCCTCACGTAAGCCTCATACATATTTATATATACCTATGTACATGTATACGTATATATATACATATATACATTCATAAATACGTACATATATATACATATGTGTGCATGGGCTGAAACACGCACCTACGTGCGTGCCGATGAATGTCTGCACGGTAGCAGCTGAGAGGCGAAAGGATTTTATTCCGCAGGGAGATAATCTCGCATACGCGTTAGGCGAAAACCGTTCAGGTGACTCGAATCCGGTAGATACAGGGGAGGAAATTTCCTAAATCAGGCATGCAGAGGTCTTTAGCGGCCTCCCTCTCATCCCAGCGTCGGCGCAGCGTGTGTGGAGCGACGTGACTGCGTTGCCGAGGCGTTCCGCTCATTCAGATGCTGTGTCAGGAAGACCTTCACGTTTTGGTCAATGGGCTTGCATGCATGCGTCTGAGTGAGGCAACCTATACCCGATGGCATGCACATCTCTCTCAGCCCGCTACGCTCAGCTGTGGCAGGTTTCGCGCCGTGGACTTCGATTTTCTTTTTCAGCTTCAGCCTCCTTGACAACCTCGTCCGCAGCGGGACGACCCACGCACACGACCAGCCGTCTCACCTTGTGGTAAGATCACATGACTCTAAACCCTACGCCAAAAGAAAAGTGTCTCGTCCGCTTGACGTCAGGGGACGGATCAGCACAGCCCCCTCTCAGATCGACGCGTGTTGTGCCTCAACAAAATCTTCACCCGAGTTCTCGCCCTGGGGCACAGAGCTGTGGCTCCAAGAGCCACGGCGACAAATTGCTTCCTCTCTCTTGCATTGCTCGTATATCTTTACACATAATATGAAACGGCATGCATGCATATATTTGTACAAGCGCGTATATATTTACACATACTGTAGACAAGCAAGCATTTAAATGTCCATATATATTTATATACAGATACGCGAGTATATATATACACACTTATGGGCGCGAGCCGCGTATGCACGCATGGCGACACAAATACCCCTAGGCCCGTCGCATCCAACTGAACAACTGAGGAGCTTGCATCCCGTGTGAACGAATGGCGGTTTTACGTCTCTCGTGTCTGTGTAAAAGGTACAAGTATTCTTGCGCGTCGTAGGAAGACGCATTTTTTTCCTTGTGCCTGCGCCTGTGTGAGTATCAGGTTAGACGAGGAATGGAGGACGTGCCGATCGACGTTTCGCTGCGTCGCTTCGCAGGGCCTGAAGGCCGCTTCTGTCCCGCCGGGTAAGGTGATTGAAGCGGAAACATTTAAAAACACTCGCACTCGAGTTGCTTCTGCCGCGGACGAGCACAAGACCGTGAAACACACATGAAACTGTATCGCTATGTCCACGCTCTCGCAATCTTCTCCATCGTGTGATGGAGCTACTTCATCTCTTAGAAGCGTGTTTCCCTTAACTTCTGATGCCTGATTCGTATATCTGGTATGTTCGATGTTTTCGCGGCGTTTGCAATTTCGCCTTCTGCGGTGGATGTCCTGCTCCAGGGTCTATGAATATGTTGAGGAAGACAGCGATTTGGCTTCATCGGCGAAAACAGAGAGTTCGTCGGCGACTGCGGCACCCCGCGAGAAGACAACGGCGACCAGAGGCGGCATGGCGAGCGATCTCCGTCGAGCAGAGGGAACGGCACAGGAGAGGAAAGGAAAGAAACCGAAAAAGATGAGGCTCCAAATCAACGCACAGAACTGTCTACACTGCAAGGGCTGCGCTATCAAAACCACGCAGAACTTCATAGAGTGGACCGTCCCCGAGGGCGGCGGCGGGCCGCGCTACTCCGGAATGTAAAAGGCCCGATATATATCTAGAAAGATACATATGTATATGCATACGCGAGTCGTCACATTTGTATTGGTTTCAAAAATCGCGAGACGAGTGAAAAAGCTGAAGCAAGGAGCGCGCTTCAAAAGCTAGCTTCGGATTTTCGTGCGAAAGCTGGAGAGAACGGAGGGCAAGGAAGATGTGTTAGGATCGACCTCGGCAGACTCCTGTGCTCATTAGAGAAGAGGCCGACGCGACACGGCGGGCTCGCGAAGCCGCGGAAGAAATTTTTGTCGTGTCTGGCGCCGTATCTGGTGATATGTTTTCGAAAATATCTTGTCAAGGGTCGCAACTGGAGGGAGATGAAGCAAAGATTCGTACTTCGATTTTTGTTCAGCCCCATCCATGTGCGTCCATCGTCTCTAGGGAGCCGGCGTGATCGCTGCCTCAGCTGCCTTCCCAGGTGCGACGCCGAGTGATGCTCCTGAGGGTAGGATTTCGGGCTTCTCATCGCCTAACGTCTTCCGCTTACGGTGGGAGGCCTAAGATATGCGTAGCGCAGACCAGAGAGCGTCAGGCTGTTCGGGGTTTTTCGGCAACGGGAAACGCGGGCGCTGCAACTCTCCTACGTTCGGCCGAGTCCCTGCGCGTTAGGTCTGCCGCGCAGTTCTTAAACGCAAGCTATTTACTTGCGGACAGCATAACACGGAATGCGGCGTGCCTTTGCCGGCGTTGTTTAGGTTCGTCAAACAAGACTACCCGCTTTGCCGCAAACTTGTATACGTATATAGATATCGAGAGCGGCGGAATGTGCCTACTAGTCCGCTGCGCAGACTTCTTGTGCGAGGCGAGGCGTGTCTGGCGCGCTCAGATGATCAAACAGGGAAGGGTAAGCTTGTGTACGATGTCCAGGCTGGATACCGAGAGACATCCACTCGCCGTCGCGCAGTAGAGGCATATCGGCTCAGGTGGCCTCAAGAGGACCTACACTTCAGGTGTACGTACACGGACATGGCGGCGGTCAGTCAGCGCGTGTCCATCAAGTGAAGGAAACTGCGTGAATCAACCTCACGTATGTAGCAGCAGATCGCCAGCAGAGGTGGCTGCACGCCGTATGCACCGATGTGCGCAGCAAACGAATGGGAATGGGGAACGGCGGCACAGAAGCGCCTACTTCAAACGTATGGCGAGCTCCCGCGGAGCGCGAGCGGTGTATGCGGAGACACCGGGGGCGAACGGGACCTGGTGAGACGCTCAAAGCACTTTTCGTGCGTTCCACGCGCAGCTCTCAAGCAAATGCATTAATGCCCGTCTCATGGTTGCAGGCCTGAAGCAAACGGGGAAGCTGAAAGGTGCGCAACGGAAAAGGAGGGGCGCCGAGCAGCAGCGAGTGTGGAACCGGCTCACAGCAAGCGCTTAGAACAGCAGGAAAACACGTTTCTCGGAAGCCGGCTCGCTTCTTGAGCATGTATCTGTCGGGGCAAACCTGCAGAGGTTTTGTCACACGCGGCAAACCTGCAGAGGTTTTGTCACACGCGGCAAACCTGCGCTCCTGCACCACGATTACGTGGGCGGCCGACACGAAGATCCCCCAGCTGGAGGCGACAAAACTTGAAACTTCGGAGACGCGAAACCGACAAAAACGGAAAAACATCATCAGTCCACCGGCCGAGTCAGTAGTACTAGGCAGTGCTATCAATCGCGACAGTCACCGACCTTAGAAGTGGAGAGCCCGATACCTGGTTCCACAGTTACTGGGTTGCAGGCTCGACTCCATAAAATGGATTTATCCACATGAACTGAGAGTATACAAAGCAGAGAAACCCTATGCATCCTCTTCACAAATAGGCGCACATAGGTACTATGTATATCTGCAGCTGAGCAGACAACAGAATGTAAAGAGAGCCAATCGAGGCGACGACGAGAGAGATTTTGACGCGAGCGTAAGGCCGCTGGTTGAATGGCAACCTCTACGCCAGGGCGTCGTGCCAAGCCCGTTTCTTTTTCACGGCTAGCGACAGGAAGGAGAAAACTTCCTCTTGTGCGCGTCGTCTGTGTCTCTGTTCCGCGTGTCTCAAGAGCATTCCGATGGAGCCGCCGTGGAGCTCGAGAGCCCGCAGTACATCGCTCACTGTGATGCGAGGCTGCCTCTTCATCTCTTCGTCGTCTTTTCCGTCCACGCGTCCGGCCTCACTCGCGGCGACAGAGGCAGCCCCCCCTGCACGCACGGCGTCACCCTGGGGGGCGTTGTGTGTCGCATCCGCCGCGGGCTGGCTGTCTCCCTTCTCTCCACTGGGTTCCCGTTCGTTTTTGTCTCTTTTTCCCGCCTCCTTCGGACTCGCCTCCCCACCCGCGGCCTGGCTCTCCAGCCCTGCCTGTACTGCCTGCTGCTGCGTCCGATCTCTGTTCTCCCAGAAGTGTCGCGGTCGCCTCTTCCCTAGGCCTTCGCCTGCATAGGAGGCGGGCGTTTCATCATCTTCCTTCTCCTCTTCGTCCTCCGGCACGCCCCTGCCCTTCTCTCCCTCGTCGCTGCCTTCTTCCTCGCTAGACCGGCTTTCCTCCTCTCGCCGCGACTCACTCCCGTCGCGCTCGGTATGCACCTCGTCGTCGCCTTCGTCGCGCCGTCTCCGCTTCGCGGGGTGGGTGTGTCCGCGGCTTTGCGCGGCAGCGCGTTTGGCTACCTTCTCCCACGCAGCCCGCTCGGCGCCGAGTCGCTCCTCATCTCGTCTCGCGACTTGCTCTTCGCGTTTCATCGCCACGGCAAGCGCGCTGCTGAGGAGGTCTCGCAGCGCTGTCTGCGTCACGTGCGCCAAGTCGCTTATCGCCTCTCTGTCGACGAAGAGTAGCGGCTGCGACTCCGTGCCTTCTTCAGACACACTTGCGCCCTCCGCGCCCGCGCACGCCTCCGACAACGCGTACCCCGACGCGCCGCTTCGCGGCAGGGAGCTCCCAAGGTACGCTTGGTCTGTGTAGGGATCTAGCGCAGAGAGCGGCGGCGGCGAATAATCCTCAGCCGAGGAGGCGCAGGACGCGCGCGCGTCCACCGGCGGGTGGGCGCTGGGGTCGTCGGTCGTGGGGTCGGCGCCCCCGCCGGCGTTCTCTGCGTTCGGGACCTTCTGACCCGCTCTGGCGTACCCGCCCTCGCAGGCCACGCCCGGGGTCCGCTCCTCGTCGGACTTCAACGCATCGGGCTCGCCAGAAGCGCCGCGTCGGGAGTCCTCTCCCTCCGCCGCCGCGTCGTCTGCGTCCGCAACGGGGTAGGTCTCGTCTTCGCAAAAGGCGCTCCCATCGAGCTCCTGCGCGACAGTCGCGAGGAGCGAGAAGGAAGGCAGCAGCCGCTTGCCTTCTTCTCTGTTGAGCGACGCGGCCGCAGACGCCAACTGAACATTCGGCTGGCTACAGACCGCCTCGCGCGCGAAGGCGCGGCTGTCAGGGGCAGCAGACGCCAGCGAGACAAAGAGCGCAGGGCGAAGCACGCGGAGACGCTCCCTGCAAGGAAACCAAGCAGAGAGAAGAGAAGATTTGCAAGAAAGAGGAGAGTTCATCGAATCCTTGACAAGGCAACGGCTTCGGTTGGGTGGAACTGTGACTGCGGACGGGGCTGTCGGCCCCCGCTCGTCAGTCCGTTTGCCGGCGTCTATCAACGAAGACGGCGTCTCGTCACTGCAGAAGACACCATGACACCATGTGTTTCCTTCGGCCGAGACAGGCACCGCAAGCGAGGCACTTACCAAATGAGCTGCGGCGGAAAGCAGAAACGCGTCCCAGGGCGGCGTCTCCTCGCGTGAGGCTCCGATGATGGAGCGGATGCAGACGAGATGCGCGCCTTGGTGGCAGGGGGCCGGTCAGCCGAAAAGTCTTCGGTGCTGAAAGAGGCAGCGGAGGCCTGCTTTGGAGATGCGAGGAGACACAGAGGCACACGCGCGAGGACTTTGGAGACTGAGCGCCGGCACGAAAATCAGGGACTTCCCAGAACGAAAAGAAGGTCAAACAGATGTGCAGAAAAAAGCAACCGACGTGACTGCTTGAAGATGCCTTCATTAAAGCGTCATATACACCACTCTACACAGACCGACAGAGAAAGTGAGGCAGACAGATAGATAGATCTAGACGATATACATAGAGATATACAGGCAGATAGATACAGCAGGTAGAAGAATAGACAGACAGACAGATAGACATCTAGCTAGATGCATACAGAAGAATAGATAAATAGCTAGATATAGAGGTGAAGATATATGAACGCGTGGAAGCTGAAAAGGAACTGGCAGGCGTGCGCAGGGTGTGTGAGAGTCTGCGCACCTGTCCAGCGGGCGAGGGGGCTGGAGCCTTTGCGCGGGGCGGGAGGATCGTGGGGAAGGTCGGCTGCCAAAGGCTCTGCTGGAGATCGTTGCTCGACAAACCGAGGAAGTGCAAAACGTTACGGCAGTCGCCCTGGAGGCGCAGCGAGCCGAGAAAATCCTGTAAACCAAATCACGCAAACAAAATGGGAAGGTGAACTACAGCCTGCGCAGAGCCCCGAATATGGGCGGCAGCCGACGCGTGACACGCTGTGATAAGACCGAAAACCGTGATATGATACGACAGAAAACCCTATACCCCAAACCCTAGACACACGGCACGCGGCACAGGGCGGCGGCGGCCTCGGCGCTGTCGGCGGCGGAGCGCGCGGCTGTGAGAGTGCCGCGGAGACTTGACTTTTCGGAGCGTCTGGGCTGCAGGCAGGCGAGGTCCCCGGCTGCATCTCCCCAGGCGCAGGGAGCCTCGCGTGCCGCTTTCGGTTTTCGAAACCCGCTCCGAGCCCGGCCGATTTTTCTTTCCTAGTGGGTCGGCCCCAGAGCCCCACACACATACAGTGTCGCTTGTGGCTGTGTTTTTCGGTTTTTTGTCTCAGGACTCTTCACGTACCGCGCGGTCAACGAGGCCTTCGAGCGTGCGGAACTGCTCAGTGAGCTTCTTCTTCTCCACGAGCTCAATCACCTCCGAGGAGGACGACATCTGTCGCCAAAACTCACGGCCGAGCGCCGCGCCCACCCACCACAGCGGGCTCATGTTTTCCCGGTACTCCGAGGTCAGCGCTGAGGCGGGGAGGCTTGCGCTGGCATGCGCTCGGCTGGCGGCCGCCGCGCGCGAAGGCGCAGAAACCGGCGCGGAGGGAGGCGCGCCGGCCCCCGGACCCGCCAGAGCGCCTTCGCCCTTCGCGCCTCGCGCGGCGGCGGCAGCGAAAGGAGGCGCCGCGCCTCCGCAAGAAGGCGCGACAATCCGCGCGGCGGGAGATGAAAAGGACGAAACAGACGAGGCCGCAGCCGCGGGTCCAACCGACCCCGAGGGGGGGAGGCCCGCGAGACCCGGCGCCGCGGGCGGGGCAGACGCCGGAGTCCCCAACGCGGCCGAGGCGCCCTCTGTCTTCTCGCCGTCGGCGCCTCGAAGGGCGAGCGACGCAGGGCTCGGGACGGGCTTCATCACGGCCCGCCCTCGCGAGAGACTACTGTCGCTCTCCCGCGCCCCAAGCTTCGCGGTCTTCATCGGCGAGAGAGCGCCTGGAAGAGGCGCCGGCAGGCCATCCCCGCGCGGCGGCGTGCTCGGCCCTGCCGCCGGAGACACGCTGCCTGAAGCGAAAAAAACAGCCGACGAAGAGCGCACGTGCACAACAGAGGCGAGCATGCATCCAAGATCTTTAAAAAACCAGTTTCGAGTGGCCGCAGGCGCCGGCTCAGTTGCAGACGGTCGCCAGTGCTCCACATGCAACTGGCGTCGCCCGCGGCGTCGCTAGAGGACGCATTCTCCATTGCAAATAGTTGATTCTGCATCGTGGCTCCAGCGAGCGAGACAAAGTCCTATGCAAAGGAGTCGCCGCGAACGTCGCCCGCGTCTGCGCACTGGCGCAACCGCTCGCGAAGACACGCCAACTCCCGCCAGCCCCTGCCCCCTTTCCCCCCCCCCCCCAAACCATTGCTTACGCGGCTTTGGCGGCGTTCGCTCCCCCGGCGTCAAGGCGCCACCCTTCTTTTCTTCTCGTGTGCCGCTGGCTCGGGCAGAGCCGGAACGCCTGCGCTCTGCGTCGTCCCCCTCCCGCTTCTGCGGCGTGCCGGGAGACTCTCCGCCCTCGCGCGGCGGTCGCTGCGAGGCGGCTGAAGGTAGCGGAGACAGTGAAGAGCGCGTTGCAGCGTCGTCCTCGCGCACGCCGGAGGAGAGCGGAGAGACGGCGGGCGAGGAGGCGGAGTACGGGAGCGCAGTCGCGGAGGAAAACGAAGGCGCTGAGCCGACAGCCGCAGGCGCCGCCGAGGCGGCGCCTGCGACATCCTGAACCGCCTGCGCGGCGATGCAGTCGTCCACGATCGTTTGAAAAAGATCCCTGCAGACCCAAGACAAAAAGCACAGACTCCATGCAGACGCCCCCCAGGCAGGCGACCCGGCAGCCCCTGAGAAGCCGACTCTCTCGCTGGCGCGGAGGGTGCGCCCACAACACCGCTGACGACGGCGGCGCGAGCGCACGCTAGGGGAGATATCCTGCGAAATAGAACCTTTAAATCCCACAGACTGAGGGCACGACGAAGCGGAGGAAAACAAGAAACGAGGCAGACTTGCACACAATTCAGCGCAGGAGAAGCGAGGAGACCTAAGGGAATGAGCAGGAAGGCTGGTGGCGCTGAAGGGCGGAACGAGTCCGCAGTCCGACCGAGATCGATAAACAAGCGCAGAACTCTCTACGCAAATCGAGAGACACGTGCCGGCACACCCAGCGTATCGGCCTCATCTCTGAATAGAAAGATCGATAGACAGATATACAGATAGAAATAAATGGATAGATGGACAGATAGGTACACAGACAGATAGATACATAGACAGGTAGATACATAGAGATAGATAGATACAGATAGACAGATAGATGGATAAACGAATCTAGCTGCAGTATATGAGGACCGGAGAGCGACAAACATCTGCGCAGTCGAGGAAGCATGCATCGGATGCAGACAGGTGCGCAAGAAGGCGCGGGGACTGGCGGATAGGCAGGCGGCGGGCACTCAGGCAAGGAGGCACAACAGGCCCGCAGAGAAGGAGCATACCTTCCGAGGATGGCCGTCAGGCGGGATTTGAGTTGCTCTTCGCTCAGCTGCAGCAGGCACAAAGGAGACAGCTGAACGATGAGGAGCCTTTAGAAACGGAAAGGCGCATGACGCGACGCACGTCGCCTGCCAGGCAGGCGCTGCCAGCGCTTCCGCGGCACTCGCGGCCACGCCACTCCCCCACGCTTCGCTCTCCGCCCCTCGCAACCGCTGCGAGAGAGACGCAAACGCCAATCCTATCTGGAGCCGAAAACCCGCGCAAGGTAGGCGTCTCGCGCCGCATCGGCGCTGCGTGAGAGGCGTTTCGCGGTCGCTTGCCTTTCTTTCTCGAAACTGTTGAATGACCATCAGCACTTGGAGATTCTTCTCAGGCGTCACGCGGCCCTCCTCTCTCCAGCGCGCCGCCTGCGCGCCCTGCGCGGTAGCGAGCTGCTGCATGCAGAGCCGGAAAAAATGCTGCAGAGAGGGCGACGGGACGGAGAAGGCGCCGAGGCCCCGCGAAGACAGCAGAAGCACTGGAGGCCCGTGTGCAGGCCCGGCGCCCGCGAAAGAAGCCGCGGCAGGCGCCGCGAGAGGGAGAGGCAGAGACGCCGCAGAGGAGTACGGGGTTGGGGAAGGGGAGTGAGGCAGCGAAGCAGAGGGAGGGTAATACGGAGCTGGGCGCGGCGCCGGCGAAGGAGCACCCGCCGAAGCCGGCGGCGGACAGGAAGAAGACGCCTTCTGCTGATAGGGCAGCATGGTGTATTCGGGGAGAGAGAAAACTGAGAGGGACAGCGGGAGAAAACGCCACACCCGGAGAGCCGGCGCGGCGAGAAGGGACGCAGCCGCTCTCCTCGCTCGGCTCGAATTCAAATAGAGAGCTTTCGATACTTGCGTGGAGATCCACAAACTGGCGAATGCAAGAGACACGCAACCGGTTGTGCATGGAAAGGCACGGGCGGCGACGGCGGCACACGAAAAAGAGGCCCTCGCAGGAGGGCAGAGGAAACGAAAAAAAGGACACAGAGGAGAGAGGAGAGACAAGGACGATGGAGTCTTCAGTGACTCTAACGGGTCATACTGCGGAGGAAGAAAGAAAAGGCAGAGAAAAAGAAGAAAGCGGAGCTTGAGGCTCCAAAACGGCTTTTCTCGGCGGGTGGATACAGTCGCAGCTTCACGCTGCGATGATGCCTCACCGGCCGCAGAGGGCGCCGACGGAGCTCCGAAAAAAGTCGGTATTCAGCGGAAAACGATGAAACGGTACGGAGAAAAGCAGGCGAAGGAAAGGAGACAAACCAAAGAGAAGTTAGAGGAAACTTGCGGGTTTTATGTCTATGCATGCTGGGGGAGAAGATTTCGCATGCTGAAGAGACAGCGCAAAGGCCTTCGGCACGGTCATCATGAGCCTGTGGGTACCGCCAGCTGCCTGCTTTCTTCAAATTGCTCGGCTTTCTCTCCTGCATGGCGATTTGAGGAGTCGAATCCTTGCTTGACAATGCGTCGTGTGATAAAGGCAAGGATCGAAAGGGGAACTCGGAAACTCCACAGGTTTGCCTTTCGCGGAGCGTGTTACGCGGCCTCACCCATTCTTGTCTTGTGGCAGAAGCTGCATAGACCTTTTTTTCCGCAAATTCCCTACCGCCTTGAGCTGGGGTTTTCCCTGCGTTGAACCTTGGGCTCACAGGGAGACACAAGTAAACGTGAATCGTATACACGCAAATCGAATCAGGATTTCAAAAGGCAGGTTGTGAGACTTTTCGAGCGCACGCGGCCTGGTCACGCTGGCAAATCCGAAGCCGACGCCCCCTCGATAAAACGGGAGTTTGCTCTTCAGTTCGATTCTTATCGGCGTGAGTGGAGAGAGGCGGCAAGAAGAGAAAAGGGGGCATGCAGCTGGCGTGTTCGACGCAGAGCAATACGGGCTAAAGCGGCAGCTCTGTCGCAGCTACGGATGAACCGACGTAGATTCAACTTCGCACAGAGGCACACGTAGAGTCGAAGTGTGTGTGGAAAGGTGTTTGTATATCTATGTCATAAAATCTCATCACTACGACAGCGGCGAAAAGAAAAGAGAGCCTGCCAAGGAACGCCGGCAGCCTCTGTGCTGGATAGCGCACGACGCCCGCCTGACCGCTGGAAAGAAAAAATGGGCACACCGATGGAGTGGGAGCTGAAGAAGCGAGACAAAACGAGAGGGCGTGGGAGCATGTGCCGGCAACAGCTCGATAATGGACAGCCAAACAAAACAGGAGTGCATCAGGCATCTGAATCCACTAGGCGTTTATTCGATTAGCGCCGTTCGGCGTGTCTTCCAACTCAGTCCGTGGCTAGCGAGCTCCTTCCCTCGCGCATGCCCCCCTTGACTCGCTGCAAACGATTGACCTGTGGTTTTATTCGGATTCAATGTCTCGACAAGAAAGGCCTCGTCGTTTCCGCCTGCAGTGGAGCGAACCGAGGAACGCACGCCAGCCAGTCGCGGCGGACAGCTCTAGACAGTGACGCAGGATGCAAGTAGACTACGTTTAGTATGATTTCCAGAACGCGCCACGCTCACTAGATGACGCCTCACTGGCGACGATGAGGGCTTAATAGGCATAATACCGAAATCATCTTCAGTATCGAGGTTGCGTGGGGATGAAACAGGGGCATGGAGAAAAGTAGCCACAAAGCACATGCCCGCAAGCTCCTCGCGCGAGGAAATACAGAACACGACAAATTGTGGCAAGAAAAGTTCGCGTCCGGAGGGGCTCGCCACGCTCCAACGACATTATCGAAGCGCTCAACGCTGCCCCGAGGCACCCCAGCGACTTGCCGTTGAAACAGAAAAACGCAGCGACCTCTTGTTGCATCTTGAGCGCAAGCCGCCTGATTCGAATGCCTACCGATACGCGAGTCGAGGCGAACGGACACCAGCCCCAGTCGCGAAACGAGGTAGGGCCTTCTGTTAGCGAGAGAGGAAGTCGGTTTTATGTGGCGGCGAAATGAAGAGGAATACTCGCGCCTGTGTGGGAAAACGTACGCGTTCGGAGATAGCTACCCATATTTAATTTACACGCCGGCATGAAATGTGACCTACGCGCGAGGCTTCCATGGGATAGCTTTCACCACCGCCTGATGCAGTCGAAGTACAGAAAAAGCAACGCAACGAAGCGACGCTGTAAAGCGAGTTTTCTACAGCTTGTACGGAGTTTTGCGGAGGCACCCCACATCAGCCGAGGAAGAGTGCATCCTGACTCTGTTTAGCAGCATCGAGGCAACGCAACTACGGCCTTGTGAAGCCGCTGGAATGGTACAAGGTCAAACTGACCATCTCCGGTGCCATCAGCGGACAAATCCGCATCGTTTGAAGGGCGAGTTGCGTGTTGCATGACCTGTCGTGTCGGGCGACGCCATGGGGCGGCGCCGCGAACGCCCTCTTAACTCAGTGAATTGGTATGGAGCTTGGCTTCATACCGCGCCTGAGGACGGCGTCTTTCCGCAAAAACTGAAGTGGAGTTGCAAGTCATCGCCTCTTTTCGGTCCTACGTGCTGTGAGCAACTCAGGCTGCTCGCCGTCTGCGGTTTTTTGAACGCTGTCAAACGCGTGAGTAGAAGCTGGGGAATTCCCAGCAGCTCGCCAGCAAAGTTGGCTGTAGAGACGCCTTGCTACGCGACAAACCGTACACACAGGAGACAGACTTCCGTCCGCTGCACAGACACTCGTGAGAGAACAAATGCCGCGAAACGGCTAAGGCGGAGAAAAGACTTTACTTCACCTCCCACCCCGAGCGCGCCCGCATTCGCGACGCCGTGGAGGCAACCGCTCTCGGCGGCCCGCCAGCATATTCACAGAGAGGAGGAAAACGAAAAAAGCGAAAAAACGAAACCCCAGGACGTGTTGGCTCCTCTACTCACGTAGGCAAGAATCACCGCGGAAAGGACGAACACTCAAGTCCTTTTTTTAGCGAAAACAACAGGAAACCGTGGCACTCCCGACAAGCTCCCTACGCCACCTCCCACGGCCTCCCGTAAAATACAAAAAACATCTAGTCAGAAGATTCTCCTTCGTCCGAATCCGCGAACGCAGAAAAACGGTTGTTCGTCTTCACTCGAGACGAAGCGACCGCCGACTGCACTAGCATCGCACGCGCCGGGCTGCGCACAAAGCCACTCACACGCAAACATACGCGTGGGCACACATGAATTACAGATGTACGTATGTATGATTGTATTTTTTATAAAGTACGTATTTAATCCCCTCCTCGGCATTAAGTTGTGTCTGTCATACGTCTCAGAGGACGCGCGCGACTCTTTTTGCGAGCTAGTCTCTGCTGCGACAGCGATCCTGAACCTTAAACCTCGGCGCCTGTGTGACTCTCCCTCTACACTTGCTTGACGAAGCCTTTTGAAAATTCCCTAAATGGCGAAACAAGTCTCTCTGGGACGCCTCTGCGAAAAGATATCAAACTTACACACGAGGCGTCGCAGCCTGAGAGTCTGCAGCTCTTTCCTCTTCGCGCTTCTCCGCGGCGCCTGCTCCCGGCTGCTCGCGGCGATGCCCCGCCCACGCGTGATTTCCCCCCTCTGCAGGACCCAGACACCAGGGCGCGGTTCCGCGTGCATGCGAAGCTACATTCTTCACAGAGTGTCTCCTCTTCTTCCTCCCTCAGCAGCCACGGGACAACGTTACGTAGGCAAAGACAACAAGAAGAAGCGGGCGACCGGAATTCCGCGCGCCTCCGGTAACCCGCCACACGCTCAAGCGAGTGTCCCCCTCCCCCCCCGCCCCTCCCCCCCCCCAAACACCGACGCACCGGCAACTACCTACCCACACCCACACGAATCTGCTTCACAACATTTGCGCAAATATGGTTAAAAGTGCGTTTTCCTCCCATATTTCCCGCCATGCTTACCGCGCGCCTTTCCTCCGCGACCGCCGCGGCCTCCTCGGCCGGCGCCTTCAGGTCGGTTTTCGCCTCCGCGCCACGCGCCGCCGCCGCGCCCGCCGCGAGTTCGGAAGCTCTTCTCGCCTTCTCTAGGGTGAGGCCCTTCGTGAGCACAGGAGGAGACACTCTCGCCCCTGCGCCGCATGCCGCGCTCGCCCTGATCGGCCTCCGTGGAGTGGGACGTGCTCCCCTGCCGCCGGCGCGCATGCTGGTGCCGCTCGCCGTCCTGCGAGACGTCGTCTACTGGCGTGTCTTATGGAAACGAAAAAACAACACAAGGAACGAACGCAGAGACGTGACGCACCAAACCGAGAATCCATGTGGAAATCACATGTACGAGGGCGAGGCGCAGCGAGAACCGAAGATGTGCTTTCCTTCCCACGCATCGCTCACAACGACCCAAATCACCGCGGAGCGCTGACGCAAAGAATGCAGTCGCAGCATGCGAGGGGCGAGACGAACGACGAAGGGGAAAAGAAAGCGAGGAGACAAGCGAATGCACAGAATCAGACGCTGCCGAAATAGGGGACGGCGAAGAGAAAAAGAGGAAACGCTCACCTGCCGCGGTTTGGTCCCGGCGGCTGCTGGCGTCGCTGGGGCCGTGGTGATCTTCGCCCTGAGAAGAAGCAAACCAAACGCAAGGAGACAGAGACGTGCGGAAAGGATCTGACAGAACGCCAAAACGCAGACGTCGTCGCCTACGGTGCCCGACTGTCTCTTTGCTGCGTTCCCTTTCGCTGGGACTCCTCCGCGCCACTCATCCCTCCGTCTGCCGCGCCTCGATGAGTCTCCAACCTCCCTCCTCGTTGTCTGCTTCGTCTGCAAAGCTCATGTCTCCCCGTACCGCCGCCTCCCCCCTTTCCTCGCTCCCGGGCACTCACTATTTTGTCTGTTGAGCTTCCATCTGCCCCTGCGTCACTCAGATTGCGTCGCCACCTCGTGCGACCTTCGCCCGCGGCTCCGCCTCGGCCTCGTCCCCCTCGGAGTACGCCGCGCGTGCCGCCCCCCGTTCCTCTTCCGTCTCTCTCTCTGGCGCATCTGCCGCCGTCCTCGTCTCTCCTCGCATCCTCTCCGTCCTGCATTTGCGCGCCTTCTTCGGCGCCGATCGCGCCGAAGAAGGCGCGCCCTCCTCTGCCGTGCTCTGCCTCGCCGCCCTCGCTATCTCGCTCGGGAGCATGCGCGCCGGAGGCGTCTGCACTTGCGGGGGTCTCGCCTTCTCGCTTCGTTCTTCCCGCTCCCCGCTCGCCAGCGGCCCCCTGGGGGCCGCGGCCTGATCCCGCACAGGCGCCGCCCCCTGGACCTCGGGACTGACGGAGAGGGCGCGAATGCCCGCCCGCCTCGTCGCGCCACCTGTCGCCTCCGCACAGCGTCTGCTGCGAGGCGTCGTCTCGGTCTCGCCTGGCGCTCTGCGCCTCGCGGCCATCGGCTTCTTCGGAGTCTCCTCTGCCGCCGCCGTGATCGCCAGCCGCGTCGCGCTTCTTGTCCAATCCCAACACCTCGTTGCGAGCTTCCCACACAGTCTGTATCAGGGGAGAGACACAACGCAGGGCGCCCAACAGTTGCAAGCGGCAAAACGCGGAAGAAGACAGACACAAAAACCCGCACTCGAACACGCACATGCACACGTGCTTCCTCAGCACAGACTCACGAAGCACCCGAAGGCGCACGCACGCGCATGCAGCAACGATGCGGTCAGCGGGAGCGACGTGAGCGTGCGCGACGTCTATCGAGGCGGAAGACGTCACTCGCTGATTTTGGGTCTCCCGAGTCCCACCTGTCCACTCTTCTGCTCGGGTTTGCTCAGGATGTCGGGTATCTTGCTTTCCGCCTTTTTCTTCTCGTCCTCCGCGGCGGCCCTTCCGTCTGTGCCTCCTGCGGCCTTGACCGCGGCGGCGGGGAGCAGTTGCTCGGCGAGAGTTCGCATGCCGGAGACGAGCCCGTCGGAGGGCGAGCCGCCGTCCGCGCACACGAGAGGGGTGGCGGCGTTTCTGTCACGGTCGCCTGCAGACGCCACCGCCTGGACTCCGCGCACGTGGATCGGATTATGCGGCTTGCGGCTCCACGACGAGAGACCGCCCTCGTGCAGCCTGTGCGTCAGGCAGGCGCCGCCGCCGCTGCTGCTTGAGCCGCCAGCCGCGTCTCCGCCCTCGCCTCCGGGGCCCGCGCTGGGCGGGGAGGCGAGGACGCCGCTGTCGAGGCTGGGCACAGACTCCCTGCCGCGGTCCTCGCCTCCTCTCTCCTTGCAGTCGGGGCCTCGCTCGAGCGGCAGCAACCCGTCGCTGCCGTGGCCGTTCGGGCGCCGAAAGACCCCTGCGCTCGCGCCCGCCCCGCCGCCCCGCGGCTGAGGAAAGCCCGCCGCGGCGCCGCCGCTGTGGGGTGCGCGGGACCCGCTGTTCGGGGCTTGGTTCCTCCACAAGGGCTCCTTCTCCGAGCTCCCAGCGCTGGGGCCGGGCGGCGCCGGCTCCCCGGCTTCGCCCCCCTTGTGGAGGGGAGGAGGCGGAGCCTGGCTGCCCTGCGCACCGCGTCCATAGATGCCCGCGCCGCCTGCTGGCGGCGAATTCGGCGACCGAGGAGGGGCAACCGGCGCGCCCGACCCGCCCCCGCGCGTAGGCGCCGGCGCAGAGGCGCCGTACTTCACGTGGGGCGACCCGGGGCCGCCCGTGCCCACGAGTCCCGCCGCCATGGGCTTCCGCGGATGATCTCCGAGCGACGACGAGGAAGAACTGGGCGAGTTCGCGCCTCGGCCTCCCGCCGCCCCACCTGCCGCCAGGGGCAGCGGGCTGGGGCCTTTCTTGGGCGCGCCAGACGGAGACCCTCCGCCCAACACGCCTGCGACTGCGGTCGCGCCTCCGCCGCCGCCTCGAACCGAGGGCGACGGGCCCAGAATGCCCCGGCTGCTGTTGCCCCCGTCAGGAGGCGTCGCCACAGCCGAGGGCGGCGTGCGGACATTCGAGTCCTCGCGTAGGCGGGGCGGGCCGCCAGGATGCGAATTGAACTCAGGCGTCGCCGGATACGAGCCGTAGGAAGGAGGAGGAAACGACCCGGGGACCCGCCCCGACGGGTGGCCTGCAGAGCCGTGGTGGGGCATGTATTGCGACATCGGCGGGTGCTGCAGCGGCGGCGAGGCTCGCAGCGACGCGGCGTCTTCAGGGAGGGCCGGCGTCGTTTCCTATCCACACGCATGCACACAGCGACACCACCTGAACGTGTCCCAGACGAGAGGCGAACGCGGCACAGAACATCGCAGCGACGAACGACGAGGGGTGGCGCCAGGCCGCAGCCACACACGGCAGCAGGAGGCACAGAGTGGAGAACGAGTGGGCATTACGCCCGCAGGTGCCGCGTAGGGCGGCCGAGAGGCGCGTGCGAATCTCTATTCCATGTCTGAATCCCAGAGTACGCTCTCGGGCCGTCGGTGCCCTGCGACACCGTCCCCATCCCCCACCTCTCGCCCCTCCCCTGTGAGGCTGGCGTCGGGCCTACCTTCTTCCTGCGCCACTCGAACTCGTCTCGGGGCTTGGCTCCGCCGAACGGGTCGCCTGACCTCGCGGAGGGCCTTCGCTCGCCGTCGCCTGACGACCTTCCGACCCCCGCGCCGTGCCCTGCCTTCTCGTTTTTGGTCTGAGATCCTCGCGCCGAGCCGCTCGATCCCGCGTCTTGTTCACCAAGCTGGCTGTCTCTGTCGGCGCCTTTTTCCCCCAAGGCGCGTCTCCACGTCTCTGAGTACATCAGCGCACCGTGACTGTTGCGCCCGCCGCCTGAAGCGTGCGCATGCGCGTCCCCCGAAACCTGCTCTTCACCGTCGCCCCGCTGACTCTTGCTCGCGCCTACCCACCTCGGGCCCTTGTGCCGGGCCTCCTCCGCCTGGCTCTCGTCGCCTCGGCGCGAGAAGGCTCCCGCCCCGCGCCCGCCTGCGCGCTGCTGCGGCCCTCGACCGTCACGCTCGCTGCCAGCCGTGGAAGCACGGGGCGACCCTGGGGCGTTTCCGCCTCGAGACGGCGCAGGGGGCCCGCCGGCTGCTGCCTTCTCCCCCCCCGCGAAGCCGCGGCCCTCGGCAGAGCCTGGTTGACCCCGGCGACCCGGCGGAGACGAAGGAACCTCGGGGCCAAACCCTGACGCTGCGGGTTCCGCCGGGGGGGACGCCGCCGCCGGGAACGAGCCGCAAGACGCAGCGCCCGCGGCCGAGGCCGCGGCAGACGAGGGGAAGTCAGAGGCCGCCCCTGGAGGCGGCAAAGAAGCAGAGGACGCCGTGACGGGCAGTTGACGTTTTGCAACTGGGTCGTCGATGGGCTTCGCTGCACCAAAGATCGCCGGGTTCAGCTTAGGCGGCCTGTAAAACCAAGGGCGACACCACAGGTCGAACCCAGATGGAAGAAAAACCGGCGCGTATGAGGTACACCGATAAAGAGATATCCGGTTCACACATAAAAATGCGCATATATATATATATATATATATATATATGCACGGACATACTCATATGCGCACATTCGAAAATGCGAATGCCTCAATACACACAGCGACGCCTGCCCATTCATAACACAAGACGCGCATCTGTCTACCTGCCTGCGCTGGTGCCTCTCTGTCACATTGTTCCATGCGCACATTTGCCACCCCGGCCTCTCTCTCCACGATGAAGAAGCGAGATGCGAGCCTGCTTTTCCCGACCCCTGGGGGCGACGATACTGAAACAGAAGTCCCGCCACGTTTCCGTCCTTTCCTGGCTCCCCGTGGGCCTCTAGCGAGTGTGAGACTTCCCCTCTGTCGACTTACTCTGCTGCCGAGTCGAGAGGTTTCGTCCGCGGCTTTAAAACGAGTTTGGGCCTTTCTCTGGGCGGCTCGGCGGCGGCGGGCGTCTCCTCGCCCTCGACTGCGGCGGCGGCGACAGGCCCGCGGGGGGCCAAGGCGCCTCCGCCAGTGCGCAGTGTCCGGTCGCAACCGGCGTCCTCTTTGCCTCGCGCGCCTCTGGTGTCGCCGGCAGCCGGCGTCCCCGCGCCGACGAGGGCGCGCCCCGCAGCTCCGCACGCTGCAGCCGCCCCCGTCGCCGCAGACTCTTTCCGCAGCTCGGAGAAGTCTGGGCTCTTTGACTTCCTCGCGCGGCCGCCGCCTCCTCCGGGACCGAAGCCCGCACCTGGCGCGCCCGCCTTGGCGTCCGCGTCTCCTCGCTGGGCGCCCTCTTCGCCGGAGAAGGCGCGACCACCCCGGTCGCGCCCCGCGCCCTGGGCCCCTCCGGAGACCGCGGAGTTCACGTTTCCGCGGTACGCAGGAAAGGACGACGCCGCTTGCTGGTGAACAAGATCCGCCATCGCCTGACCGTAAACGCCGCCGCCGAAGGCGCCTCCGCGCCCCCCTCGCTGGAGCACGTGGGAGGAGGAGAACGCAGACGATGCGTGGTAATGACCGGCGCCGAAGGAAGGCCCCTGGGCCCCCCCGCCGCCGCGCGACAGCAGATACCCCGGCGAGGAGCCGCTCCCGTCGCCGGAAAGGAGCGGGGGAGAAGAAATCGGGAAAATTCGCAAAACGCGCGCCGCGGAGAAGCCCGAAGAGGCACGACCCGAGCCGCGAAGACCCTGCGCCCCTGCACCCCGCGGCGGCCGATACAGCTTGCCGTGGAAGCCCAACGCCCTCTGGGCGTCTTCCGGAGAATGGAAGGTGACGAAAGCTGACACAAAACACACGCAGAGAAGAACACGTGTGTCGAGCTCTGTTGGAGTATGCTGTGGGCGCCTTGCATGCTTGGGCGAGCCTCTGCGCATCCCCATGAGGGAGGTTCGCGCGCGCGCCTGTTCTGAACCAGTCCGCGCCTCCTCGGGTAGTTAGGGACACAACGAAAGGAGATGGAGCATGCCTTTAGAGACACGCAACTTCATATGCAAATGATAAAACCATATTGCAATTAGAGTCCGTTTTAAACGCACAAGCAGCTTCCGAAGTCCAGTTGTTCGCAGAAAACTTCTCGTGGCCTTTGCATGTCCCTGGCAGGCTCGGCTTCTCTCGCGCTTACCTCCGCAGGTGGCGGCGCTGGGCCCCTTGGTGCCCCGGTTGGGCGGCTCGCGGACGATGCGGATGTTTCTGACAGGCAAGGTGGGCACGAAGATCGCGGTCACGTCGTCCTCCGTGACGCCTGCGTCGAGCTCTCCCACGTAGACCTCTGAGAAAGTCCCGCGAGCGGCGCTGCCCTGAGTCATGAGCGGGTCTCCCGCCGGTGATCCGTGGGGGTGGCTGTGAGGCGTGCCCACCAGGCCTGCATGCAGAGAAAACACACGAGAGTCAGATGCCGCGAGATAAGAGACGATAACGAAAGAAACAGCCAGACACAAGACGAGAATGCCACAGGCCGAGCGCCGCGAGAAGAGACGGAGACGAGACGGAGACGAGCCCGCCTCCTCCAAGGCTGGCGGCACCGCCAGCCCCTGCTCGTTACACGCAGGAGAACACGCCCTCTTCTGCGCGGATAGAGAGAGCGCGGCTGCTCCCTGAAGCGATACGTCCACGCAGATCCCGTGGTACGTCTCGCCAGGGGCCCTCCAGCGTGTCATGGCCTTATACCGACGTCGGCGCCTTGTGCGGCAGCTACTGGCTAGTTGGCAGCTACTGCCTAGATGGCAGCTCCTGCCCGCAGCTAGTGCCTAGTTGGGAGGGCCGCAGTTTGTCTCTTCTTCTCTCGCGCCGCGTGTGCCTCTCTCTCCCGCCGGCGAAATTCGTTCGTTTGTCGTCTGTCTCGTCATAGGGGCTCACCTCCGTATCTCGAATCAACGAGGCCGCCGTAGGTCCCCTCCTGGCCTGCGCCGCGGCGGAAGCCTCCCAGGGCCCCGGGGCCGTGAGGGACGACCCCGTTGCCCGCGCGGCCCCCGAAGGCCCCCGGACGCGAGCCGAAAGCCGGCATGCCCAGGTCGAACTCTGGGGGATCCACGTCTGTTGCCGACATGGGGTCAAAGGAGGGAGAGTCTAGGTCGTCGCTCTCGTCCGCCCATCTGTGAACGCGCACTGCTGTGGCTGAGGAGGCGCTGACCGTTTCCGCGGCCTTCTCGTCTTTCTTCTCCGCGGACGAAGGCGAAGAGGCGGTCGGCGAGGCGGCCGCCGCGGCCTTATCTCCCTCCCCCTTCGCCGCTGCCTCCTTAGCGCCCTGCGCGTCGTCCCGCTTCTCCGCGTCACCTGGAGAGCCAGGCCGCGCCACCTCAGTCTGCGGCGGAGAGGAGGAAGAAGGCGACGACGCGTCTGCACAGGGTGCCAGGGGCGGTCGCTTGGGGGTCTCCTCCGCACGCGCGCTGCCGCCAGCCTCGGCGCCACCCGGCGCCGAGGCTGGCGTGCGCTCCGCCGCTGAGCTTTCCGCCATGGTGTATAGCCAAAAGGTCAGGGCGGCGTCGGCGAGGGAGACGAGAGGCACCCACCGAGCGAAAAAAGACGCAAGTATGGCGCGCGTGGCTTGGACGTCACACACTGAGGAACAGACCAAAGTGTCGATGTGCTGCGTGCAAACATGTAAACGACGCGCAGAGACAGAACTGCCTGCAGTCCGCCGCCGTCCTCTCCTACTGGGGGACTTGAGTCGCACGCAGGCGCGTGGGAAGAAGGTTATCGAGGAAAGAGAGGCGAGCACGGAAAAGCGGGACGCGACTCGGACTGGGTTCACGCATATCTCTTCAGAGCTTTCGCGCACACCAACCCTACGCCCCTATCATTTTCCCTCGTCACGCGCCCCGCGCGTTGCCACAGGGGACGACCCGTCGCGCAGAGGGAACTCTTCAGATCCGGACTCCCGCCGCTCCCTCCTCCGGATGAAAAGTATAGCGTGTGCGGGCACACGGCACAACGTAAGGGATTACAGGGCTTTGCAGCCTATGGAGAAAGACTTTCTGCGATCTTTGGCTGCCGCAGATAGCTCGCGCCGCTTTGACCGGCGAAGCAGACGCGCGGCGAATCCGTAGAGGGAACGGAATCCGCAAAGGGGGAGAGCTGTAGGCCAACAGATGTAGATCGGCCCAGCGGATGCGCCGTGGACTCGACTGAGGAGCCTCCTCCGCGAGTCAACAGTCGAAGCAGCTGCACGCAGAACCTCTGAAAAACCATGCGGAGTGAAGAAGGCGAGCGTTATTCTTGCCACGCGCAGCTATGCAGACATGGGTCCGGTGTTTGCGGAAAATGAGACAACACGGCACACCGCCCTCCCCGACAGATGGCGACTTTGTGTTTAGAAAAACCCGGTAGGTGCCGGGAATCTGCGCCGCGTAGCTCGGCGGGAGGGTTTTTTGGCACGAGGACGTGGCGGGTGGCGAGGAGACGGAATCGACGAGAGAGAGGAGTGCGGAGAGACAAAGCACATGCCAACATTGGCACCAAGCTCCAGCATCGAACGAAAAAAAAATCCGCCGAGAAAGAGAAGAGGTCCACGCGCTGGCGAAGAAGAAAGGAAAATGCAGTTTTCGGGCAAAAGCGAATTCGGTGGGCGGGTAAGGCCACGCAAATTCAGGAAACGCGTAAGACCGAATTTGTCTATTCAGGGAACTGCGACATGCGAGACTGCATCGTCACCCGCTGACAAACGAACAGCGGAACGGGTCGCGGACGCCTCCGAGAGAAGAGACAAGGCACAACAGCAGAACTTGCGAATTACGAAAGGGAAGAAAGCGAAACGCTGTCGCGAGAGAGAGGGGTGTCGGACGGTCTATACACGGCTGCAGAGAAATCGTGTGAAAAGCCCAAGGAGACGGGGCTTCCTCTTCTCGCGGAAGAAAGGACGTTGTGAGGGGAGGGGGGAGGGGGATTCAGGGACTCGTGCCAAGAAGAAAAATCTGCTTTTTCCACACAGCCGGGCGGCGGCGCAACCCCATGCAAAGGAGGAGGAAGGCTGTGTGACGTGTTGCAGCAGCAGCAGCTCTCCTGTCGTTGTCCCTTCGTTCGAAAACTTTCGAAACCCGCGCCTCTGCATGGCGCCCGCTCCCCGCTCCTCTCCCCTCTCTCTAGCGCCGCGCCTCTCACCCTTCGCGCAGTGCCCTTTTCGCAAGTCTCTCTGGCTGAGCGGACAGGCGCGCGTCAGCGTGCGAGGAAAGGCAGCGCGAGGCGGGTGGGGTGGACGCCTGGCACGCAAAGCACACCGTTTGTCTGATTTCTCCTGAGCAGAGTTCTGGGCGTCCTCACTGGCGAACCTGGATTCGTCTGCAGCCACTAGTTCCACGCTGGTAAAGAATCCAGGCTTCACATACGCGGACGGGACGCGCCTGAACAGAGTGTCCCCACGCGGCAGAGGTCGCGCCACGACGAACCCTGGGCAGCAGCAGCCTGCGGCGCGCCTGTCACAGAGAGCCTGCCGCTAGCCTCGGAGTCAGCCTCGGCGGACTTTGGCGCACACAGACCAGTCTGAAGGATGTGTGTGTGCAGATTCCCCCCCCCAAGTGTGTTTTTGTGGAAGTTTCCGCTTCGGAGGCCAAGCCGCCATGCGAGTGGTGCAGCGCCGAGGCACCTAGTCCGGAGCGGGGACCTGTCTGGCCTCCTCCGCGCGGCGGCTGAGTGCCGGGCGCCGGACCCGCGAGTGAGACTTAGAGAGACTGCGAGTTCGTTAGCCTAAGGCCGCCAAACACGCTCCGCTTCAGCAATTGGTGTCTGCTAAAGAGCGACATCCACGCAAATCTCACAGCTCGTTCGCCGTTCGTCCGGTCCTACGGTATATATAGGACCGTAGCCCGCCTCCGACTCGAGCCCTAGCCCCGACCGGGGCGCCACGGCGCAGGGCGTCACGACATTAGAAATCGGGACAGTTTCTAGCTCTCCGCGCGCTGCATCGGGAGTAATAACGCGGCGCGTGTCTCTCAGTACAGTGTGTGTGTCGCCCGCAGACCCCGGCCGTGGAGGAAGGAAGAAATCGTTCACTTTTCCCCGCCGAAGGGACCTTTCGGAAGGCCCCAGTGCGCCTCTGTGGGACGGGGCTCCGACGACGAGATTGCATTCTCACTCCTGCCTGGCTTGGCCGTAGAAACTAGCGAAGCATGCAAGCGCAGGTTCACGCGCAGCGCGGTGGCCTGTGAAACGAACACGACGTGCGATATAACGGCGGAAAAGTGTAGACTCTCGTTTGCAGGCGATTCGCAACTGAAGACACCCGTTTCCCTGGGGACGCGCCGGTGCCTTTTCGACCCCGCGTACGTAGATCCCACTTTCTGATAAAGACAGGCACGCTCGCGGCGGGAGAGCCTCAAGGGCGGAAAATCCCCGTAGACCACGCTTGCTTTTTTATTTTGCGCGATTCTGGGATGCGCATCTCTCGATAAATCACCCACAGTCGCAAATCGACACGACACTGCCCTTCCGCACTTGAGTAGATGTGCGCTGGGAGCGGCAGGCGCACCCTCTTTCGTCGTCCTGTCTGCTTTTGACCGGGAACTTCCTGTATTTCACTTAGTATTTCTCACGCTTTGTATCCAGTCCTACGGGACTTGACTATTTGCGTTCTGTTCGGTGCTGTCACACCGTTTTTCCGGCGCGCCTCGTCGATCGCCCCTCCGCTTCGGCGGCAGTTCGGTCCACGTCTCGAGGATTTCTCAGCTTCTGCTGGGATCAAAGTGGAGCAAACGGCCGCCCCCAGCTAGTGTTTTGAAGTCGAAGGCGCACTTCACGCTTGGAGGAATCCCTCCCCACCCCGTAAGCAGGCCGTTCTGTGTGCGGTCTCTCGTTCCTCGCGGGGCGGCGGCAAAAACCGGGGCCGTCCCGGCAACCGCGGTAACGCTACGCTGCCGAGGCGTCGGCGCTGAGAGCGTACCTGTTGTTAGGCGATGCAGGGCGGACGCCGTCAGCGAACATGTCAACCGTCTGCTGCCTCTTGCTCAGTTGATCAGTCTCCCTCCCAGCTCGCCGCGGCACTACGGGCGTGCCCGAGACAACCCTAGGGCTTTGACTTCTGCGGTGCTGGGCTTGCATCGCGCGACGAACAACGAGGCGAACTGAACCGGCGAAGTGGCAGCCATTTCTCTCGGATGGATGTCCTTGCACGCGCGGAGCTGTCCTCGGCGTCAAATGCCGTCTCCCGCTGCAGATTCTGCTGACTTGTGCTCAACGGCAGCGCGTGGAACACGCGCGACCCGCACCAGCTCACCCAAGTGGACGCAACTCCGCAGCATCGCCTGCTGGGTCGCTGAAGAACTCCGATCTCACGGACTCCAGCGTGAGCCACCGTGAACTCTGCGGAGATTTTCATCCGCGCAAACCTCTCCGCGAAATTTGAATTTCGTCCCTTCTCGGCTCGCGGCGTGGAACGCTGTCGCGGGGCGCCCTCCCCTCTGGGGGACGAATGTGTTTTAGCGACGGAGCCGTCTCTCCCGCCGCGTGCGCGCACAGAGACTGGAACGGCGCGCCGTCCGGCCTGAAGCTGCGCCCCGGTATGAGTAAGCCGAGAGAGGCTCCACTGGCTGTTGTGGCGGCGGGACATGCACGCGTGACCGTCCTCCCTCGCTGACTCCTCATGCAAGTTCGAGGAGTTGCAAGACCCTGTGCACGCCTTCGTAGTCCCTTTTCAGCGGTCAGAAAAGGGTATCCGGCCGGACTGGCGCGGACGCCGCCGCTCTCACAAACTCACCAAGTCGGGTGGAGTCGAATGACGCAGCGGCGAAAGCCGGAGGACTGTTGCACTTGGGCATGTCTTTCGCGCCGTAGGCTGCCCTCTCTTCGCGTTCGGATCTTTTTTTTTGCGGTAGACACAGACACAACTGGCTCAATTTTTGGTGGCGTTTTCCACGCGAGACTGGGCAGTAGGACTGTGTGCTGGGGGTCGTGCAGACGTTTTAGACGAGTGGAGCGCGCCTGACCGAACGCTCGAGTCTCCGCTCGCGTAGGCTCCTAGCGTGGTTCACACCGTCTGTTCCTCACGTATCTTTTGTTTCGTTCGCAGTGACCGTTTCTCCCGCAGTCCCAGGGGGCAGGTGGCGTCTCACTTCACACTGGAAGCCCCGCTTGTAGAGCCTCGTTTCGTCCGCGACTCGATGCAGGAACTGTGTCCACCCCAGCAGTCAGCCAGCCGTCTTGCATGCCGTCTGCGCAAGCCCCGCAGGGCTCTGATAGCGCCGCCACCCAGCCGGAGGCGAGCGCCTTAGTTAGTTAGAGTTTTCGGTGTTCATCTCTCTCAGGCGGCTGACGCCTGAGGGGTGCGGCGCGTGGAGGCCCCCGTGTATCTGATTCGAGGAGTCCCGCCACACCGTTTGTCGTGACTTACCAGCGACTTCCGCCTCTGCTGGTCAGGTGGCGTGAGTGGAACTGTGAGGTGACACAAAAGTCGAGGTGGCGGCCGCGGAGTTGGCAATTCTACAGGTGGCAGGAGAAAGCGAGTGAAGGGTCACGTATCACGACAGGGGACGCACATTTTCGTTCACAGGCGCTCGGCCGACCCCGGTGCGCCACCCCTCCTTCCCCCACCCCCCTCCCCCGCGCCCCGCCCCCCATCCGCAGCGTGTGACTCACTGAAGGCGCGGTGTGTCTCAGGCTCTCCCGCCGTCCAAGTCTTCTCGTCCGCCTTTCCTGCTTCTCGTTGCCTCCGCCGCCTCGGCGGTGGGCAAGTTACCGCTCTGAAGCAGGATGAGGGATCCGTCGTGCTGGCAGTTTCCCAGTCACTCCTCATCGCAGGAGAGCGAGGCGGTGGCGTGGGCGCCTCCCAGAGGACCGGGGCAGAGCGGTGCGGGTCGATTCGAAGGCGAGGGCGGAGAGGCCACTGCATGCTCCGCGCTCTCGCCCGCAGGGTGTCCTCTCCCTCCTTTTTCCGTTCCGTCCGCCTCGGTTTCGTCTTCCGCTTCTCTCACACCGCTCTGTTACGCGGTTCGATCTGTGCCGTCCTCTCCGCACTCTCTGCCTGTCCCAGCTCCGCCACCAGTGCCTCCGCCTGTCGCCATCGCTCCCTCGTCTTTTTTGTCGCCCCCACGGTCGCCGTCGTTGCTTCCTTCGTGCCCCTCTTCGTCCTCGCCTCCTGTCCAGTCGTCTTCGCCACTGGTCTCGCCCTTACACGCGTTTTCACCGTCATGGGCTCCAGACCTGCTGTCGCGGTCGCCCTCGCCCGCAGTCTGCCGGAAGCGAACTGAGGAGTTTTCTTCCGTGCCCCCCTCGCCAGAATGGAGGGCGGAGTCTCGCTTCCCCACGTCCCACCGTTCGCTGTTGGACAGCCCTGTCTGCCGGCCTGCGGTGGTCGCCGGAGGAGGTGTGGCGGCGGGCGGGTTCTTGAGTGAAGGTGAGGGGGCTGCACCCCCCGGAGGAGAGATAGGGTCCGAGGAGGAGGACGACGGGGCTTCTGTTGCCAGTTCCAGCTCAGACGCGTCGACGGCGTTTCTGCGGATACTCGTGGTAGGCGACCAGGGCACGGGGAAGTCGTTTCTGCTCCATTCGCTCTGCCACAGTCCCGACCCGCAGAGCGAGTTTCAGCGCCCCTGCCCAGCTCACCGCGGACGGAGGGGGCTGCGGGAGCAGGTCGATACGCGGGCGAGCGACGCGGGCGCGGCGGACGAGAAGTCGGCGCCGCGACAGGATGGAACGGGCAGCAGACTTGAGCACTCCGGGTCTCGGGCGCAGCTACGCCGCGGGACGCCTGACAGGCGTGACGCGGTGCATGGCGTAGGAGTGCGCATGGATGCATCTGAGCAGCTAGAACGAGACGCGGACGCGCCTTTCTCGTCGTTCGCCAGTGTCGAGCTCACGGAGTGGCCTCGGCGCGCGGACGCGGAGACAGGCGGCACTCAGGCGGGTCGGATTCGGGGCCTTCCGGAAGACGGCAGGCCGCGAGCCGAGCCGAGAGCTTCCGAGCCGTGTCTCGCGGAGTCCTGCGTCTCCGCCCCCAGTGAGCAATCGGGAGATTCCACATCTGTGCCCCGGTCCCCCTCCTTGTCGCCTTCCGCCTCGCCGGTGCCCTCGCCTTCGTCGTCTTTCTCTTTCTCGCTTCCTACGTCTTTCTGTCCTGCGTCTTCGTCTCGCCCTCCTGCGCCTGTCGCGCCTCCGCGGGCCGCGTCGTCCTCCTCTCCGGCATCGTCCTCAGCCGCTCCAGTCGCTCGCGCCGCTTCCGCCGAGGCGGCGGCGGCCGCCCAGCCCGCTGCCTGCGAGGACGCGTCGCGGCAGCGCGAGTGCACGTGCGAGGCGGATGAGCAGCAGTGTCCCGCCTGCCGCCTCCCGGGGTCCTACGAGTGGACTTGCGGCGTTCGGATTTTCCACATGTTTTGGGAGTTGCCGCCGAGGGAGCGGGGCTCGAAAGACCGGCAACGGCAGTCGTCCCCCGGGTCTTCGTCATCGGAGTCTTCGGCCGACAGTCTCTCAGAGCGAGGGCGCCCAGCAGCGTCGTACCCCTTGTTGCCTGAGTCGGATGCGTCGTGCGCGTCCGGTGCGGCGGCTGCGCGTTCGGCTGGGGCCGCAACCAGGTGTCTAGTCGAGTTCTGGGAGGTGGGCGGCACGGAGATGCTGGAGAGCGTGCGGAGCCTGGCTTACGGCCAGGAGTTCGACGGCGTCTGGGTGTGTTTTGACTCGCGATCTGCGGCGTCGTTTCACCACGCGGCGCTGTGGACGCGAGAGCTCTGCGTCCATCTCCACCTGCCTTCGTCGCTCCTCTTCCCGTCCTCCGGCCCCCAGGCGCCGCTGTCGCTGGCGCCGCGGTCCTACGAGGCCGCCGCGCCGTCGTCTTCCCTGCGCTCCTTCCTGCCCGCGCCGGCGGTCTTCCAGTCGTTCGCCTGCAGCCGCCGCGTGCGCAGGTGGCGCCGACACCAGGAGCACAACGCGGCTGGCGAAGCGCGCCAGAGATCCGCGGAGGGCGCGGCGCACGAAGTCCAATCGCTCACGTCGTTTTTTCAGATGCTCCCCACCTCCACTGTGGGCAAGGTCACGCGCGCGGCAGCCAGCGCCGTGGTGCGCCTGGGATCGACGGTGGCGTCGCCCGTCGTGTCGCTCGTGGCTGGCGAGCGCGAGCGCGAGACTGACGACAGCGCCACCGACAGAGAGGAGGACGAGATGGCGCGCTTGAAGCCCGAGCGCGAGGGGCGGGGGAGGCGGAAATTCAGCGCGAAGCCCAGCCGTCCGTTCAGGAAAGGGTCCAGGCGCACCGCGCGCTTCGCCAGCTCCCTCCTCACCAGCGCCTCCTCCGTGCGGCCGCCGCCAGGGATGCCAGAGCGAGACGGCGAAGAAGAGCCGCGAGAGGACGGAGAGGGCGGCGGTACGTCTGTCGAAGAGAAAGACGTGGAGCTGGGGGTCCTCGAGGGTGGCCGGGAGACGCTGGAGAGTCCCGCGGACGCGGAGTGCAGAGCGGATACGGCGTCTGCCGCGAAAGAAGGAACTGCGCCGACTCTGGAAGCAGCTGCCTTCCCAAAAGGACAGCAAGGGGCAGGCCCCGGGCCAGAAGACCCCGACGGGGCGTCTTCCCGCGCTTTCGCTAACCTTGAGAAGGAGTTGACTCACCAGCAGTTCGCGGTTCGCCTCCTTCAAGGCGTGTGCCCGGTGCTCCTGGTTGGAACCAAGGAGGACCTCCTCCTCTCCTCGACTGCGGCGCGGCAGACGTCCAACGAATCGGCTGGTGGTGGGTGCGAGGTGGACGAAAAGGGTTTGTCGCCGTTTTTGAAGCATCTGCGAAGTCGCGCGAGCGTGCTCAGCGGCTTCCTCTCGTCGTCGTCGCCTGAGGCGGCGGCCGGCTGCGCGGTCGGCGAGGACGACGAAGACGGGAGGGGGGGCGAAGCTGCATGCAGAGCGAGCGATCCGTCGTGCGCGGCGCCTGCCTTGTGCCTGGAGGAAGACATAGGCGGCGGGACGCCTTCCCGTCTTCAAACCCCTTTTTCCCGCGCGTATTTCACGCAAAACTCATTCGTGAAAGCCAGGGACAACATTTTCGCGCGGTTGTGTGGGACTTTGGGGCCTCGAAGAGTGCCATCGGGCGACGCGCGTCTGGCGCTGGACGGCGACGCGGGCGTCAAGTTGAACCGCAGAATCTGTCACCTGCTCAACTCCTCCCCCCTCGTGCTCACCAGCGCCGTGGGTCGCACCGTCGACCCCGCCGCGCTGTCGGCCTTTTTCTCCGATGCGCTGCTTTGTCAAACGCTTT
The DNA here is from genome assembly GCF_002563875.1 of Besnoitia besnoiti. NCBI lineage: Eukaryota > Apicomplexa > Conoidasida > Eucoccidiorida > Sarcocystidae > Besnoitia > Besnoitia besnoiti. Next base: position 4,175,550 of record NC_042358.1, read on the forward strand.
TCCGCGAGCGCAGCCGCGAGAAGAAGGTTCGCAGGAGATCCAAGGCCAAGAGCAGAGGCGCCAGGCCCCCAGTGGACGTGATGCAGCACGTGGAGGACGCGCCCGCGCTGCTTTCTCCACTGCCGTCTCCCAGCCTCCGCGCGAGCCCTGGCGTGGCGCTGAGCGACAGCGCAAACGTGAGGCGTGTCGGGGTTGGAGCTGGCGACGCGGCTAAGCAGACGGCGCCGGTGGGGGAGGCCGAGGACGGCGGGGCGACGCCACCGCACGCGCGCGGAAGGGCTCAGCAGCCCTGTCAGGATCCGCGGTTGGGAGAAGAAAGGGAACTCAGTGCCGACCCGGAGCCGCGAGAAAGTCCGGTCGCGGAGGACAGGCCCGCGGAGGAGCGGGACGGGAAGCTCGATGGCAAGTCGCGACCGCAGACGCCCTTCTCAGATGTCGCGGCGGCGGCGGTCGCTGCGGGAGCCGCAGCAGCTGCGATCCAGTGGCTGCACTGAAGGACCTTTCCCACGTGCGTATTTCGCTTGTGTATTTTTGTTGAGAAGTCGTCTCGAGTCGCCGTGTGCTTTAGGAGCGCGAGTGGAGTCGCGGTTGTGCGCCGCAAGGTCTCCGCGGAGCTCGATCCTCACGAGTAGACACAGTCTCACAGGAGGGCACTTTGGCAGATGCTGCGGCAAGCCGGATGAAAGGCAGCGCGGGAACAGGCGAATCAATTCTGGTGTGGGCGGTGTAGGGAAACAAGCTGCAAGTCTTTTCGAGCTGTGAGCGAATGCCATGGCGAACTGCAGCTGGGGGACCCTAGACGCTGAGGCAGAGCGACTCTTGCGGGTGGTTTGGGGCGAAGCAGGGAAGGAGCGGACGGCAGCGCCCTGGACGTTTTGAAGGGAAGCGCAGCGTTCGTTACATCGAGAAACGCCGAGGAGCAGGGGGGAAATGCGTGGGACGGGCGTTACTCGTTTTATCTTCGGTCGTCGGTCATACAGTTAGAAAGTGGAGTCGCGTGGAGGGGGGAGAGGGCAAGGTGGAGGACGAAGGGAGGGCGGGCAACCCCGCCGCGTGGAGGCGTGAAGATTCGAAAGAATTGACTCGAAGGAATGCACAGCGTGTTGCTGGCAGCCTTCCGACTCTCGGAGCTGCTTGCTGGATCTTCAGCAACAGGGGAGCACATGAACAGGTCTCAACTCGCGTGAGCGGCGTGTCGCGCGCCTCGCGCGCGAGCGATGCGCGAGGCCGCGTGACCCCAGCGGATGCCTCTGTTTGACTAGCTCTCTCCCTCGAGGTGTCACGCCAGAGCAGCGTCTTGGTCGCTCCGCCGGGCCTCACAGAACCTTTTCCGCCGAGGATTGCTCTCCAGCTGGCCAGGCATCACCCTTCTAGCCAGCGGGTCTACCGCCCCCCCCCCCCCCCCCCCCCCCCCCCCCCCCCCCGAGCGACCGCAGTCGCCGCGTGCCTCCCGGATCTTGGGGGCGGTCGGCGCTGAGTCGCACGCAGTCCGTTAGTTTTTTTTTTTCGATCTGTATGGGTAGAGGAAGGTTCAGGTACCCGCTCGGAGGAGCCCGCGGGCCTGAACATCTCTCCGTCAAAGAGAGAAGAGAGGGCGCTTCGGGGCTCTGACGCGAGCGGAAGACATAGCAACGCATAGGGAATTTTCCCCCCCGCGTACGGACTGGCATGGTGATACCGGATCTGTGGAGGGTGATGAAGACTGAAATGAAGGGAGGAGCCGGCGCGTGGAGGCCGTTGGCGCAGGGGGTGCACCGCCGCGTCACAGATCTGGATTTTTGGCAGCGAAACCCGCACATAAACCATTTACGCCTGTATGCACAGGCATACATGTGGCTATCTCCGAGTCTCATTGTGGGAAATTCTGGGGTCGGTATGACAGTGGACGTGTGGCGGGGCGGGTTTGAGACGTGTGAGATGTTGAGCGTGTAGCAAGTGAGACGAACAAAGAGCGTGTGCGGCATATTTCCTGTTTTTCAGTAGAGGTGCTGACCGAGCATCACACAGGTCCCACTTCGTCCGTAGGGAGCAAGGTTAGCATTTTTTTTTTTCCGTTGAGATGTTCTGTATAGGGCTTCAATTTCTGCAGTTACGCACCGATCTGTGCAGGCGGTTTAGACTGCCGAGGCAGGTCTGTGCTCCAGGCGAGGCGGGAAGTTTTATTTTCACACGCAGTGCACCAGTGCAACTTACATGTCCTTGAACGGTGAGGTTATATGGTGTTGTGTGCCCTAACGCTGTTGAAGACTCGTTTGTCGCCTTTGTTCGTACATACACTTCTTCCGCGGCCGCAAGACTCCGGCGGTGACGTTTGCAGCAAGAGCGAAGGCGACGAAACAGCTGGCGCCTTCACGCAGCGGAAAAGTCAGCGCCGAGGGGCCTACCCTCTCGATGCATTAGGAAATCGGACACTTCCCTGAAAGGTCTAAAATGTCGCTCTGGAGGACAGCGCTACGGCGGCTGCCGAGACCCGCGAAAGGAACTTTAACTTCAAGGCGGACCATAGTGTACCACCGCTTTTCACGCGCTGGTGGCGGTCCTGAGGCAGGACAGAACCTGCGTTTGAGCGGTTTCAGGAGACGTGGAGGCGCCTGGAGAAAACTAGTAATCGGCCCAGACGCGCAGCGACAAGGCAACGGCAGGCGCGCGCACCATCTGTTGAGATGCTGCAGTGGGGGGGGGGCGGGGGGGGCGGGGGCAACAAGAATGCCTAAAGTCTAAAACAGCGACTCTGCTTCATGTCTGAGTAAACGCGAGAGCTTCCCAAACACTCGCAATCCTCGGGACAGAAACCAGAGAAGGGCCTGCGGGGGCCAGTGACTGCGGAGGTTAGTTCCCGCATGAATGCAAACACGGGAGCCGCAGATGAAAAAGACCAGCGCGGGTGTTTCCCGTGTACACTGTGTGGGGACTCTTCGTCTGGGCTACCACCCAGCCTTGTCGCCGAGGGCGGGCGAAGGAATCCCTTCCACAACTCTGGGTGCCGCGTTGCTCTTTTTCTGTCGCAGAGCCAGATATGCATGTTCGCGCACAGTCACTCTCGTACGCCAGGCACTGTAGGAGATCTGCGGGCGCTTGATTGACAGCCTGTGTCGATAAGCGGCCGTCTGTGGCGCTTTCCTCCATAAACGCACAACCCTATCTGGACTGCGCGTCGCCCGTCCCGGCTTCCTTAAAAAGTATCCAAAACGCGAACTGAAACGGTAGCTGCAACTGCTGCTCCACTAACGAGTGCGTCTGTCGAGCCGCAGTTTAGTCTCGCAAGTCTATCCCTCGCGGCTCAATCCAGGCGGCCGTCGCGAATCTAGGCAGTAAACTGCGAGAGCGAGCCGCTGCGGAATGTCAAGAGTGAGTGCAGAGGACGAGGGGCGCGGAGGTGCGTCCAGCGGCGCTGGCGTCTCCTCAAGAACAACGCGAAAATTGGTGTCTTTTCCCTTCGAAAGAGCAGTGGAAAAACACAAGACAAAATTCTAAGAACGGAAAAACGCCCCGGCCTTGCGACGGACGCGGCTTACTCGAGGACTGCCCACAGCATCCTGCTCGCTGATAAAACGTCTCGGCAGATTTGCTGAAAAAATGGAAAGGGATTCTGTGTTGCCGTAGGCAAACCAGAGACGTCTCTCTAAAAACAGTGGATGAGCGCAAGTGACCCCTGGACGACCCTCGCGCAGCCCCGGTGGAACTGTCTGCGCCTTGCATCGCTCGTCTCCTTCTACAGCCTTCCTCTAGTCACTCCGGCCCTACAGACTCACATACGTGCTCATAACAGGCATACATACATGCGCATATGCACATACACCTGGAGACATACTTATGTATATATATGCACAGGCACGCGTGAATCGCTCAAGCACGTCTCACGGTGACGCCTGCAGCCGCGCCAGCTTTAGCGCCGAGCGTCGCTAGATCGCTTAATGAAGAGAAACAGTCAGCTGAATAAAAAAAGCGACGCGAGTTTGCTCTTCAGGAATCGCGGTCTACCAAGAAAACAGTCTCAAGAATCCACAGCCTTCTCCTCTTTCTTCGTTCTTGCCAACTCTGTCCTCTCCCCCTTTCTCCATGCGCGCGCCTTATGCAACTAGTCTGTCTGGAACACAGCGAGTTTGACGTTCAGTCCTGCTTCAGCCAGAGCTCGCCAGAGGCGTCGAGTCCTGTTTTGATTTGTTCTCGCCCCTGCCGCTTCCGCTACTCACCCACGTCGAAGGGGTTCAATACACTCGTATTGAACCCCGTCGACGCCGCAGAGGAGACTGGCGTTCGCGGGAGGCCAAAGGAGCCCGGCCTCCCTTTCGCGCGAAACCACTAACCACTGAGTTACTGAAGGATCCGGCAAATCCAAGTGGTAGGATTGCCGCTTAACTAGAGCGCGCCGCTTAGCTTCAGGGTGCCGCTTCTCGCCTTCTCCTGTTCTGCCTCTCCGCCTCTGCGGTGTCTGTACAGGAGGGCATTTCTCTCTGCGGAGGGCGGCAGGCCTCTGGCGATCATTCGCGTTGCGCTCGCGATTTCCAGTCTCAGAAAAGGACGCGCCTCGCCGCCCGCGTCAGCCTTCTCTTCGCAGTCTTCGTCTGCCTCTGAGTCGTCTTCTTCCTGCGCGCACGCCTTGTCCTCTCCTTCCTCTCGGCTTCTCTCCTTCATATGCCTCTTGGTCACGCTCTCCGCGTCTCCGCTTGCGTCGCCCTCTGGCTCATCTTCTGCGGCCGGCGCGCGGTCTTCGCGCGTCCGCTTCTCTCGCTCGGTCTCGGCTTTTTTCCCACTCGACGCAGAAGCAGGCACGCGGCGCTTCGCTTTGGAGCAGCCACCCGCCCGATTCGCACGCTGCCGAGACGATGCGGCGACGGCGCACCTCGGAGTCCGCCAAGCGGTCTAGCGCCTCGCAGAGTCCCCACTCCCGCACGGTTGACGCCGCACAGGCCCGCAAGAGAGACAGCCAGCGCGCGCGATCGCCGCCGCCCACGTACCCGCCCACAGTCATCGCAGAAGGCGCGGAGGCCGCTGAGGCAGACTGCGCAGGGCAAACCGACGGACCGGAAGCAGACGCAGGAGGAACGTTCCCTGCAGACCCAACCGCAGGGGGGGGCAACACAGCCAACGAGGGTGTCGGGGGCGACGCATGCGAGGGGCGTAGAGAAGAAGAAGGGGGCGACGGCGAGGAAGGGAGGATGGACGAGGAGTGCGCGGCGGCGCCGTGCTTCCGCCGAGAACTCCGTGCGGCGTCAAGCCATGGGGTGCACGCGCTCGGGAGCGGGATGCCTACGCCGGCAAGAGACAGGACTCTCAGCGAACCCAAAAGCCCTGTCTCCAAGTCCTGTACACCGCTTCTCGCCTCGCTCGCTCTCTGCCGTCCCACTGTCTCCTCGTCCTGCGGCTCTTTCTCCTTCGCCTCGAGGGGCTCTCCTGCAGGACCTAAGTCCTCCCTTGTCTCTGCGTCCCCGTTCTCCCCCTCTCCTCGCGTCGTCTTCTTCTCTTTTCCTCGCTTCGCCGTCTTCTCCTTCGCAGCCTCTCTTCGGTCGGGGTTCTCACTCGCGGCCTCGTCGCTCGCCCTGTGGGCGCTCGCCTTCACCCCGCAGGCCCTCTGCCGGTCTATTTCAGTCTTCTGCTTGTCGTTCCGCTTGCTCTCTTCACGGCTACCGGTCCCCTTCTCCGCCGTCGCCGCTATCTCCCCACGCCCGCTCGCGGTGTTCTCCTCCGCGTCGCATCCTCTCTGCTCTTCTACACTGCTGGAGTCGCTTCTGCCTTTCTCGTGTCGCATCGACGGCGCCTTGTTGGCAGTCGCCTGCCCTGCGCACGTCTCTACCCACTGATGAATTCTCTCTGCGACGAGAAAAGCTGCCCGCGACGACGCGCAGACCACGTAATACACGCGGCTGACGCACCTCCTCGCGACAGGTTTTCTCTCTTTCTCTCCGCCAGTCTGCAGGTCCGTCCGCACAGGAAGCACGCGTTCGCCAGCGCGTCCTTTGCGGATGGCGAGAACGAGGCCTTGGGTATCTCGCGGGCCTTTCTCCCTGGCTGCGCGAGCCTCAGAGGCGCTCGGCGCGTGTTCCTCTCCTCTCCCTTGTGGCACCGCACGCACCCTCGGGCTCTCGTCGCATCTGCCTTTTCGACTCCCATTCCCCCCCGGCTTTCTTTCCACTTCGCCTCCCTCGGGTCTCCGCTCGGCTCGCCTTTCACGAACTCCGAGAGGAGCCGCATGAGGCAGGCTGCATGGAAACGCGCGCCCAGGAGAGGCGCCGCAGATCGAAACGAAGAGAAGGAAGAAACGAGCGCGGCAACGGGCCTCTCTACGCCGCGCGACAGGTCGCCGTTTCTTCCGTCTCTCCCGCTGCCAGACTTCGCTGTGGTTCCGGCCTCGGCGCCGCGCGCATCGCCGCAGCAGCAGCAGCATTCTCTCCTCTCCCCCGTCTCCCCTAGTCGATCTTCTGTGTCTTTGGCTTCTTCATCGCCGGCGAGCCCCCCGGAGCCTGCGAGACAGAAGGAAAGCTCCAGGATGTGGTCTCTGGCGGCGAGAGCTGGGAATGGCATCCCCCGCCGCGTCGCCATCCCCGGAGCGTCTTCCTCCTGCGCAAGCGACGTGAAGCGCTCAAACGCGAAGAGCCCTCGAATCACGTGGTGCCGCGGACAACTCCCTCCCAGAATCGCCCCGCTCGACACACATTCTGCGCACACGGCTTTCTGGTCCCCGCGTCGCCACAGGCGCGCCAGGATATCTCTGGCGCCTCGCGCGAGACACACGTTCCTCTCCCTCTCCACGGGCGCGGTTTCCGGCTCGGCCCTAGCCGGTCGCGCCTCGTCTCCTCGCTCCGTCGCGGCTGAGCCGTCCCCTCCACGGGCTTCGCCTGTCTCCGGCGATGCCGCTTGCCTCGACACCTCCTGTTTCCTCCGCGTTCCCCCCTCCTCTCGCCCTCCAGTCTCTAGGTCTCGGTTTGCGCGGTGGGCGTGGGCGCTGTCTTCGTTCGCCTCGCGTGGATCTCCCGCCGCTTTGCCGTTCCCCGCTTCACAGCCGACTTGTCCGTTTCTCGCGCCTCGCGTGTCTGCGCGGCGGTCCCTGCTGGCTGCGCGACGCGTGCAGCCAGCAGGGACCGCCGCGCCGTCCTCGCCCTGACCGTCGCCGTCTCCGGCGCCCTCCTCGTCGGCTTTGCTCCTTCGCCGCTTCGTGCCCGCGAACCGCGACGCGGGCGGCGACGGCGCGCCGGTCGCGCTCGACGCCGAGGCCGCGGCCGCCGCAGCTGCTCGGAAAGCCATGAGAGACCCCGTCGCCAGGCGGGACGAGACGAGCAAAGCTTTCTCCCGCCACAGCTCGTCTTCCCTCTTGTCCTGAGCGCTGTCGTCCGCGCGTCGCGCTCGCGCGTCCTGCCTCGGAGCCGCCTCGAGCCCGTAGTCGCTTGGGTCGGCTCGCTCTGCCAGCGGTCCGCCGCCCTCTCCGGTCTCTCTGACGTCCGCGGCCTCCGTCGCTTCGCCGCGGTTCGGCGGCGTCTCGCCTGCGCCCCCGCGAGCATTCCGCGCCCGTGGCGTCTTCTCTCCGCGCGGCGGACCGCAGAGAGAGCAAGCCGAGGCCGTCGCAGCAGAGCCGGAGGCGAGAAGGTCGCCCGCGGGGCCCGCAGTCCCAGGCGAATGCAATGGCGGCGGAGGCACGCCAAATCCAAACGATGAGAAGCACATCGAGGGGACCGCGGCGAGGCGCGCGCGGAGCCCCTGCAGCGAAGGCAACTCCCGAAGCGGCAGCTGGGCAGAGACCTCGGCGACGATGTTCAAAGGAAAGACCCTGTCACGCCCCAGCAGCAACAGGCACCCCGGCGCATGCGCGACGGGAGAAGTGCAAAGCGACGCCACAGGAAGCGACTCCGCGGGGGGAGAGGGGCAAGATCTCAGCGAGCTCTCTGAAGGCGGAGGTGGGAAGGAGACAGAGAGTGGGTACTGCGCCAGCCAGAGGGAGACGCGGGAGCCCGCGCGGGCGCTTTCGGCTCTGCTGTCGCGTCTATCGTGTGCGTAGGGGAAGCGAAACCAAGCGGCGTCCGCGAACGAGCTTGCGCAACGCGGGGACGAGGACAAAAACGCATGCGGAGACGCTGACACCGCTACCGAGAAGGGCGAGGCGCCCGCGATGTGTTGCGCGCCACAGACACCACCAGAGGCTGGGGCCGGCGGAGGCGTAGACAAGCGGGGACGGGGAGAACATGGATCTGAAGGCTCTCTGTCGTTGAGACCGCCGAGCTCGAGGTGCTTTGGCGCGTTAGTGTCGCTCGCGTTTGCCCCGGCTTGAACGGCTCCATCCCACTCCGCATTTGAGTGGAGGCTCGAAGTCAGCGAAGCGGCTGAGACGCTCGCAGGCCACCTCCCCTGTGCCCAGGCAGCTGCCAGCTCTTGGCTTGTGCGGACGCGGACGCTTGGGGCGAGAATCCAGCGGGAGGCGTCCTCGAGCCGCGGTTTCCTTTCGCTCCTCTCCAGTGCCTCGCCTGTTATCTTCACGTCGCGTCCTTCTCCCTCGTGGCGCGGCGAGGAAACGGCATCGCCACGCCGATCCTTCCCTCCCTTTCTGCGGCCGCGGCGGGTCGTGCCTCCTGGCGATGACGCTTCAGTGGAGCCGCCCTCTGTCCCACGACATTCTTCTCCGCGCGAGAGCCTGTCCTCCGCAACGCCCCGCGGTCGCTCGCCGTCATGGCTTGCGCTTCCACCCTCTTCTTCCCTGGCGTGGAGGCTCGCTCCTCCGCTTGGGCTTGGTCTCGCTCCTGGCGAGGCGTTTTCTCGAGTCCCTGCCTCAGTCCCGTCTTCCTCGCCAGCCGCCTCCACGTCCCCCTCCTTCGAAGACGACGGGCAAGCGGAGAGAGCGGGATGCACACGCGGCAGCCTCGCGGACATGTGCGACGAGACGCGGACATTCCAGCCTTCGCCGGCGTCGTCGGGGAAGAAGTCAAAGACCAGCAGAGCGACGGCGCCCTCGCGAACCGGATTTTTTGCGACGCGCCGGGGGGGGGTGAGGGCGGAAGACGAAGAGAGAGAAGAAGCGGGAGAGGAGGACGCACGAGGCGCGCCACCAGACGGAGACGACGGCAGAGGAGACCACGCAGGCGCGGCGCTGCTCGCTTGCGGAAAATCCATGGAGCCATAGAGAAACAGCGAAAAGGGCTTCAGGACTTCGGCGGTGAACGTCACACCCACGGGAGCCCCTGAGGGCATTCCCAGGCTAGTCGTTCTCTGGCTGTCTCCTTTTTCGTCTCTTTCTGTGGCGAATGTTTCCGCCTTCGCGACGCGTGACGGAGCGCTTCTCCGCCCCATGGCGTCGCTCGCGCGCTCGCTCTGCGGAAAGCGAACCGCCGCGCGCGGCGACCTGCCGTCTTTTCGGCCCTCGGCGCCGTCCCCGGGCGCAGTATGGTTACGTCTCTCTGATTTCTTCTCGCCCTCGTTTTTGAAGGCTGTGTTGCACCTCTCCGAAGCCCTGCCGAGGGCCGCTAGCGGCAGCGCCCCCCCCCTCGAGGCGCCTGCTCGGCTGTCAGGGCCGCGGATTCTTCCCGCAACGCCTGCACCTCGGGGAACACCCACGAGGGGTGGTAGGTCAGCCGCGCGAAGGCCGCGGCGGCTCGGTGGGACGCGGGCGAAGCGGGAGGTGCATGCCGAGACGGAAAAGAGGACGCGGAAGAGGCGGCGACAGGAGGAGGCGGGAGACACAGAGAGCAGAAGGGCTGCACATGGGTGCCTGGCGAGCGAAAGCCGCCCCAGGTTTTCGGGGGCGGCGAGAAGGCGTTGTAGCAGAAAAGCGGGCGCAGCGCATACACGTCCTCTTCCGCCTCTTCTTCGTCCTCTTCCAGGTCGTCCGACGCCGTCCCGCCCTTGTCTTCCACCGCGCCGCCGGGGGGCGGCCCCGATGCAAGTCCTGCGTGAATAGGATGGCCTCGGCGTGCGGTTCCTCTCCGCGCACCGGCGCCCTGGCTTTCCGCCCTCTCGCAGACGGGCTTCGCCCTCTGCGGGTGGAGTCTCGCGTCGGCTGGCTCGTGTGCCTTTCCGCGTGACTGCGTCGCCGCTTCTTCGGCTGCAGCCCCGGGGTCACCTGGCCCTCGGGGGTCTCCGGCCGCCTGGTGCCCGGCGCGGGCCGCTCCCCGCACTGTCTCTAGCCGGCCTCTGTGCGCGCCCGGGGAGGGGGGGGCATCCTCCTTCGCGTCGACGTGCGGCTCCACGCCGCCTCGGCACACGAGAGAAGCAGACGAGGCAGAATTCGAGGCCGACGACCGAGAAGCAGAAGCAGAGGAAAGCGGGGAGGCAGACGGCGAAAGCGGACGAGAAGACGGAGGCGTCCACCCTCCTCCCACGCAGCCCGCAGTCTGCGTGCCGCCGGGTGAGTAATGGTGAAAGCCTCTTCCCCGTCGCACGCCCGCCACGCCGGCCGTCGACTGTTTCTCTGTAAGTGGCCTCGCTGTCTCGGTTCCCTCTGTTCTCTTCAGTTGTGCGGCGTCTCCCGCCTCGCAGTCGCGTGCGCCGAGCTCTGCGGGACCGCGGAGAGAGCCCGAGTTCTGCGCAGACGGCGAAGCCCCACGCGTCGACTTAGGCGACGCAGAACTGGAAGAAGTCGCTTGGCGAGGCGCGAGGCCGTCCTCTTTTCTCTGGGTCTCGGAGGCCTTTCCGCGCCTCTCAGGGGTTTCGGGCCCTCCGCCACCGGCCGCCCCGAGCCTCCCTCGCGTCTCGCCAGGCGTATCTCCGTCTCCTCCTTGGCTGCCTGGTTCAACTTGCATCCCGTTCGCGGTCTCGGTTTCTTGTTTCCCTCCTCCCTCCCGCCACAAGCGCTCGTCGGTCGCCTCCGGACGGCTGGCAAGGTCGCGAAGTTCCGCGCGAGTTGCGAGGTGGAGGGCGTGCATGTCCTGCCGCGCGTGCGCGAGTGCGGCGAGCGTCTCTCGAATGCCCGTTTTCACCGCGCGCCGGAGAAGGACGAGATGAATTATTTCGACTTTCCCGCGCTCGACGTCCTGCATGACATCCTTGAGAGACAGCCAAGCGCGAGAAGAAGGAGCATCAGTCTTTTTCCCGTTTTGTCTCTCGCCTTCCTCGTCGCCCGCCTCGTCGTCCTCGCCTCTACTCTTAGAACCTTCCCTTCCCTTCTTGGGCGTCTCTTCCCTCGCTAAACCGTCGAGGCTGTCGCACACAGAGCCCAACGCTGAGTGCGCGGGATACTGGCGAGCGGCAATCTCCCTTGCGTCTTTTTTGCCGCATTTCCTCGACTTTTCTCCTCTTGCCTCTTCAGTTGGAGCGGCGCCGCGTCCGGGGCTTGCGGGAAGCCGCGGTGACGAGTCCGGTGTCTTTCCCTCTCGTCTCGCGTCGCTCAAAGCGCCTGACTCTGTTCCGTGGGGTCGCTGGGGCCCGCGCTCACGCCGGCTTGGCTGTCCCTCGTCCCGCTCAAGTTTCTCTTCTGCTTCTCGCTTTTTCCGCCTCTCGTAGTCTGCGGCGAGCGCCCCGAGACCGGGTATGAAGTCTTCGTAACTCAGCGCAGGCGACGCAATCTCCCCAAACACGACGGATGCGTCTAGAGCGCTGCAGCGAATCCTTTCGCGTCCTGCATCCCCTCCTCCAGTCACGACGTCCCCCCAGCAGCACTGTTCCTTGGTCGACGCGTTCGAAAGAAATGTGGGGAGAGCTGCGTCCGCAGGGGCACACGCGGGGCCCAGGTCTCCTCGCCCGCCTCGCACAGCTGAGCATATCTCTTTCTTCGGGGCGCCTGCGAGCCCGCGAGGCTGTTGTCTCTCCGCCGAAGAACTCAGAGACACGCGTCGAGAAGGGGGCTGCGCAGACTCCGTGGACGTGGGTCCCTCAGGCGAGGGACACGGGGGGGAGACGGCGACTTTGACGCGCGGCTGGGGCCGCCAGGAGACGCTGCCGAGAGGGGCGACTCCGCCGTTGAGATGGGAGGAGGCCAGTGGGGCCTGCCAAGGAGACAGGACGTTTTCTCAGGGGACGCTGCCGCGGTGACGACGACGAAGCGCTCCTCGCCCCAGCCCTGAGACTGGGTGGAAAACCCGAAGCGATGCGCGGTCACATGAATCAGGCGGCGCAGCAGAGGCGACAGCGGCGGGAACTCCAGCGTGTAGGTACACCGCAGCCGCGGGCAGCACTCGCAGCCGCACGCATGCAAACGCAAAGAACGGGCGGAAGCTTGGTCAAGCGCTGAGAGGCCGCAGGAGGCGAATTCAGACGAGGCTGCCGGCAGAGGCCGCCCGCCCCTGCCCAGGTCGACGACACTCTGGCGCCCCTCGCCGCGGTCGCAGTCCGCCATTCGCCCGCCGCCTCCTCCCGCGTCCCCATCATGTCTGCTCAGGCCTGCTGAAGTCGCAGTTGCGTCTTGCGCCTCGCCTTCTCGCCTCTCCGCTTCGAGGCGGTGCTCCCCCTGGGTCTCCTTTCCGCCCTGGCTCGCGGGCGTGCGCCTGGCGAGGTCGCGGGCGCTCCCTCTCACCGTCGCGAGCTGTCTCCGGATGAGGCGCGCATGCACTCGAAGCGCCTTGAGTCGGTGCGAGGCGATTTTTGCGAGGAAGAGCGAGAGCTCGAGCTCGACGACAAAGAGGAAGCGACACGTTCTCTCTTGATTGAGAAAAAAGAGGAAGTCCTGCGTGTGGACTTCCGCTTCTTCCCATGTCCATCCGAGGCACAAAGCCGCGCCTTCGGGCGCCCCCGCCTCGCGCCGATCTGCAGTGGCCTCCGCAGAACAGCCAGAGAAGGCAAGCGAAGGCGAAAAGGTTGCGAGCGAGGTAGATGGGCGAGAAGAAACCAGTGGCAAGGCACACGAGCCCCGCGGAGAAAGAGACTCAGCAGACTGGCCTGAAGCGGCTGGGGAGAGCCCGCCCCTTGAGGGAGAAGAGACTCTCTCTCCTTCGGCGCCTGCGTGTTTGTGCTGTGAAGGAGGAAGAAGGCCCGATTCCATAATTCCGCACTCTCTTCACACCCCGCTGGAGAGGAAACTCGGAACCGTGTTGGTGACAACGACGGCGGCGAACGCGCACGCGCTCAGCCAGCTGCTGTGGACGCCTGAGCTCGGCTTCAGTGATAGGCCTCAGAGCTAACACTAGATAGTCGTCGTGTTGTATATATTTATATATGTGAATAGCTGGAGAGCACGCAGCGGCGCACGCAAACATTCGGGTGTGTCGACGTATGTACACGTCGGGAAAAAATACAAAGAAGCGTTGGGGTGGAAAACACTCGTGACGCTCGCCTTGATTAGATGCTAGCACGTGTCGACAGGAGAGAGGAGGAGACACTGACAAGAGATGAAATACGTAAAGTAAGTACGAAGGCGTCGGGCGTGCACTCCACAACAGACCTGCATCTCGCATTCTCTCTCCATTGGACCCCCCTCCGCGGGAGGAACTCTCCCCTGCATGGTAACAGGAGGAAGCCGAAAACAAGCGACCCACTCCGCGCGTTGCCCTGACACCCCAGAAGGGTAATGCGCCTTTGCGAAAGAAACCCGTCGTTCTCTGCTCCCCGCGGCTCGCAGCACGGGAGCCCTGTTTCGCGGTCAGCCGGGACGGCGTCAATTAGTACAGGCCATGATCACTCGCTTCCGTGAACCTGACAGACAGAGGGTCTTACTAATTTCGCGGCGGTGTGAGTGTGTATCATGGAAGACGAGACAAGGTCGCGTGCGCGCGTGTTGAGCAAGCATTCTTTTTCGCGTTGAAAGCGGGATTCACGTGATGGCGCAGTCCTCGCCTCCCTCAGCACATGCACCCAGGATGGATAAAGCAAAAGGATGCAGCGAGGGAAAGGCAAAGGATGTGTGTGGTACAGAACGTTCCAAAAGTGCCCTTTCCTCGCGGCGTGTGAACATGCGAACGCGCGAGTCAGAATTTCTTAACGCTGCATGCGGCACACTCGGTACACTGTGCCTTCGTGACAACAACCGGGGGCGAGGTGTCGGCCTACCTACCTCCGTGACGCTTGCAAACGAAACCAAAATAAGGATCAAGTTGAACACAGGAAACTCAGTTGCTCATCACGCAAGCGAGGACAATCCGCCACCTCGTAGCATGCATATCGCCGGGCGGCGCTGTGCGTTTTAAATGGGCGAGGCTCAGCCGCGTGGTTTCAGTCGTCTTTAATACACCATCAGCTCTGAAATAGCTAGCATCTGCAGTTCGGTTGCTCACCGACCCCCGGCACTCCCGTGTATTGCTAAGCGCATCCGGCTGTTAGCAATATGAGCTAAAGAAGGGGGCTGCAGAAAAGCATCGTTGGAGGGTGAGAGACTAAGTCTCGTTATGGACTATGTCGCTGTGGCTCCGGTGAACTGAATTGTTGCAGCATGGCGTGTGTTGGAAGCATGCGTTGTCAGTACTGGACAGCGGATGGCAGCAGTATTCCATTCCGCGCCTGCCACCGAGTCATTGAGCCCAGCTCGGCTGCGATCCCGGCGCGGTTTGATACACACCACGCAGCAGGGGAATTAATTCCAAACTACGAAAGCGTAACCTGTTTGTGCCTGTCCTTTCCCAAGAGACGGACGCGCTTTAAGTTCCTGTCCAGCGAGGCGGCCAGTTCGCGAGGAAAGGAAATCAAGTTGCAACACGATGGCGCCCCCTGACAGTCTACGGGGGCGCGTTTGGCAACTGAACGGTATCGCGTACCCAGCAAAAAACAGCACTGCCAATCCACTCCACCTGGCTGCTACCGATTTCCAGATGCCAAAAAACCTTGGATGTCGAATAGTTCGATATCTGGTATCAACTATTCCACTGCGTATCAGGCCGGGGGAAGCAGGGCTCTGCCGCGCAAACTTCGTGACGCAACCGTTGATACACCAAAGATGGATTCCTGTCTCCGGCATGCACTATAATGGTAGACGCTACTGGACAGACGAACTTATTCTCCGCTTAAGTGGTACATGCTCGACTCTCTTAACACCCGGGGGGATTCTGGGCAGGGTGTTTGCAGTCACGCGCGTTCGATTCGGTCGTGATGCACCAACCTGTCCCTTCCAGCCTTAGCTTATCCAAATATTCTACACTTCATGAAGACACAAGGCACCAGTGGCCTCTTGACCCATGTAATGGCAATCGGCAGACCTGCTGTCCCGCGCTGATAGATACTCGTCCACTGAGCGATCTCGCGTGACACCGAAAAGCAACTGCTTCCGCCACTGTCTCCAGATACGGGCAGCCCAACGAAAAGCTCCCAGCCGTTGTGAGTAAGCCGGGCACACTGATCCGCGCTAAACGTGATTCAACCTTTCTACTCAGAGTAGTAATGCATGAGTACCGCGCTCATGGAGGCGGCTTCAACAGCAACACAGGATAGTTGTCGCGCTACGCAAAGGCGCACGAGCATTTCGTCCGTTTGCAATGGAAGACCGAGAGAAACCACCCACTGAGCGTCGCTAGCTCTTTGCTACGCTTCTGCCAGACACCCACTTGTAAAATCCCCGGCGGCATTCTACAGTCGCCCTGCTGACAGTATCTCGACTGCGCAACCTCGTTCCCATTTCTACTTTCGGGATACAGCCGCGCGCGGGGAATCCATCCCTCACCATGCGACACGCCATCCGGCAAAGAGCCGCGGACTCGAAGACACCCCTGAAGCTGCGAGTTGCTTTGAGGTCTGTCATCCTCGAGGCCAGTGATCAAGCGCCGACAAGCGCATGCACACCGACCCCCTAAAGCTAAGAAGAGGCACAGAGCGCCGGAGGTCGGACAATTTCATATGAGGCCCCCAGCCATGGCTCTGGGGAAAGACCATCGAATAGACCCCCTGAGTCTCTGGGAGTGATAACCTATTTTTTCAGAGTCGTCTTTTCCCCGCGCGAGGACTTCTCGATCTTTCTGTCTCTTCAGGCATCCTCCTGGCGCCCACGCCTCCCTCGACTTCGTGTCCCGCTACACGGGTGTATCATCGCGATTCCGTCAGTCCTCCCGCTGTGTTGAACTCTGCGCTGTCCCTCCCGGTGCCGCCACCTAGATGACACGGCGACAACCGGCCTCGGTGCCGTCCTCTCCTGTGCCTAATGATGCACTTCCACCCTCTGCCGTTTCTCTACCATACTCTACCTTCTTAAAGGGAAAACCTCGCTCTCCTGCCGAGTCTCCTCTGCGCCCTCCCTCAGCGCCGCATGCGCCACCGCCTCGCCCCGCACGCGCCACCGCCTCGCCCCGCACGATCAGTCGCCCCGCAGCAGGGCGTCCCTTGTTCTCTCGTCCGTGCTGCCCAAGCGCCTTCCGCTGCCCCAGTCCTCCTCCATGTTCCTAATCCGCCTTCCGCCACCTCAGCTTCTGCGACTGCGCGCAACCCCGAGTCTCCTCACTTCTTTGGGGCGCCCTCGGCCTTCTCTCTGCCCTTCACCGGCGCCCCCCGCGGGGGAGGCCCTGGGCGGTCTCTTTCAGGCTCCACCGTCTGGACTACCTGAACCACCTGTCTCTGGTGGCTCCCTCCCTGCGCCTGTCCGCTGGCCTGTCCGCTGGCCTGTCCGCTGAATCCTTCGCCCTCGCGCCTCACGTCGACGAGCTCGAGGCTCTGCGGCACGACGGTGGGAGGCCCCTGAGGCCGGTACGCCGCAGCGACGGGAATTACCTGTGGCTCCGCGTGCGGCGCGCAGCAGGCAACGAGGTCGGGGCGGATAGGCGGATTTTCAGGCCCTTCTTGCAAAAAGTGAGGACGAGGCGCGGAAGACGAAGAGGATGTCTTGCCTGACTCCGCGGACCTGCAACGCATACCCACACAGCTCGCGCCGTCATAGCGCGGTAGAGGCGAGATGAGAGAAAACAGCCCGCTGTGGGGGTTGTGTTGCCGATTCAGCTGCCTCGGCTTTCCTGCGAAACAGCTCTGCACACTAGAGGCGCATCAAAACACTCCGATACTCTCAAAGCCAACTCATTCATCTACTGCGTGAAGGAGGCGGTGGCTCGGGAAACCCCAAGAAGGCTGCGTGCAAGGACATCGAGCGTCGCGCGCAACCGCTAGCAGATGAGGCACGGTGAGACCCCAGCAAATTGCACACGCCGTGTCTCTAGGAAAAAAAGCAAAAGAAGAATGCGCCAGGCGAAGGCGTGGACTTCAAGAGGTTACAGTTGTTTTCGAGGTGCGCGGTTTCACTTTGTGTCTGGTGATAACATGAGGCGATCGGGAAAACGACGATTCCGAGTCGAGGAAAAAGACCTCACATGCCAAGAAGCAACATGAGGGCAGATGAACGCACTGATTCAACGCGAGTACTACAACAAAGGCATGTGTATCCAATACGCATGCAGACAAACACCCGCAACGGAACATATGAAGGGCCTTGCCCGCAGCGACCCCCCTCGCCTCCTCGCCCCTCCCTCGACGCCTAGGACCCTCTTCTACAACAGAGAGCACAACACACGCACGGATACGCATACACTTGGTGGAAAAACCACAGCGCGGCTCAAGGACACGCAAGCTCACAAGTCGTCACGGGGGGATGCCACAGTGCAGACTCACAAACATGCTCATTCACGGGGAACCAAGCGCTGAAAAATAGACGTGACAAAGCAGTGTTCGGTTTTGTACATACAGGACGTGAAACAACGAGCTCTTGGGGGGGCGGGCGCGCGGACGCCGCCAGTGCGGGCGAAACGGTTTATCGTTCTTCTTTCTTTCTCGGCTTATCGTTCTTCTTTCTTTCTCTGTGAAATTCCCGACGTCAGTGTGGCCCGGTTGGTCTCTTCACCCCGGAGCCCGACACCGTCCCCAAATCTCTTTCCTCCGCCGCCTCCTGCCTGCGTTCCCTCTCCATCTTCCTCTCCCTTCGGCGGGCAACTGCCTGCTCGTTCACATTGAGCGGCCGGCTACCTGCCTTCGCGTGCGCACACACTTGCGTCTAGACGCATGCATCCGAGGCACCAATACGTAATAAGAGAAGTGAAAAAAGAGTCCGCAGCAGTCACGAGGCGACCGCCCGCCACAGCTGCACTCCGCCATCACGGAGGAGAGACGTCCTCTCACGCTGACAGAAACCTCAGACGCCCCGCTCCCTCTGCAGGCACGCCCCCCCCAGCAGCCCGACAGAGGCGCCGACACGGATATGTGCGCATATCACGGTGCGCGCCAGAGATGCGTAATATACATGTTCAGGGATACAGGCGTACGGACTGCGAGCGCGAACAGCTCGACCTGATACAGAGACGCGGACGCCGTGTCTGCACACCTGTGACCCGCCGCACTCACTTGTCTCTCCTCCCGAAAATCCTCGCGAAGAATCCCTTTTTCTTCCTCGCGTTCTCTCCGTCGATCGCAGGGTTCTGCGTGTGTCGCGGCGCCGCGGCCGAGGAGACAGTTTGAACTCTCTGAAGGCCCGCTTGCTGCGACACGCTGCTCCCGCCTCCGGTTGTACGGTATGCCGGCACGGCGTTCACGGTGTTGAAGAAGTGAGCAGGCACCGGCGCGCCTCCAGGGCAAGGCATGGGGAAAGACGAGCACCGCATCCGCGCCGCCGCCGCCGCCTGCGCTGCGGCCGCGTCCTCCTCCCGCTGCAGACGCCCCGCCAGACGCAAGTCAGCCTGAGAAAAAGAAAAACAATCCCGCAGCAGTTCACGCAAACAGGTCCACTAAGTGACGCCCAACGAAGCAGGTCAGACGCGCACCGCAAAACGCAGCGACTGCCTGCACGTGTAACGCCAAGGCGTTAGGGTCGGCTTACTACACACACACAGACAAAAGAGGTTACACACGCTGGTATTTTACACCAAATGCTCCGTTTCCTTCTCACCGCCTGTTGCGCCTCTTGCTGCGCCTGCTCCTGAAGCTCCATCGCCAGGAGAAAGTCTCTGTCGAGTTCCTCCTGATGGCCCTCGGGTCTCTCCTCGCCCTCTTCCAACTTGCCGTCGCCGCGAAGCGCGGCTTCTGCGGCCGAAGCGGCCAGCGCCTCTTCTTCTTGAAGACGCTGGGCGACTAGAAGATCTTCTGAGGAGTCAAAACCAGAACAGGGGGCAAGCTACGCAGGATGAGTGGCAAGAAGAGAACCAAAAAGTAATCAAGCAGTCTGGAAACGCGGCTCGTACCACTGGCCGTCTCGGCGGCGGTTGCAGGCTGCTACGAGGCGCCGCTCCCCAGATACCTCTCCTTGCGCGCGTCTGCTCCCCACCCCCCTCGCCCCTCGAGCGACCGATGTTCGCGTCCCACTCTCCCACTAGCTCGATGAGCCTCTCGACTACGCAGAGGAGAAGAGGGCAGGCGTGTGCGCCACTGCAGCACGTGTAAAGTCTTTGTCGTACAGGGCCCGAAAGCGCGAGCTTCTACGGTTTAGGGTTTTCCCGTTCGCGTACCTTCCTCTTGTCTCCTGAGGCGCTCTTCGGGAGATATTCCATTTCTTTCGCTGTTGCGCCAAGAGAGTGTGGACGTCCTCTCTGCTTCGCTGGGCCTGCCACTTTTGAGCGAGGTCGGGTCCTCGTCTGCGGCGGAGCTCCGCGCCTCGTGGCGAAGGAGCTTGCGCGTCTCGCGCTCGCTCAGGACCTCGCGACGCCTTGCAGCCACAGCTTCCGCCTGCAGTCGCACACACACGAGCTTCTTCGCAAGCAATCGACTGAACAAGCCTAAACGAACGAGCGAGAAGCTCACGACGCGAGGACGGACCCCAAACGCGACTAATCCACCACCACCGGAAAGAATGCGTGTGAGGCCAACGTCCACGAATATACACGCAGAGAGATAACACGTCAGTTTGTTGGAAAGCAAGAAACAGTCACTGGTCGCTCAAACTGAGCGATCGAGTTGCGACCGGTGCACCGCTGCCATGGCCGCTTCCCCAGGCCGCATCTGGCCCGGCCTCTCTATCCTCTCTTTCACATGCTTCCGCGGTAGCATACATCGGACAGCAAAGAGTCGCATCCGTAGTCTGCCGACATGCATCTCGCGTGCTTTTGTTTCCCCCGCAGTGGCTGACGTGAAGACAGACCTTCGCTCGCCCGCCTTATCAGCCTTACATCGTATTCGTCTTGTTCCTTCTTCGCCATCTTCTCGTCGAGTTTGGTCTGCCACATCGCGCGCGTTGCGTGGATCTTGGCCAAGACTTCTTCTTCCTTCTCGCCGTCAGACTCCTTTCGCCCGGGAGCGGGCGGCGGAAACTCTGCGCTCGGTGGCGGCACGCCCGACGAAGTGGCTCCGCCGGTCTCGCCAGGGGCATCCGGGAATGCAGGGGCGGCCTCACTCGCCTCCGCAGACCCTGACGACGCCATGTTGCGAAAGAATACGATGCCGAGAGACGGCCAGCGCCAGAGAGATTTGAGCCAGAAAAACGAGGGAGCCAGGACACGGTGAAGAGGCCAGTGGTTTGAAGGACGCGTGCGATCCGAACAACGTGAAGGCGGGTGAAGCAAGGGGGTTCAATGAAGAGAACCGACGCGGAAAAGCACGCCGGAGGAGACCGGAGACGTGCGAGTTGCGTTCGTGAGGAGGTGCGACGACTTAGCGTGCGATATCGGAATCCCCTGGTGCAGAGGGTGCTTAAAGATCTAGAAAACACAAAAAAAAGCGAGGCAAAGGCCCTGCGTTTGCTCTGTGCAAATATGAAGTGTAGGTGCGCACGCGCGACGGCCGCGCGGAAGGCAGCAGGAACGTGTGACCCCAGGCAAAAGTTAGCCTCTCGGCAAGGGGGGGGGAAAAAGGAGAGTCTGCGGATAGTCGGGGTCTCTAGAGAGCTTGCGATGCAATGACACACGAGGGGCGAAAAAGCGAAGGGAAAAAATCCGCAGGAAAAGCAGAGAATTAAGACGGAAAAAGACAGACGACAATCGCGAGCATACTACTCCGATCCTAGCTGTTCGCCCGGCGCGGAAACACGAGAGTTCCGCGACCGAACAAAATGAAAAACGCATACGAACAGATGAGAGGATAGAAAGAAGCCAAGCAAACAGACACTGAGAACACGTGGGCGAAGCTGACATTAAAGTGCAAAAGACACGGTTACGCCCGTTGCATCGCCGGCAGAATCTCCCAGTCAACAAGCCTTGAATTGAATCGCGGCTGAATCGTGGCGGGGCGCGCCCCTGACCGTCTCGTGACTTTGGTCGTGCAAACAGAACAGGGCAAAAGCGAGCAGAACTCGTACAAGAGGTTGGTAGACCGGCGTTTCTTGCGAGTTTATTCCCCTGTACATACCCATATTTCGTTGCTTCCCCTACACCCGCTAACTTTGCGTGCGACACGCTTTCAAGCGCCGAAGCACGGCGCGCCCACTGGTTCTTACCCCGTGGCGTTTCCCGTCTGAGCCGGCACTTTGCAGCGGAAAGACAAGGCAAATGAGGTACTGTTTCCAGTAAGACTGGAGAAGACACCATCCGCCTGAGTCAAGTCTTTCGCCCAAACTCGAGTTCCGCTGCGCTCCAGCCACAAGCCACGCGACGACGATCGCTGCGGTGTATATTGGGTGCGGGCAACGCGCTAGAGAGGCAAACTGTCAACAGCCTACGACGGCATCCCACACTCTACTCCTGCGGTATTCGAGCGTTCTTGCGCCTATGAGTCTTCGCTAAAAAAGCCGCAAGGAGACGGATTGCCGCCCGGGATACTTATTTGAAAATCCTGCACGCGCGGGTCTCTTGCGCCCGCGCGGTGGCGCTCGCTCGGAGAAACCCGTTTACCCCCTACCCCTCCCCCCCCCCCCCCCCCCCCCCCCCCAACCCGCCCCGCCCGCTGCAGGCTGTTGCTCTACCAGCTCGACATCCTTTATCAAAATATCACGCCAGATCACGTTTGCCGCAGTAGTCTAACCGCAGCGAATTACCCATTATCTGTTCCCTTCGTTCTTCGGTTTGGTATTCGACCTACGCGCGAGGTAGTGAAAGCCTACACACGGAGGAGCGCGCCCCTCCTCCGGCTGCCTCCTGCTACCTTACGTTCTTTAGTAGAAACTGGAAAGCAAGCAGGAAAACGAGCTAGTTCGGCTTTCAGCGGCACGGTCGTGTTTTCGTTCGTTATGTCCGTCGCAGTTCATGGCCGCTCGAGCCGCGCGGTGGTGCCTTCATTGGTTGCCGGGTGAGAGACACAGCGCTGATGCCAAGTAGTACTGCCGATTGTACCTTCCAGACCCAGACTGGACGTCGAACAGAAGGGCTGCGTGACATTATGTGCGTCATTGGTGCTGTAAGTCCAAGAAACCCCGCTTATGAGCATGCGAAGGCTAGTATGCGATCGCGGCCGCGTGTCAGACGGCTGCCGCGAAGCTCTAGGCGAGGGCGGAATGCACTTAGCAGATGCCAGCAAATAGAAGCGACACCAGAGAAACCTATGCGTGCAGTGTTCCTTTGTTTACTTCTGGGGTTTCCGGCCCGCTGCCATCAAGAGAACCATTTGAGGACTGGATTTCAACGAATCCTGCTCGGGGGATAGCTCTGCCAGCCGGCACATATCCGAGGCGAAGCCGCTCGGTGCCCGCCTGGCGCGGCGCAGGTTTCCCGACCACGGCGCTCTGAAGGACGCAGATGGAATGGAAACGTGGAAAAAAGGAAGCACTCACCGCGCGGACGGCGCGAAGACAACAGAGGACGGTGCTAGACTGCTTCCGTATTTGCGGAAGGCAGCTCCGGCGCCGCTGCGGATGAGAAAAGCGTGACAGACATGCGCGGGCTGGGGCCGCGTGGCAAGCCTGGCAGTGAACCGTGCTCACGTCCGGCAAGATCCGGCTGGTTTTTCGCGTGTTTTTGCCCCGAATGCATAGGACAGCAATCCCCTCCGACTTTATCTGCGCCCCCTCAGAATCTTGGTTGTCTGTTTGTGCCATTTACACTCACTGCCTTGCCACTCCCGCCGCCGCAGTTGGCGCGTTCACCAGTCACCGGTCGACGCTGTCCTGTTCGGGTAACTCCTGCTCGCGCGTTGAACCCCCGTGGCACGTCAGGGTACCATGGCAAGCGTCCGGACCAAGAGTTGTTTCTTCTCGATTTTTTCTCTTTTCGCGCAGGTTTTTTGCGCAGCAGCACTGTCTAGCTACTAAAGGGTCACGGATGTCCCAGAGGAACCTACAGGGTCTGTCGTCGAAGTCAACGTCGCGTGCAAAAATCCGCGCCAAGGGCGAGGGAGAACCCGTCACAGAAGGCAACGCACATGCTTGGCACGCGCCTCTGTTCTGCTTGAGACATTGCTGCTTTCTGGACGTGCGCGCGAACCCTGGAAAAGAGCCTTTCACTTGGGACGTATTGAGTCTGTTTCCGAGTTTTTCTTCGGATGTTTTTGCAGGCTCTTGCAGTCTCATCGCGGTCTCGCTATGCCGCGGTGAAACACGGATTCGATTCCTCGCCTGCCACCCTCTCTGAAAGGGTCGCCGCGGACGGGCTGTCATGCGCCTCTCTCCCCGGTGTTTGTCCTCATTCCCGCTTTCCGTTTCACGCGTTTGCATTTTTGCTGGTGTGTCGGCTCACGCTGCGAGGCAGAACTGGCGTGCGGTGCGCGTTTCGGCCTTCTGTGGCGGTGCAATCCTCGTCTCCGGTCCCTAGCTGTCTCCCGGATTTTTTTACCCACCTTTCATGTCGGCGCCAGAACTGAAGAGCTCTGTCGTTTCGTTACAAAGCCAACGCGTTGGCGTCTGTCGTTCACGCCTTCTTGCAGGCAGCCTGTAGTTAGTCGTGTCACTCTTGATGCAGTGACTAATTGAGCGTGAGTGCGTGTCGCGAAACTCCCCATCGTTCCAGCCGTGAACGTTCGCTCTTCCCCGTTGGAAGCGTGATTTCCTCTCCCCGACCCCACCGCCGTGTCTACTCTTTTCTTTCATTTCGTGTTTTCCCTTTTTTTCCCGTTGCACTGTTCGCGGCGGCTCCTGTCTGTCCTGCCTACCCCCCTCGCCCTCGCTCCGGAAAGGGCGCATCGCTGCTTTCTTTTGCGCCGAGGAGAGGACGCCTTTTCCAACGCGCTCCGTTTTCTTGATCACGGAGATCCGCCGTGGATTCGCGTTGCCGTTTTTCTCCAATCTCGCTGGCGTCCACTGTTCGCTCGTTGCTTCGCTTGGCGCTCGCGCGATTCAGGGTACTCTCTCGATAGGAGGACGCGTCCCTGAGCACGTATGCAACAGCTCGTCCGTCCCCTCTCCGCTTGTCTGCGCGGACGCGACCTGTCAACGGTTTTCCTCTCATCCGGTCCTCTTGTTCCTCGGGGTTGCCCGAGGCGCGCGCTCGTGGGCGCTGGCGTGCGCGAGGAGCCTTTGCATGCACTCTCCGCGTTTTCTCTTCTCCGTTTCGCTTCGCCGCTCCCGAGAGTCTTGACGTGTAACTCCGCAGCGAAGAATTCACCATGGGGTCGACGTGCTGCAAGAATATCGTTCACCGCACGAAGGCGCCGATACCTCCGCCTGACCTTCCACCTCCAGACCCGGGGGCGCCTTGGCCCGGCGACACCTTGTGAGTTTAGAGTTGCACTTCTCGTCGCAAGCCCACAGTTCGTTGTGGGTGTGCTTCCTGGCAAGCTCTGCTTTTCGCTGATGGCCTCGTAAACGGCGCCGCGGGTGTCACGACGCGTTTTCAGGGTCAGCGTCGTCGTGTCTGCCGGGGGACGCCACCACGAATAATCCACTTTTCCCCTCTTCATGTGCGCCGAGGTCGGGAGGGAGCTGCGCAGCTTTGGTGATGCGTCGGCGCTTCCTGTCTTCACCAGGGGAACTCACCCGTCGTGTTGGCTCTTCTCTTTGTCGCTTGTCCCGCGTCTTCTTTGCCGTCTTTCATCCCTCTCCACTGCCTGCGTCGCTGTCTCTGCATCGCTGTCTCTGCGTCGCTGTCTTTGTGTGGCGCGCCGTCGTCTGGGCTCTCGCGCGGGAAGTGCGACGGCCGTGGTGCTTCCTCAGCGTTGCCCCCTGCGAAGCGACGCCTTTGGCTTTGCGTGTCTGCCTTGTGTTTCTCCGCAGCCGCCGCGCGCCGGCCGAACGTGCGCCAGCAGCAGAGATCCACGTTGCGCTGCCTAGCGCAGAGGAGCCGCTGAGTCCGTCGTTGAGTTCGCCCGACAAGGTCGCTCCCTGCACTTCCCGCTCTCAAACTTCCGAAGGCCTCTCGGCGGCTGCGACCGCCGGCACCCCGCCAGTAGGCGCCTCCTCGTGCGGCTCAGCGCAAGCCATTGCCGGCGCGTGGCCTGGTGAGGCAGAGAGCACCCCTGGCGGACGGCGCGACCCAGGGGGCGGCGCGAACGCCGGCGGGAAGGAGGGCGCTGAGACCTCGTCGAGGGCTGCACGCATTCGGAGTGCGATCGTCACCGCCGGCAGTGCCTCCTCTTCTTCCGCTCGCCGCGGCCTCCGCGCGCGGTTCGCCAGGTCTGCGGGAGACCGGGAGAGAGGGAGAGAAGAAGGCAGTGGCCCGACGGCGCCGTTCCCGGAGGACGAGGCTGCGCCCCGGCGAGGCTCGCGCTTCGGGGGCCGCCAGGGCGAGACTCCGACGGGCGGCGCGCGGAAGCGGCATTTCCGCTTGTTCCATCGCGGAGGCGACGTGCAATGGAGAGAGAAGGCAGGCGCCGATCGCGCGCGACACAGCACCGACGAAGGTTCGCTGCAGTCTCTGGACACCGCAGCGGGCGTGAACGGTGATGAGCACCTGCTGGTCTCGTACCCGCCGCCCGAGCTGGCAGCCGCGTCGGCGCGCCCGTCCGACGGCGGCAAGAGGGCGAAGAAGGCGGGCGGAGGCGGGAAGCGACGCGGTCAGGATGCAGAGGGCGAGGAGCGGGCTCGAGGGGTCAGCGAAGCGGTGGCGTCGCAGCGGACGTCCAGCGTCTTTGCGCGCTTCCGGCGCTCTCTGCGGCGCACGCGCGAGGGCGACCGCGGACGCGCGTCGAGTGGATCGCCCTCTCCCAGAGGAAAGGGGACTGGCTGGAAGGAGACAGACGGGCCAGTGAAGAGGAAGGGCAAGGCGGAAGAAGGCGGCAAGGGAGGAGGCGGCGGCGGCAAGTCAGGTCGAGAAGAGCTGCGGAAAACCACGAGCACGGGAAGCACGGTCGTAGGTGACGAGGAGACGTTCAGGCGGCTCTCAGCGCCCCCCGAAGACCAAGCTGTGGCGCGGCTGGGGAGGCAGAGCCTCCATGGCAGCTCAAACAATACCTCGCGCTTCGTGTCCCCCGATAGCGACTTCACGACGACCGCTGGGTCGCCGCTCTCGACGCGAGGCGTGGAGGACGGAGAGGAGGAAGCCAGGGGCGCTCGTGGCGCAGAGAAAGAAAGCAGTGCCCAAGCTGCGGCTCAGACGCCAGAGAAAAACTGCGAGACGAAGCGGTCAGGCGACGACTCCTGGGCCTAGGGCCGGCGGGGAAACACGCAGAGAAAGGAACGTCCAGCAGCAAAGTGACGCTCGCGTTGCAAAGCGTGATGAAGCAAGCGAAGGAGAGGCGTATCAGTCTGGAAGGGCGCAAAAACCGGCGCCGCGGGAAGAATGTCAACGCAGAGAAAAACGATCTAGCAACGCAGGTCATCGGCCGGAGCAAGAGGATGAGAATACGAAGGAGTTCAGAGGACGAAAAACCAGGAGCCCCGAGAAACGGTTGAAGAGAGAGCAGTCGTGTATGGGGACAAAATGGACAGCGGACGATCAATAGAGGCTGACTGTGTGGCGCTGTTTCACCGATGCTGGCTGCATCAGTCGTAAAAAGCATCTGGCAAGAGGGCCGTGGCTCTTCAGTTCGGCCGCTCAGGCGTGCTCAAAAGATGTTCTCTTACAGCTTGAAGGGGCGTGACTCAGAGTGAGAGAAGCGTGTGCGGGTTATCGTGCGTTTCAGGGGAGCACTTTTCTTTCCTGTTCTTGGCAGATCTGCGGCTTTTTCTGTTTTTGACAGCCCTCTGTGGACTCTCTCCGCCGATCCTTCCTCAGTTTTCGGCTGGCGGTTTCTTGCTTCCACCGATCAGCAGCTGTGCCTCTTTCTTCTGCTCGTTTCGCTAAGCGAGTGCCTGTGTGGCGTTTTTAGGGGCCTTGGTTTCCTCTGCGGCAAGTATTCTCCGCAGGAAGCATCTCGCGCACATCAGAGGAGGAGGCACTTCTACGTCGCAGCATATCTGTGCTCTGCGCGGGGGGACTGTTCGCGTATAGTGAAGGACGTGCGTGCGCTGTCGCGGTCGACAAGTGTAGAATGTCTCTGTGAGTGATTTATTCGTCGACAAGGCGGCTGTGCCTGGTATAGCCACTCTGTGTGCTCCCTGTTTTGGAGGTTGCTTTTCACACGACAGAGGCCAGCGAGGCGCTAGAGTCTGCGCCCCTTCGGCAGCCCGCCTCTTCGGTGTCGCGTTGTGCCCGGGGAGTAACAAAGAAAGGTACTTTATGGAACTCAGCAAAGCGGCGATTCGCGAGTGGAGGAGAGGGCGGTGAGTGCGGAGAGAGCTGAGCGTGCGCCGGGTTGGGAGCAGGATGCGCGTTATGGCGGTGAATGCATGCACACGTCCGTAGAGTCGGGAGTTGCCTCGTCCGTTTTGTCTAACTCGAGGCTGTGTAAAAGTCTTTTGCATACGTGTATCTGCATATACGTAGCAACGTGTATGTATCCGTGTTGATCAGGAGGAATCAGTTGCCTGGGCGTGCAGGGAGGGGTCCTGACAGTTTGCGTGTCCCCGTATTGTCCGATGACTTTGTACGAGCAAGAGAGAGAGTCGCTCTCCATCGCGTTGTCGGGTGCACCACCGAGGGATATCCGGAACTGTATTTCCGCGGTTTCGGGGTTATCGATTCCTCGCAGAGAAGTCGATTAGTCTGTCGAGCTCGTGTCTTTGCAAGAGTCCATCATCGATTCTGTACAATGTCTACTACCCTTCTGTTCGGTGGGGCCATGCGTGCCCCGGTCCGTTACAGTGGCGTACGTCCTTTAATGTAAATCTACGAGGGTGCTGAGAGATTCGTGAACGTACAGCTTCTCTCTGGCAAAGGTGCATACGTGTGTAGGAGGCGGCGCCTCGTCTCTTTGTTTAATGGTGTGAACTCTAGTGACCACAGAGGGGGACGGAAGAACCCAAATCGCAGACGACGTGAGGAGTCGAGGATTCGCGTCGTCTCACAGAACTCACAGAAACGCCGAGAAATGTGTGTCGTTTCGGGTCTAACTTGATGATATTGGCGGCAACACGTGCATTTTTGTAGCTTCGCAGACCGCTAACATGGCTTTCCCGTCGAGGCAAAAGAAGTAACGATATATCGTGCAACACTGGAGACGCTGCGCGTCTCGGTGGCAGTGAAATGTCTGTCAGATCATAAAACTGGAAGGGCCGAATGCACTCGTTCGCAGAGTTGCACGCCGTTGACGGGAGCTGACTGGCGCCTTCGCTGTTGTTGTTCTGCAGTTTGGTCTTGTCGAATGTGCCTTTTCTCAGTCGAGGAGGGGCTCAAGTTTTGGCGGGTAGCTTTGCAAATAACGAGAGAACCGAGAAGAAAGCGCGTGCTGAGCTGTGCTACGTCTCATGTGCTGTAGTTGAAAGGCATGAAACTTGAGGGCGATCGAGTCATCTGTCGTAATGTCCGTCGGTCTAGTGATGTGGAGGCAGTCAGCGCGGGTCTCGCCGTCTTCCTCTTTTCGGCAGGGCCAGCAAACTTCTGCTGTCGGCCTCTGCGCAGATGCATCGTAGGCGGAGCGGACGGACAAAGACAGAAGAAAGAGCTCATGGTTCTCTCTGGTTTCTGCTTCAAATACTTAGGACACGGATACGTATGGCGCATGAGCCTCGTTCGCGGTTCTGTATTGTCGCGAAAAGCAGCCAGCCTATAAAGTTCAAAGTGGGCGGCGTATGTCGATCATGCTGCAGCCAGTTTCTCGCTCACTAAGTATTTTCGTTCCCCATTTCTACTTCTAGCGGAGACGCTATTTCAAGGAGCGCAGCGCACGTCTGACACTGTCGCGCCTGCGCCAGAAAACTGTGGTCTTCGTGCGTGTGCGCCTGTTCGCCAGCGATAAGTCAATCGCATCCTTAAGGCAGATGGGGGGAGGATTTGGCGGAGCCACAGCACAGAGAGGGGACGCACATGCAGGTCCCTTTTTCTATGTATGTATAGGTAGACGGCAAAATCTGATGTGCCTCAACGTCGTCTTTGCGGACGCACGAACCACGCGCCATGTCTGCACCATAGCAGCCTGTTCGTGCGCAAGGCAGCCAGCTCCACCGAGACGCGCAGGTATCACAACGCGGGTTTCTCTCGTAAAACCACGATGGCCTACTCTGGTGTTTGTGCGTCGTCATCGAATGCATAGCGGTGCAGATACGTCTGTCGTCTGTTGTAATGCACAGGGCCTCCAGCTTTCCGTAAGTGACTCTCTTGCGAATCGATTCAGCATGTGCTCCTGTGCCTGTCTGGGGGTCGCAAAGTAGGGGAGACACGTGGCATGTTCAAGAGGCGAAAGCGAACAGGGCACTGTTCCCAGTTGGCTCTCTTGTTTCTTGCTTTGGAACAGCACATGAGCGCGAACGATTTTTTTTCATTTTCGTTCTTGTTCTACTCGATGCCCCTTTTTGCGAAGGCTGGAACTGGCTCTGTGTTACGATCAGACGAGTGCGCGATAGAACGTAGATTGCTGTTTGCTGCTTCAGCGTTACGTGTGTCTCTGCAAGCTGAGTTTTTCTGAACGATGCTACCGATGAGTTCACCTGTGCTTGTACCGGATAAAATATGCTTACAACGGGCAATACGGAAACCAGCATGCTTTGCTTTTGATGGGGTCCTGGGGTGCGCCCTCGTCAGCCGTGTAAATCGAGCGCATTGGGGATTTTTCCTCGAGCCTCATTTGCGCGGTTTTTGCCGTTTCGAGGGGTGATTGTGCCGTAGCCGCGTGAACTTTTTCGTGGAATGGAAAAATCTTGATGGTTTTTCTGTGTTCTTCTCCCGGTTCTTCCTCCCTGCCTTCGCATGCGATTTCGCGAATAGCCACACTGCAAGGTCGACGTTGTTGACCAAACAAACGCACCTAAGCCTTGCGTTTTTGAAAGGTATTCCCAGTCTACCGAACTTGTAGTATCGGAGAAGTGTTTGGTAGCAACTGTGAGGACGCGGGGCAATTCCTCAGCAGACTAAATTCCCATACTCACATAGGCGGCTGTTCGTCTGCGCCGCCGCTCCGGGGGCCTTCCCCCTTCGTGGTTGCTGGTTTGCAGCGGTTTTTCATTCCAGGAGAGAAATCAAGCCCGCACCCGTCGCGATGTGCGCTAGAACGACCCCGAGTGACGCTTGTTTGTCTGAGTTTCTATCGGAAGTGACATCTGCAAAATGGCAGCTCCGTCGGCTGTTGACTTCCACGCGATGCTAGCGGAGGCTCGGCGGGAGGCGGCGCTGAGACGGCAGCAGCATCAAGGCGCTTCCACTGACCCGGCTGCCTCCGTAGAGTCAAGCCCCAGTGCGAAGCCCCTCCACAAAACGCCTCCTCCTCCTGCGTGTTTTTTTCCCGGCCTCCGGCGCCTCGCTCCAGCGGACTTCTTCAACCTCCTTCAGACCCCCGCAAGCGCGTCCTCGCAGGAGGCGCCCACGAATGTCGCTGGAGAGCCGCAGCAGCAGAATGCTGCCTCGCTGGCTCAACGAACGGTTCAGGCAGCGATTCCGAATCCCGTAGTCGTCGTCGATTTGCGAAAAGAGGAGCTGTACCGCGCGCGCCACGTGCGGCGAGCTGTTCAGGCGGACGCGTTTCTGGAGGACGTTCGGAAGGCTGTGGCGCAGGATTCTGCGGAGCTCAGCAGCGAAGCTCTGAAGACTTCGCTCCCAGAAAATATCGTCTTCTATGCCTGCTCCCACGAGGAGAATGAAAGGTTTTCTTTGGCTGCCTCACACGCAGAAGGCGAACCCGCGCTAGCCAGTGCGACCACCACGGAGACGGAAGCGGACACGCAGAGAAGTGGGGAGGCAGCGCTGTCTGCCAGACTCGCGGAGGAAAGGCAGCGACTGCGTCTGGTCGTACGTGATTTGGAGAGTCTCGTGGAGCAGAGGCAAGCGGCGTACCGTCGCTCTCTTCCCCCCGAGGCGCAAGGAATGCAGGGCGGTCTGGGACGGCAGAGAGTGCAGAAGGGCCCCCTAGCTCCGCGGCTCTTTTGGCTGGAAGGCGGTTTTGCCGCCTTCTGGCACTCCTTTCCTTTCCTGTGTCTGAGTACTGGCGAGGAGGAAGCTGCCGCGACCAGGATGGACGCCACCGCTGCGGCTGCGCTGATGAGTTACCCGCGAGAGATCTTCCGGCTGCCTGATTTGCCGAGTGTAGACCAGAGCCGCGCACACGCTCCAGAGTTGCCGGCTGACTCCCCCGCGGTCGCGGTGACGCCTTTTCGGGGCGTGTTCCTAGGGAGCATGCTGCACGCCATGAGTCGCGGCGTTCGCCGGCGTCTGCGGATTCACACCATCCTGGATCTGTCCAAAGAGGGCCTGCCGCCGACGCTCGGAAACTGCAACTGCGTGGTGGCGTGTCCTGCATCGGGGGGGTGTGTCGCAGCGGTGCCGCGAGGAAGGCGCGACGAGCCGCTCGCACGGCTCACAGGCGAAGCGCGGGAGCCCGCGAGACCCCTGCGGGTGGTAAGGCCAATAGACCACGAGCATGCCGCCGCCACCGCGCCTGCGCAGGACGGGGTCATCGAATCGAGCGGGGGGGGGGATTCTTATTTCCACGGGTAGGTGGCTCGGGAGCGCGTGCGACAGCCGCAGCGCGCTACGCGCTTCCTCTCGCTGCCTGCGTGGACGCGATCCGCGTCGGACTGTGGCGCGCGCGCCTCGCAGAGGCTGAAGGAGGCGAAGCGGCGCTGGCGGAGGAGGATGCACGATGGGACGACGAACGCGAGGGGAGTGGGGACGACGGGCCCGACACGGAAGGGGGTGAAAAGCACGCCAGGACTCCGGGGTCTGTCCTGGTCGTTCACAGCAGCGACCTCTGCAGCATCAGTGCGACCTCTGCCGTCCTCGCTGCGTTCCTTGCGACAGAGCCGCCGACCAGCGGGTCTTCGTGGGTCTCCGCGGCGCAGAGAGCAAGACACGCGACGGCAACTGGCTTCGACGGCGCCGCTCTCGCACTCGCGCGCCTCATGCGTCGCTGGCCTACCACGCGCCTCGAGGCGCAGCACTATGAGCAGCTGGAGCGCTTCTGCGCGCGCGTGGGAAGGCTGGGGACGGAAGCAGGGAGGAAACAGGGTCACGCGGGGTCCGCCGCCGGTTCGACAAAGAGCTGCGAGAGCGCGGCGCCGCCTCAGCACTCGCCGTCGACGCGTCTTCGGGGAAGAAGAGATCCAGCGGACGCATGTCATTCGTCTGTTTGCGAAGAGGGCAAGGGTGACGAAGGCGACGGAGTCGAGGCAGAGTCAAGCGCCGATCTGCATGCAGTAGCTATGAGGCTGACGTTGGATTTGTGCCGCCTGCCTTCACAACCTGTTTTTCTCCTTCCTCTGTCGCTGGGTGTTTCAGCCGCGGCTGCTGCGCAGGAAACCGAAAGTTCTGCGTCTGACTCCCGAGAAGTCTCTGTGGCTACGCTCCTGTGGGGACTCACCTACATTTTCGATGCGCAGGGAACCATTCAGTCGCCGACGCGCTCGACAGAGGCTGTAGGCACGCGCGAGCAGGCCTCGCTCTTTACTGCAGTCGACGGTCATCGCAGCAGCAACGATGAATTGCATCGCCTCCTGTGTGGCTTGGCCTCTCTGCTCGCGCGGGTTGCGGCGGGCTCCGCGCCTTCTTCTCAGCCTTCTTCCAGAGCGGAGGCCAGTAGTTGTCCAGCGCAGGGCGCCTTCACCGCTGGAGCTCGGCTGGCGCTGCATCACGATGTCCGCTCTTTCTCTGCAACTGAGCACACCGTGAGGGCCGGTCTCCTTGACCTTGCCACGTGGCGCGGACGCGGAGGAGAGGATCTAGCTCCTTCGGCAGAGACAGGCGGCAACCTTTCAAAGCTCGAAGCCTGGACGCTCCTGGCAAATTGTGTAGGCTGCTGGGCAGCGGGAGTGCAGCGGCGGCCGAGAGAGGAGGAATTTCAACGCGAGGCGGAGTCTTCGGAGGCACGACAGAGCTCTGCGTGCGGACCAAGTCGAGCCTGTAGACTCGCGGTGCTGCAAGGCCTTTGCCAGGTGCTGGAGGCCACGGCGACGGGGATGCGATGTTCACCCGAGGAGATGCGGCAGTGCTCGCCCGCAGTGGAGGCGTTTCTTTTGAACATGACGATTTTGAAAGAGGCGCTGGAGGGTCCGGCCGGCAGTACGATGACTGAAGAGGAAGCGACGAGAGGTGCTGAGCAAAGGCCGTCAGAGCGAGCAGCGCCCGAAAACGAGAGCAAACGAAACTCGAAGAACGAAGAAGACGCGAGGAAGCGGCTGAAGAAACTGCTCGTCAGCCTCCTTGTTCAGGCTGCGGGGCGAGAGGCGGCGGCGTTTCTCATTCTGGAGAGCGAGAATCGCCGAGAAGACGAGCTGCGCGCTGGGGGCACGAACAGACATTCCACGGGGATGGCGCGCGAGACATCTCCTTTGCAGGCTTCACACAGAGGAGCTGCATCAGGATCGCTGCCGGCGATAGAGGACACAGCTGGTAGGCAAGAGACGTTCCTCGGACGCTCTACGCTCGCGCTCCGCTTCTCGTTGACGGCGTTGTACGGTGCGTTTGTCCGCCCTTTGTTTCTGGACACCATGAAAGACTCTGCGACATGTTCGAAAGGGCAGCTGCAGGCCGACCGAGCGAGCCAGAAGCGGGGCGACAAGAGCATGAAGAGACTAAAAGACCTTTTCAACACGGAAAGCTTGCGTTTCGTATTACAGGTAGCGGATATCTGGAGCGCCAAACATCCGTCTGAGGGTTGCGAGGCGCTCAAAATGCTGCAGCAAATACAGGCACACGACACGAGGGACAAGCAGCAAGGTGCCGAGGAGGGACTCCCCGCATCGTTGGGGCTCGTTTTGAGGCCGGTTGTGCTCGTCGCAGGCGAAATGTGAAGCTACAAGAGTGAATCTGTAGCCGAGTGCGTTAGGATGTATTCGTAACAGCAAACGTGCAACACTCCGAAGGCGCAAGGGTAGCGTGGCGTGTGGCAGACGGCGTGGCTGGCGGAGCGTAGGCCTTGAGAACTTAGAATATGACTTGCTGGTGAATGCCACGCTTGTGGTTACGGCCAGAACGACAAAAAGGCTACTATGATTTTTCGCCGCGCTCTAGCCCGGCGGTGTCAGCCCTGTTCGGCGTTTGACCAGTTGTCTTGTGACGACCTCACTAGCCTATAGCAGTTCGCAGCGATCTAGCCAGCGTCCTGGGTTTTCGCTTGTTTCCACGCATTCTATTAGTTCCCTCCACGGCAACGTACTAAACGCACGCTAGGACTACGTATCAAGACTGCTCTAACTACGTACACACTCGCGCGCCCAGGCATTCCCTGTGAAGGATACACTGCTTAAGTCTTCAGTCGAAGGTCGCGCAGACGGGGGTGACCATGGTTTCAGGTTTGTAGCTTCGTCGCTTGCTGCGGCTTGGCTGTTGTTATCGGTATTCCTACAGCTGCTCCCGTTTGTAACTCAAGAGGCGGCTTTGTAAGCGTAACGCGCACCTTCACAGCACAGGGCCGTGCGACGGTCCCCTCGAATGCTACAGTTTTCCAGCATCCCGTATTTTATTCATTTCGCACTCTACGTCAGCTTAGAACATGAAGTACGGGAACCAGAGGCAGTTTGTATTCCTAAGTCCACTAACTGAAGCCGCGAGCATCACTATTCGATGGAGTGCAGCCTTGACTGGCATCAGGAAGTGGCCATCTGGCGCATACCTTGTAGGTCGTTTGTGTCTGCATTCTGTGTCGACTGTGTGTAAGATGGCTACGCTAACTGTAGGACAGGGTCAGAAACGCGTCTTTCCGTGGTGTGCTGCGCTGTAGTCACATTCTGTTTCGGTTCCTTCTGTCCATTTGGTGCAGCCTAGCAATATAGCAGCGACAAGTAATGCCCCCGTGACTCTGATAGGGAGGATCGTTCATATCTAGTTTTCCCTCCTAACTCAGACAGGTCCTGCGTCATGATAGACGTAACTGTCGCCGCACTGTCGATGGCAAATGGAGACTCCGGGGAAAAAGCAACAGGAGAGCGAAGCTTCACGGGGGCAGAAAATAATTGGAGGTCTGTGTTCGAGCTGTGCTTCAGTGTGTGGTCCATGAAAAAATTGACAGGGATAATACAAACATGAAGCGCCCACTCGCAGTGCTTCTCCTGTTCCGTATCGTTCCTGACACATCCCCTGCCTCACTTCCTGCCGAATCTCAGCGGTGCTTGAACCTGAGAGAGAGCGCTCTACGTGCATTCGCCCATGCCGCCGTTGCAGAGACGCAGACGTTTCTGAATAACCTTTCGACGCCTTCAGGTGTGGTTGGCAGGGTGCCCATGCTCTTGAAGCAACAAAAGATCGTCTGTCGTTTAGTGGCCTGCGCTGTTATCGTCTCCGTAGCCCATGTACATAATGCACCGTTTCCCGTGGTGTGGTTCCACGTGGAAAACACGCTTCTCGTAAAAGCCTTCAGTACCGCTGGCCTCGGCATTATTGTTCCTGGAACTCCGTTGGAAAAAGGAAGCTGGGCCACTGGCGCAAGCCATCGGCAGTCGCTCTCTCCCGTCCATAGGTCCCACGCTGAATGCAAATGCATGTGGCGACTGCCGCAAGCTCCCTATGGAACTGTCGTATTCCAGGCAAGGTATTTCTCCTTCACTGTCATCTGACTGGAAGACTTCCATCTCGTGAGTAAGTTCCCCGCAGCCGCGGGGATTCCCCCTCGGATTCGCGCGTCGTATGCTCAAACCAGATCCGGATGTCAAGTCTCTGGTGGTGGCGTAGAGAGTATACGGCGATTCAGGCGCATCTGTTGTAGGACTCTCTGAGTCCGCTATAGATTCCTCCCGGTCAGTAAACGTCAGTACGGCTGGGTACACTGCGAAGCTAAGAAGAATGGGGTCCAGTTGCAGGCGCGCGCTGCGCTCTCGATCCCGTTCTCTCTGTGACGAGACAGGAATCGATTGCGCCGGCAGATCGGACACGAAGTCCTTTGCGTCCATGGAACTCTGTTCACCACTGAAACACTTGGGTTCCTCACTTGTCTCCAAGGGACAAGGTGAGGACTCTGTATCCATTGGAGGTGAATCTATACCAGGTGCATGCTCACGCGATTGGGAATGTCCAGGTCCACTCGTGCAGTCTTTCGAACCTGCAATGTCGTTCGGAGGTCCGGCGACGGTCGGGCTCAAGGGAGATTCTTCGACTGAGGCATCTGGTGCCTGTAAAGGAGGCTGAATTTCCGCTTGGGGAAGCTTTTTCTGAGGAAGGAGTTTGGTCAGGACCTTCTTAACCGAGGCACTGATGATTTTTTTTGTCATCGTGCTGGCGGGGAAAAAATTACATGTCAAACGATGCGTCCGCTATGATGTACCTCGTGTGGTCCCTAGTTGCGCGGTCCATGTGGCACATAGAGCACCAAGCAAGACCGAAGGCCATGGAAAGCCTTCGTGGAAGAGCATTCTCAACACGGAAAGAAAGGGGCATCTGGCTGGCAGCTAGCTGTTTTGTGAATATTTACGACGAGCCTTGCAGTGTTCAGCGGAAGCTCCTCCGGCACACGTGGCGGCCTCGTGCGCGAAACTATCCGCTCGACAGGTAGACTGTGCTTTCGAGCGCTCGTGCAACCTAGCTGAAAGCGATCCGTCGTAACATGAGTTTGAAACTGCACGCTCGTCCTTTCATTCAAGCAAGCGAATTCCGTGTTTCGGTTGCCGATAGCACCAGAAGCCACTTGCCACCTGTGTTCGTGAGTGTGTCCGTCTGTGTTTCTGCCTTCCGGCGAACCGGAAGGCTCGTGGCTCGCCGAGCGCCCATAGTTCAAGCACAAGATAGTCGGTGCGTGTGAACTAGCCGAGCAGCGTTCACTACGAGCTTGTGGGCAAACGGAGTTGGATGTGGATGTATGCACGAACAAAGTTCACCTCAAATGACGGTTTCGAAAGTCCGCCATTTGCTGAGGTCGATGAGCACTATGTAGGTTCACTGCGCCCGATCGCTTGCGGTCTGTTCCCACGAATCGTGGTAAAGGATACAGACAGCGCTTCGTATTGTTTTGGTCTTTTGCCATATGCTCGCGCTTCGAGTCACCGTATAGCCTTCTCCTAGAAACTCCGAGCACTGTACTCCCTGTACTTCCTTCCAGAGGGGCACTAGAGTAGATGGTAGCCTTCTGTCGCCACCGGCTCAATGTCACAACCTGGCAACGGCTGTTCCTGCTCAGCTGGTGCGACTGTTTGTTCCAGCATTCGTCCGCTGCGGATCGGCACCCTTGTGGCGCATCGTGTGATCGCGTCTCGCCTCACACGGCAGAGGGGGGCAGGGCGGGCGATCGCTGCCAGTGAAGTCTCTCGAGATACCACGTAAGCCAAAATAATCGACAGCATTCGGATGAGCACAGCGCGTTTGAGGAAGCTGCTTGTGACCCGCGGCTCACGGAACACCGGTCTAGGAAATATGACACACAACAGCAGAAGCTGCCAGCGTGCAGCAGGGGCTCATCACGGTCCGCAGTATACCTGTGAAAGATCTTCTAGGAGGCAGCACGAGCAGTCCTTCGTTGCTCTCAGTTGGGCCCCTCCCCTTTTGACTAGACAGAACTATCTGTCTGGAAATGCTCCCCGATGCACAGCCGCACCAATCCTGACTTCCCCTCTAAAGCCCCGAATAGGTTCTCACACACATAAACTCGCGAGAAAACAGCGCATAGCTGCGACACAGTTGAACGAGGACGGCTGGACGGGACGTGCGTGCTGAAGATTGCGAGAGGAGTTCGTTCTTTTTCCACCAAAATGCCGAGTCTCCTCGCGTCGCCCCTTCCCGCCCGGGTGGGCGGTCTGCCCCATGTGGAAACAGTCTTCCGTCTCGCTCTTCCAGAGGCCGATTTCATCGTTTTCCTCGTGCTACTGTTATCGGCCGTCAAAACCACCAACCCAGCGTGCGTGCGACCAACCGACACAGTCGGCATTCCATCCGCAGACTTGAGACAGTCGACAAAGGATGTTCCGGGGTGATCACGAACCTGGATGCGCTTTCTGCATACACAGTCTCGCGTGATCACTTATTCGGAATGCGCTAGCCGGAATACGCATACATGCACCGAAAGCGAACGTCCGGATACGCCGCGCTGCACAGTTTCTAAACGTTGGGCAGCACGTCTTTCAATTTTGTCTTTTGGTCCTCTGTCAAATTCCTGCAGACAGCACACAACGACAGGTTGTCTGTATGTACACAGATGGGGTTGTTCATACGCACGTAGAATCCCAACCCCGCTCCACTTGTCGACTGCAGCCACATAGGACTCGTCTGTCTGAAAAGCGGGTGCAAAGAGATCCCTGCGCTATCTTCATCAGAAAGCAAAAGCCCAGTCCCCCAAAACGACCTGCAACGGAAGCACCTCTGCACATCTTACCGCAGAGAGGCACGAAAGATCGTGCCACCTGCGGGCTAACTCGACACGTTGCAGGCAATGCAGTCTGCCTGACGCTGCCACAACCTGCTAGTGTAGGTAGACCTCGCAACGGCGCTCAGCAATCACGCGCAAGCAGCAAGACGCCTAAATACCAGACGCATACTTTGGAAAATGGATGTCGAACTCAAGAATGAGGTCGCCCTTCTCGCCCGGTCGCTTCGAAATCGGCATGCCTACGTAACAAGCAATACAAGACAGAACACAACGCCAGATATCCTCGCGGCGACGGACCCAGAGTGTGTATGAGGCAGATACTCAAAAATGGAGGCCACTCCTCATCAGCGTACGCCGAGGCATCCAGACTTCACCGCGGCGCATGCAGCGGCCTCGCCGTCGCATGGGCGTTCTTCAGAGCTCAGACAGGAAGGCAAAGAGGGCCCTGTCGTGCCCGCCCGCGGCGGCCGTGGCTGGGTCACGTGCTGACGAGCCCAACTGCGAAGGGCGCCGTCCTGAATGACAGGCCGTCATTTTTTCAACTATCTATTCGTGGACATCTTAAGTGGAGCGTCCCGTGCACAGCTCACCTTCGTTGGGCACGATCTTTCGGCTCTTGGGAGTGACGATTGTATCAACTTTCACCTTTAAGGAGCGTCCGTCAAGGCTCTCGATAGGCACCGTGAAGCCCGTCAGTGCCTGGAAACACGAAGAAAGCGGGTTTCGTAAAAGGATTGCCTCTGTGAGCCAGCATTCTCTGCGCACATGTCCGCTGCCGAATGCAAATTGGTATGCCGCTGAGGCGACACAGACTACGGGTGGTTCCGGAGTGGCGGCCAAGCTAAAACGAGCTGTCTGTGCTTTCCCCTTGCGACGCCACGAGCAGGTGCAGCCCTCCGTATGCAGTTCATCCTTGCGACTTTGCCGGTGGCTACCTTAGCACTGTACCACTGCAGTTGTTAACAGACTAGGCTAGCCCGACGACCTCCTCCTGAGCGTGCCTTACTTTCACCAACGGAATGGAGACTTTGTGGATGAGGTGGTTGCCATCCCGCACGAAGCGGCCATTCGGCTTCGTCTTGACCACGCTGAAACGACGCACCAAAAAAGTACATCGCAGGCAGCCTTCACCCCAGTCCATACGTCTTTCAAGGCAAACACTGCGCACGATTCTACTGTGCAGATGCTCGACTGGCGAATGTGTAGAGACGCTTCCGCGTTGATCTCTCGCCGAAGCAGCGCAAAACAGTGACTCCATAACGACGTTATCAGCCTCAGCACATGCAGGACAGCACGCGCATGGCTTACAAAACAACGTCGCCCGGAGGAGAGTTCGGGCCGTCTTGATCGCCTTCGCCAGCAAATGTGATTCTGAGGAGAAAGCGGAGACAAAAAGACGGCAGGCAACAGATGGGCGAGCTACGCACGCAAGAAACGGAAATCTGCACCCTAATGGGCTGGCTTTCTTAGTGAGAGGAAGCACCGCCCACCCCAGCCTCTCTCCCGGGGAACGACGCGTCGGCACTCGAGATTGCGTCTGCCGAGGCAGCGACGTGAGCAGCTTAGTTTCTTCTTCTCTCTCACAGTGCATCCGTTGCTGCATTGGTTTTTGCTCTATAGAGAGTTTGAAGCGGTGTGATTCAAATTTGTGAGCACCCTTGACAGTGATGGGGCGCCCTGCACACGGAGGGCTCGCCGACGACGTTCATACAGTCGTCGTGGACTTACTTGGTTCCCTCCTTCCAGCCCTGAAAAACGCACCACACACTCACACGCCCAGGCGCTTGCGTACGGAACGAAGTACGCTGTCGATTTACAGCTCGTCCTCAGGTGTCTGTTTACAGGTTGTCTTCAGGTGACGCGGGCGTCGCGCGCAAGTCCTGCGCCGCGCGTCGAGGGCCTCATGAGCTCGGAAGCAAGATGTACGTGACAGAAAAGAGAGGAGCGAGGCGACCGAGGTGTGGGGGAGCACGCGCGAGAAGTCCACCAGACGTGCCACAGCTCAATTATGGTATACTCGTTTCTCTGCTTTGTTCCCAGCACATTAACGCGACGCACCGGTTTCACGTCGATCGACAAGACGTTGTCCTCCTTCAACATCTGTCCGCCTCGGTACCTGAGAAGACACGAAGCACGCGGAAGACAGCAGTCGCTCAGTGTGGAGTCGCACGCTCGGCACAGAGAAACAGCAGGAAGAAGGCCGATGGGTAAGCGCACCTTCGGCTCCCCGCTGGGCGACAAAGTGGAGACAGCCCAGGTTCCGCAGGAACAAGGGGGGGCTGCGTTGATCCGAGCTACGATTTGATCCAAATGAGGTTTGGCTCAAGGGGCGTTGCGCAGCGCACAGCAGCTGCGGCCTTTCAAACGCCATCTGCTGATGGAGGAAACGCTTACCTCGTTCGCGTAATCTTCAGCTTCTTCTTGGTTCCTCTGTGTAGCAGTGCACAAGATTCCACAATCAGAGCACGTCGCCCAGCGTCAGACGTTACGCAAAAGTTTCCCGTCAGATCGACCGTCTTTCTTCTGCACGTCCGGCCACGCAGAGGGGCGAGACGATCCCGACGGGCTCGGCAGACACCCGGCAAAAACTCAGTCGTTGAGCCTCGCCGTTGAACACGTAACGTGAAGCACGCGACACGAGAAAAACACTAAACGCAAGTGCGCTGGCTACGAATGAAAAGTTCAGATAAGCAGCAGGAAGGGGGGGCGCGTGGCCTAGGCTGCGTGCCACCTACGAACCGAGTCGACGGTTCCCCTGGGAAGACTCACGTGTACAGCTCCTCCAGGGACAGAGAGAGGTCAACCTCGTAGGTCTTGGGTTTAGACGGGCCTGCGGACATGATGCGCGCACACCTCGACTGAGTGGAGGGGCATTCCTGCGTCTGCATGTGCTTTCGCGTTCCACGCGCCTGTCTGCGGAGTGTGGCTCGTTTTCCCTCACACGCGGTTCCTTCTCACGCCGTCGCTCATGCACGACCGCGCCTCTCTTGTCACACGCCGTCGCCAGAGGGCAGACACACGCGTGTTCCAGTGGCGCTCCACACCCGACAGCTGCATTCGACAGCGAAGAGAGGAAGAGAGAAGTCACTCACCGCGCGCGCCGAAACTGCCGCTGCTGCCCGCGTGGTGCATGCGGAATGGAAATCCAGCGCCGTGTGCGCCCATGCCGACGCCTCCGAAGGGACCGAAATCATCGTCGCCTCCGAAAAACATGCGGTCGCTGCCAAAGAACCTGGAGAAGAGTTCGCTCGGGTCCACCTCGCGGTCTGAGAACAACACAGAAACAGGCGACGAGCAAGACATGCACAACGCCGCCGTCCAGCGCCTCTCCAGTTCTGCGGCAGTCTGCCGTGGATATGCGCTTCGCCTGCTAGTCCGACTCGTCAGGCTTTCTGGGGAAAGACTGGAACCGACGAGCTACGGCGGAGACTGCACAACTCCCCAGCAGGAAACTAGACACCGCGCCACACACCAAAGGTACACTCGCAGCCGCGACGAAAACGAAACACCCCTGCCTCAAAGAGCAGAGAGGCGCGGTAGCTTCGAATCCGGAGAGTCAAAAACGATCTCGTCTCCGTTTATCGGCGGAGACGTCAAACTAGGAAGCTACCACAATTGGCAGAGGGGAGCCCTCCACAGCTCTTCATCCCGGCCTTATCGCGCGCGTCTGGTGCGGCGTGGAGAGCGGCACCCCATTCTCCATCGCCTCAGCAATCCGCCACCGCTTGATTCGAGTTCCTATACAGGCAAAGCGACTGGAGAGTTCCACCTTACACACGAAATTGGCGCGGGGCCCGCCCGGTCCGCCACCTCCACTCGGAGAGCCGCCGCTCTTGAGGCCTTCCTCTCCAAACTGATCATAGATTTGTCTCTTTTCCTTATCGGAGAGCACATCGTAGGCTTCTGCAATATCTTTGAACTGGGCCTCGGCCTTCTTCTTGGCGTCTGCGTCTGCGTGCTTGTCGGGGTGCCACTTCATAGCAAGCTTTCTATACGCCTTCTTCAAGTCTGTGTCCGAGGCATCCTTGCTGACGCCCAGGATCTTGTAATAGTCCTGAAGCAGACACAACAGGCAGGGTAAGCGCACACGACTGACTCCCCCTGACAGTGAAATCTGCGCATGGAATCTTAGATCAATACTTTTTCGAAGTGTCGTACACATCTACGGTCAATGGGGTTACAGTGATGAGCGAGCCTCCGATCTCCCGTGCGACTCCGGGCATTGGAGCAACCAAGTCTTCCCGGATTCTCCGGGGAGCATGCGGTCGCTTCGAAACAACTTTCAAACGGTTCGCTCGAGCCCGCCACCCCCCCGCCCCCCCGTTGGTACAGTACGACAGTGGGTACATCTTGGTCCGTGCGGAAGTAGCTGTACGCGAGAGCCCCGTCCGGCCTGTCTCTCCTGCCAACAGGAATACTCCTGGGATGTATCAAGTCGTTGATAACCTGAATCCAGCGAAATGCTTTCGCTGTCCTCCAAGCTGAGGATCCTCGTTCGGAGGTGCGCAGCAGTGCCTGAAGGCAGCGTGGCTCGAACGTACCTTCCCCATGGTGCTCGCGGAAGATGAGTGACCCGCTGAAAAAAGGGCCCTTTGGTTTTTAGGCCGTCACTCGGCACGCCAGACAGAATGTATGGCGCCGGCGCAGCGCGCCCCCTTGAGCACACAAGCTCTCTTCTACTAAAAAAAGCAAACGCGTGAAGAGATCAAAGCGAAAGCAGAGGCACCCAGACGTGCGAGAACAGCGAGTATTATTGGTATGGGATGGAGCAAAATGGATTGACGCGGGTGATGTTGTCAACTGAAGAGAGAGCGCAACTGGATGATGGGACGCGAGGGAAGTTCACCAGAGCAATACGCGCACTGGTCGAAGAACATATAGACCCGTTGCTGGAAGAGCGGATACTGTTGACAGACTGTCTTTGGGTGCCTCCTTTCTGTGTGTGCGGAAAAGTGAGGAGTGAGAGACAGGAGAGAACTGTTTAAAACGGCACAACGAATTCAACGGACACAGCAATGCGCTATAAAAGCTTCTATACCACGTCCGCACAGACAGACTACA
This sequence comes from Besnoitia besnoiti, assembly GCF_002563875.1. NCBI lineage: Eukaryota > Apicomplexa > Conoidasida > Eucoccidiorida > Sarcocystidae > Besnoitia > Besnoitia besnoiti. The sequence continues at coordinate 4,218,894 of NC_042358.1, forward strand.
CACAGGAACAACGAACAAAGCAATGTAGGCGAACCGGAGCTGAGCAAAGAAGGCAACCTAAGGAGCCTGCCAAGTCGTCGAGAAAAGAACGACCTTTGTAAAGACGAATCCGCGCAGCGCGTGCCTTCTCGTACTTGGATTGACAGCCATATGCATGCAAAACCCGAAACGCGTGCAACTGCCATGCAGGCAAAAAACTGGCCCCCTCTCGCACGCGTGCCGCACTGCTCTAGCTCTACAGTAAAACAGTTGGAGTTCATCAGTGAATGTGTTTGTTGAGGCGTGCGTGGAGAGAAGACGAAGAACGCAGTAGAGTCGGTGGTACGCAGACCGGGGTCCCTACATCTCTCGGAAGGGGCGGAAAAAAAGCCGTTTCTCCACCTGCTAGCGTGCGTTAACAAATACTTAAATTCCTGAAAGTTAGGCAGTGTGGCGCACCTCTCTGGTCTCACTCGCACAAGCCAGCAATAGTACAGTCTCCACCAGTGGCTTTTTCACGGAAAACGCCCCATGATCCGTCGCCTATAAAGGTGTGTGGAGTTTCTGAGTGCAAAAGCGTCTCAAGCATTTGCCCCTCTCAACCACACCCAAATTCCTGTGTGTCGCGTGTTAGAACCATGAATTTCGTGTCTTCAGCTCAGTGGGAGTGGGTGTTCTAAAGAGTCCGAGAACTTCACCATGTGATACTGTGCCGCACGCTTATGCTCCTCCCTGTTCACACGTCGCGTGCTTCTTGGGCCTTGAGGGAGGTGCTGTAGCTTCTTTCAGGCGGCACACTAGACAGTGGCGGACTTGAGCCTAGACTTCCCCAAGGGTTAGAATCCAAAATAAGGGCGATGTCTTGTGGCTGGGTTTAGCGTCAAGACTGAGGGTTGCCCCGACTAAAAGCATTACAGCCGGCCCACCCTCTCTTCACTGGTTCTGCGCCCGAGTGGAAGGACGCGCAAGGAAAGGCGCTGGTATTCCGCCGAAAGTGCGCACCGGGCGAGCGCATCAGCTGTGGCTCGGAGCGCCTCTGCCACGAATATTGCCGATAGTTTTCCAGAAGCGCTGATGTAGTTGCCGCTCTTCGTGCTGTGGTGTCCGGTGGTGAGCGTATCCATGTAGCGGCAATGGTCCACTGTGGCGGAACGACGGTGACAGCTCGAGAACAGTGGATTCCGTTGACAGCCGGAAGATGGCATCACATGATGGACCCCAAATACAGTAGAATCTGGAAGGTCGCCGGGACCTGACATGGCTCCTGCATGTTTTGCACTAGATGCAAAACCTTATTGCAAAGAGGGCAAGAGGCCTAAAAATGCCTCTTTCCCGGATCCTGAGGCTCGACTGCAAGCCTGTAGTGTCGGTAACAGGAGTGGCTTCAAAATAGAGGTAGTGACAATCGTGGTGAGAGCTCTGGCAGCATCTTCTTTCACGGTAGTGCTTTGGTTGAATGCACCGGCAATTAGGAAAGGCATTCCTGGTACGTGTAATGGTCCTCAGGCTGCTTGTCGAGCAACCGTTCGAGTGCGGAAAAAATTTGGCGAGTAGCGCAGGAAAGAACGTCGAAATCTCAGTCGGGTGCGCTGAAATAGAAATTATGTGAAGCCACAACGCGGCGCAAAAGCGCAACACGGTGAACCAGGAAAGACGCTTGACAAGAGTTGAGTCCAACGCATCATATCACAGTCCAAACGGTTCTGTACGAGTATGCAATGGCACAGAGACTGAAGCAGCCAGTCAACTGATCTGTGGGTAAACAGGCGCTGACAGGCTGTGCATCGGGACCTCGAAGGCAGTTGCATCAAGTCCATCGATCCGATTGAGAATGTGCTGCATTCGGCCCAGCGCTTCCTCCGCTTCGTCCGTACTAATGAGAGGGCTGGCAGAGGGGTCTCCCCCTCCAGAAGATTCAGCATTTGGCTTCGGCATCTGCTCTGCGAGTGGACGCGGGGCGGCGTCTACGTCTTTCTCACTGCATCCGTCGTAGAGAGCTGCCCAGTCTTGAAGGAAAGAGCCATGTAGATAAGCAGCCTGACTGAATCTGGCACTCATGCTGTCAGCTTTCTCCGGCACATCGGCTGAAAGCACTTGCCATGTATTGTAGTGGCCTTGGAGTGTAGCAGAGACTGCGGCAGCATCTCCAGCAGCATCGCGACAAGCCGAACCCTCAGGGAGGAAGGGAAACGCACCCGGGTGGACGCCGTCAGCCGAAGGCATGCTGGGCCCGATTTCAGTTAACTCTTTTTGCCTCTTTCGTTTCGCCTCTTCTTCCTCGTCAGTCCTGCGCTTGTTCGCATTTCCATCATGATGAGCCCACTTCACCAATAGAAGTGGCGCTTGTTTTCCCAGATTTTGATCGGCCATCGCCACTTTTGCGAACTCTGCTTGGACTCGGTAGGCGTACGTGATGAAGGCAATGTTCTTTTTGGGAATGACTCGGATACATGTAACGTCTCCCCATGCACTGAATTCTTTTAAAAGGAAACTCTCCATCTTCTTGAGACCGTCAGGGATTTCGGAATCGATGCAGAACCCGCCGACGAAGAGTGTTTTGCAATCGTGATTGAAGCTGCCCACGCCATCCATATCATCTTTGTGAGTGCTGAACCTCTCCCTCCCAAATATGTCATAACTCCATTCCAAATGGCCCTCATCGTCTGCCGTAGGCACACTGTGGCGAAAACGGCAGTTTTTGCCTAAGCAACAACCACCCTTTGCATAATAAATGCAAAAGAAGTGCTCTCCCGATGCATCTGTGTTTGCCCTCGTGTAGCCAGCATCGCGTTTCGGGTTGCACTTGTACGGCGCGGTCTCGCGGTCCAAGTAACTGGGCTTATTGTATCTGTCTGTCAGATATTTTCCATACCAGATATTATATTCGGTGCCTCCTTCGCAGTGAGAGTAACGGCTAGCTTCGTTCTGGTCAATCTGCTGGCGCGCAGGGCGCTTCATCCATTTCTTGACGATGTCACGCTTCGAGTCTGGTGGATGCTCTTGCAGCTGTGTCCGGTTAGTCATGTTATCAGACAGCAAGCTGTTGCGAGCTTCCTGTGCCGCATGGTAGTACCATTGATAATACGCAGCGTACAAAGCATACTGGTTTTCGGTGAGCAGGACGTCCGTCGGCAAGCTGGCGTTCGCACAGTCTAATTGTACTCCTTGTGCTGCGGAGGTCAGGACAGATGGTGTAGGGCGGAGACTTCGGACCTCCTCGCCGGGGTTGTTACTGACGGGACGGACTACACTGTCATGTGCTTCACTAAGTTGCCGGTGAGTCGGACATCCAAGTTCCTGTGTTTGCGTAGGTGAGTTCGACCCGCCGCCACCGGTGTTCCCACCATCTGCCATGTGCTCCGCTGGGTTACTAGAGGTCGACGATGCCATGCTTCCTCCTGGTGCCGCACGCCGAGCTAGAGATACGTATCTCTGCCTTGAAAAAGTGAATTTATCACGTGTAACCGTGACGGCCGCTGTCAAGTCGCTCAGAAGTTCAGCCCTGATATCTTCCCAAGAGGGAGTAGAGTCCAGACCTGCGGAAAACTGGAAGAGGGGTACACAAAGTTTCCTCAGCATACAGATTCATATAATCAAGATCATCCTCCACCGAAAGTCGGAGGCGGTGAGGCACGGCACCGGTTCCAGCTGTAGTTCTCAGACTACAGGAGGTTATTTCTTACTAATGCGAAGACGCCGCTAGCACACGACCCTTTCCCTGTTTTTACTGCTTCCAGACAAGAAGCGTGTGGCATTCACTGACACATGTTGACAAATAACACACAAAGGGACAGTCAAGTCCTCGTATTTGTCACGGAAAAGATATAGTTCAACGGGAAAACTCCAATGCTTCAAGAATAAAGTGTTCACGACTTCCTACCTTACATCCGAAACCCTTTTCACGAAGTCAAAGCTGGATGGGTACAGAGGCAAACGCTGTTAGTATCCCGGGGACGCGGTTAGGTTTGAGACAACTCCTGGGAGAACGCGGCCACCGTTGACATCGAAACTGGATGAAAAGCGCACAATGTGTCAACCTTGCTGTTTCACTTGCAAGGAGTGTTGGAGGCCGCAGTTATGAAGGGCCGAGTGACCAATAAGCGTTTTGCTCGAAACCGAAGGATAGCCGCGGGAATGCCACTGCACGGGGGCACGGGGGAAAAAGGCTGTGCAATGGAAGCTCACCAATTCACCAGGGTACTCATTTGATCGCATTCATATGTGTATGCATTCATGCATAACTTCTTTGGCAGGGGCGGTCGTAGGTACTGACTCGGGATTCCAGGTAGAGCCACTCAATAACGAGTTCGGCTAAACCTCAGTTTTCTGCTTTTGAATACACGGTGCCGGCGCTAGCGGGTATCCGATGCATCATTCTTAGGCTCTCGCATGTGCTTAAATGGGGGCAAGCAGTTGGAGGCGCCCCGTACGTGTACTGCGCTGGCTGCACGCGAAGACAAACCATTTCAAACTAGTGGATGAGCGTCAAGGAGGGTGTTGACCGCGCAGGTGCAGAATGGAAAGCCTCTGCCTCTACAAGGAGATTTGAGCGGCACCATTGAGGGAATACACAGAGGAGTCCCTCTCGCCTTTGTCGGAGGCATACCAAAGGTCCCCGGTTTTATTTGGAGTCCGTGATCAATGCCAATCACCTTCGTATGGCATTTGCAAGATGCCCTCCGCCCTGCACTTGCTGAGCTGCCAGCTGCTGTTCCCCCTTTCAAGGCCTTTTCATGTACCTCACTTGCATCCGTGTCCTCATCTCAGAGCGAGTGAGAAGAAAGCGCAACTCGTGATAAACCTAACTGATCGCTTTGATAGGTAGTCATTGTGCTCAAGGATTCCAAGAGAGAGAAATACGGGTAAGCCCGACCCTGTGGATGTACCGGTTGCCTGATGCAAATGCTTTTCAAATCATACGATATACGGGAAAATTTCTCCCGAAGCCATGGCTTTCCCTGCGCAGACGCTAGGCCGCGACAAAAAGCTGATATTTGCGGAAGTCAGGAAGCAGCCCTGCGTTGTTACCATCCAGACGGCGCGCCAAGTGGAAGATGCTTCTCTGCCCCCGTGATGCACGTGGCAGGTTATCTCTGCGCTCGCGGGGTCCTCATCAAGTGCCGGCTCTTGAGTAGAGTTCCGTTGAGGCCACCCTTCAACTGGATACACCTCTTTGCCTACTGCACACAGGAAAAGACCGGGTGGCGCTCTCTTCGCCGCAGTTCCCCTCCAATATCATGTATTAGTTTGAAGGCGTCGGTGCCACCGCAGTCTGCCTGAGATTGTAGCCTACTGCACACACCAGCCGTCGTCGGCTGAACAATGCCCGATGCCTCCTCATCCGCCCCGTTTCCATGTTATCCTTGAGTGTACACAATCCGATCCGTGTCTCACCTGTGGAGGCTTCCAAAATGGAACCCCTATGCGCAAATGTGAAAATAATTACACTGTGGCCCCGATTCATGAAAAAACAAGCAACTTGTTGTAGTCATCGCTCATTGTTTGAGGGGCGAATAAAGTTGCCGCCACATGGTAGGAACTCGCGACGTGTTTTCCACACAGCGTCTCTGAGCCAGCTGAAACAGCCCCCCCCCCCCCCCCCCCCCTGGTTCAATTGTTTCCGCGCATCTGATTCGAATCCCAACACTGCAAAAGGACGACCCGTGGACGCAAAAATAACTATCACAAGTGGCAGTGTCCCATAATTTTTTGAGATGGTAGCAGATGGGCCTTCTTACGCCTCTGTCTTCTTGTCTGTGAAAGTTGCAAGAACTACTCTCGTGCTGTTTACCCATACGCTCCGAATCTTACAACGCGACGCCTCGGAAGGTGTTCTCGGTGCCTCTGGCGACATATTGTTGACAGGAAAACTGGAGTTCCCGGACAGTTTAGAATTCGTGGTGAGAAATTCCCTTCATCGAATTGCTATCTTCAGCCATAAATGGCACAAAATATTAAAAACTCGGGGGAAAGTTCGCTGTGTTAGAAGTGCAAACAGTCAACCGCCAGCCCGCAGACTCTACGCTACCTCGTCGACTTTTTTGTTCCAGCTGGCTTCACGCCCCAGGCGCTAAAATGGGTGCCTTGGAGTGAGAGCTGGCAGGACCTCACTGTATACGCCCATGAGCGGCGCTTCCACATGCAGGGAGCCCTGGTGGTGTTGTGCGTATGTATGTATGAGTACGGGCTTCCTGCTCGCAACACACGCACATCTGTCCGTAGGGCTGACGACACCTGTGCCAGAGCTTGTCAAAGTTAAATCGTCTCTCTGTGTTTCCAGCTGCGCTTTTGCGAGAAATTTGGAAGGTTGTGGCTTATCCATCTCAGAGAATGTCTGTGCGTTTTCAGCTCTCTCCGCTCTTTCCGTGAGAGATGCTATGTAGGGACGGCGGCTTTTTTCCGGCTCTGTGGCTGAGAGGGTTGCTGCAACAACAGCTGACAGTTGTTGCACGGGGCATGAAAAACCCTCGAAAGATTGGCGGTGAAAAGCGAGTGAATAACAACAGGGTGCACAGGACTCTCTTGCAAAATTTGTCGCGTGTCCAAAAGTAATCGTGGAGTGTTTTTAAGCGGTTTTTCTTCGTCACAAGGGATAAAAGCCGTAGTTTTAGCTGGCTGGGCAACTCAGCGCCCATCGGTTGGGAAAAAAGCAATTTGCCAACCTCCTTCACACAGGTTTTCTTCGACACCTTCTCTTGGCTCAGCGCTCTCTTTTTTTTGCAAGCGCGAGAAGCTCATCTGATTCGTTAACCCTTCTCTTCTGCATTTGTTTAGGGGCGTTCTTCGGAAGCGTGTGAGCAGAGAGAGCTTGTTGAGAGATGGGCGGTCTTCGGGCCATAAGGTCCCACGGTGCTGTTGCGTGGCAGCCGTAACTTCTTTATTTTGCAGCGGCTGGCGGCGCATTGCTTCATTTCCAGAGAGTGAAAAAAATGGTCTTGTTTTGTCACGTTGCCAACCAGTAAAGAGTCTGTATGTGCCTCATAACGTGTCAGCACCCGAGCGCCTCATTGTCTGTCCAGCCCTGATAAGTGTCTTCGCGTACTTTTTTCTGTACTCAATTTACTCCGAGGCCATATTCGATTCTCTAAAACACAGCTTTCTCTTTTCTACGAGCAAAGGGCAGCTGTCAAAAAGAGAAGGGAAGCATTCTGACCAGCCAGCTGGCCTTGCTTTTTGTCGCCAGCTGTGACAGAATCGCCATCTCGTTCTACGTGGCCCTCTTTCGTTGTGTCGATTTTTTTTCTTTTTGCTCCAGTAGCAACCTTTTCCCTAAAATCGTGTGAGAACGCCTGCAAAGTCACAGAGAGCGTTGCCATGTGCGAGATTTTTCTGCCTCGCTTTTTTGCTGAGGACGCGGTAATACGTTTCTAACATTCTCTCGCTCTGTCCAGAAGGCGGAAGTCATAGCCGCCCTTTCTTTCCGTTCTAGCTCGCTATTGACGATGCCAGACCCACAGTACGACCCAGCAGCTGCTCAGAAGAGCAATAACGCTCGAGCTGCAGGAGGCAGCCAGCGGACGACTGCTGTGAAAGGGGAACGACAGAGCCGCGTTCACTCCGGCAATCCTCATCCGACCCTGACTTACGATATAGGGCGGGTACTGGGCAACGGTTCGTTCGGCGTCGTAACAGAGGCGAGATGTGTCGATACGGGCGAAGTTGTAGCTATCAAGAAAGTACTTCAGGTGAGCAGGCATGGCGTACGTGCACTGGTATCGGCGTCGGTTGCAGGCTGGAGACACTGTATCGCTGTCACACCGTCATCGCTGAACTCATGGGAATTCGTCAGGGACTTACGCTGCTTGCGTGTTTTGCAGGATCCGCGGTACAAGAACCGAGAGCTTGATATAATGAAGGAGCTCAAGCATCCCAACGTCGTCAAGCTTATCGACTTTTTTTATACTGAGATGGGGGACCGGGATACAAACGACCATAATCGGTTTCTGAACGTAGTGATGGAGCACATCCCGGAGACAGTGTACAGAGTTATGAAGTCGTTCCTACGGGCCAACCAGCAGGTCCCGTTTATTTTGACCAAGCTGTACACCTACCAGATGTGTCGTGCGTTGGGCTATCTCCATGCTCTGGGCATTTGCCACCGCGACATCAAGCCGCAGAACCTGTTGGTGGACTCTCGAACACACGTTCTTAAATTGTGTGACTTCGGTTCAGCAAAACGGCTTGTGCCTGGTAAGTCGACAAATGGCAGGTAGCGTTGCATGGAAACAGTGCAACGCCATTGGTGAGCGCGCATGATGACGGCCGTATGCGATGTGTGCACATGTAATGCAGGCGAACAAAGCGTCTCATACATCTGCTCTCGTTTTTACCGGGCGCCTGAACTGATGCTGGGCGCCAGCGAGTACACGACGGCTATCGACGTTTGGTCCATAGGTGAGCAACACGCAATGGGGCTGCAGATGCACTTGGTATCCATGAATGGAAGAAGCAGGCCTTTCATTGTAACGGTATTTTGTACGTCTTGTGTGGCTTAATGCAGGTTGTGTACTCGGAGAGCTACTGCTTGGCCGCCCCTTATTTGCTGGCGAAACAAGTGTAGACCAGCTAGTCAAGATCATTCAGATTCTGGGCACTCCAAGCAGGCGTCAAATGTCGACGATGAATCCGAATTACACAGAATTTCGGTTCCCAGATGTCAAACCAAGAGAGTGGAAATCAGTGAGTCTCAGACCGTTTCCAGTTCGAGTGACGTGCTTGAGGTTTCTGTCAGGCACCTGTGGATCTCCATGATCATACATAATGCAGACATGGTGTTTTTCTTTTGCGTCTGCTCTTGGCACTTCTTTGAGCAGATCTTCGCATCACATATTGCTGCTGGTGACACCAATGATCCATCTTGGGACCAAGCACTCGACCTGCTCAACAAGTTTTTGAGATACGAGCCAGGCGAGAGACTGCTTCCGTTGGAAGCTTTATCTCATGATTTCTTTGATGAGCTACGTTTGCCAACGACTCGGTAAGTCGTATCACGTTGCCAGGTCGACGCATCTACGCAGGTGTCAACGAAGCAATCTTCTCGTACTGCGGTCAACTCTAACCTGGTAGCTGCGGCGTTCTGTGTGCTTTTCAGGCTCCCCAATGGTGGACCTCTTCCTGAATTGTTCACCTTCTCTCAGCTGGAACTGCAGAATATGTCTCCTGCGGCACAAGTGAAGTGTATTCCGAAACATATCGCCAGTGCAAATAGCCGTGGTTAAATTATTTTTGCCGCAGCCGTCGTACTTGATCTTCGCTTCCTGCGTCTACTAGGGCTGAGAGCTTTTTCTCGATGCGCTCTGTGCCTTGAGTTACTTATCTGTATCTTTTCGTCAACGTGCTCTTGTCTTGCATGATGACCGATTCAATTTTATCAAGCTGTGTACATCCTTAAATGGGTAGGTGTGCACGGGAGGGGAGTGACTTGACTTGATTGGTGAAAATTCTGGTAAACATGGGTTCAGGGCTTCTCTGTCAGAAGCCGCCATCCTTTCTAGTAGCTTCCGGGATAGCGAGAGAGCTACAGAGCCAAGCGTGCCGCACGAAATTGGTGTGCTCCGGTTGGGGTGTAAGAATGCTTGAGTCTTGGGCAGTCCTTTTTAAGGTTGGCCACCTCGCTGCAAGGCTACTATTGGCCTGTTTGGTTGACCCGTGTACCATATTTTCTTCATCGCTTTCTGAGCCTGAGTAGTAAGCTTCGCAAGGTTCAGGAAGTCAAAACCCTCACTCGAGCTAACGCTCAGGTGTTGGACGGCTTGGCTCAGCTACAACGTCGCGTAGACGAGACAGCTGAAACTGCTGCTGCTGATGAGCAGCGTACATCACGAAAGCAGATAGTCACGCCGATGTGTCGTTTCCATATTAACATTCGCATATCCCACGCACGCATTTTGAGCTCTTTGTTTCTGCCGCGGCGTTGTACAGAGTGATAGGCTGCTCCATCTTTTCAACTTCTGCATGCTGGTGGGGGCAGAGCTGCAAATAAGCAACGCAGATGCCCTGTATCTCCGCGTCACTTCGTTCACTTTATTCCGTCATCTGTAGTAATAATATATAGCTCCCGCGGCAGCGACAATCAGTATGATGATGAAGAGAGCAATCCAGAAATCGCTAGTTGCTCCTGAGATCAGGTCACTCTATATGCGCCAATACGACAGTCTCAGGACACGAGCACCCACCTGTTGTGCCTGCTTTACAAAGGTAGCGCTGTAGATCTGAAGTGACAGTGCGTTATCGCTTACCCATACGTCGAACGCTGGTCTAAACGCTAACCAATTAGACAGCCACTAGGTGTTACGCTGGAGGAAAGGGACACGAACTGGGCCGGCGAAGGTGTACGTTGCTGTGTCAGAAGCTCACGTCTTCGGCTGAAGCAGTCAATGTGAGAACTACGTTGTATGCGTAGTATTTGTTCGTTCTTACGTCAGAAACAAAAAAGAAACCTGCACCAGCTCATGTAAGATTTACAAGGAGCAATGGAGGAAGGTAAAAACATACCCGCCGATAGGGAGTCGGGGTTGCACGCATGATCAGTGCACGTACTCCAGCAGTTGCAGTCGGAGCCGCACGTCTCTGCTTCTAGTTCTTCACACAGAGGGTATCCTTCAACCCGAGGTCGAGTTAGTTGTATTCCGGAGTATCCCTTTCGTGACGAACTCTCATACCACCGGGATTGGATACACCAACGGAACAGACCCTCCTGGCTTCGTTCCCTGTGCATCCTGCAGTTCTGGAAAATTCGTTGCCGTCAGACAGATTTGGCATCCTCGCTATCACCTTGGGAAGGCGCTGATTGCTGTCATTAAGCTAGTGAAAAAACTGCACTGTCAAATTTCATTGGCAGCGCCTTGCCTCATTGTCCGGAATCAATCTAAACCCTGGGCGAGCCGCAGCGCTACGGCATGCGCCTCCACATTCCTGTGAGCACATCATGTCTGCTCCAAGGGACTTGCAGAAAGAGAGGAGGGAATGGCACGCACTGACAAACATGAGTCTCCTGAAGCAACGACGGTGTCCCCCAGCAACAACAGTTCAACAGCTATCAGCCACCTCACCGATGTGTAACGAGCCCAGACTGACAGCGCTGCAAACTGGTAGGACAGTAGTCGGCCCTCTGGCAGCACCAGCACCAGCCTCGAGACCTCTCAAAGCAGCAGCTGTGTCGAGACTGGAAAGAGTGGCAACGGTGACCATCAATGTAAGTTTAAAGGACGCCATCTTTCTCTCTCGCGGAACACTCCAGCCTACACATACGTAGTGTGTTGTTGCGGTCCGCGTCCCAAGCGGCAAGTTGAGAAAGAGTCGCCTAACACCACAGTGTCTGCGCGTTTCCATGAGAGCTCTGTAGATACACGCAACTCCGGTGGAATGAAGCATCGGCCACCGCGCGAAAGCCATGCTCTATCGCACCAAGGCTGAATACTTTGTCTCTCGACGCATGATTATCGTCTAAGCATTGACTTCGTTCACGCTTCAACCAAAAATGCAGGACTAGCCTGGCAGCTTATACACACAAATAGTGGCTCCAGACGGGCTCAGCAGTACAGAAGTCAGTCAGGGTGCGCACGCTCCCACGCCGGATGATTTCGATGGCTGCTGCATTTACAATGGCAGTATCCTTTCTTGTACACACCAGATCGGATATATCAAGAACAGTACGGTGGCTAATCGTATTGTACATGAACCCAGATACAACACACAAAACCAAAACGCCGTAAGGCTGCAGTGCGCGACCACGACTCGCAGGATAAACTAAACTGTTGCGTCACCCCACACAAATCATTGCTGGAGATTAACAAGATAGGAATGAAGTACTGGTCATGCATAGCGGGAAAAAAGGGCCAGAGCGTTACCATACAATTGGAAAATAGCTGATGATATTCATTTTTGTAGACACTTTCCACCGTTTTCTGCTATAGACCAGGATCCTCGTGGCCATGACGCGACGGGCCACACCACGCCTAGCCCACTAGCGTCACACTTCAAGTTCATTTTTCCCTCTTCTCAAAAAGTACCGTCGCCTTGCTTCCAGGAAGGAAATGTAGTCCGCGTAGTCCGAGGGAAACACCTTTGGCGGTATCTTACGCCGCCACGTGTCCTTTTCATCGATGAGCTACCAGGAACGTGACACGCATCTTCAGGAAAAAACTGTTAGACTTTGGTGCGTCATTTTTTACGACACCATGGATAGTTCCTCGTTTGCAAACGGAAGCCTCACCGTATCATAGCGGAAATGGAAGATGTTGGTTTTTTTCCTATCCCCTGACACGGGATCAACGCGGAATGCTTCAACCTGAACGTAGCCACCGCAGACGAACGCTGATACTTGTTTCTGCTGACGTGCAGAGGGTGCTGCCCACCGCAGCGGCAGCAAGCAGCAGGATACATCCCTTGACACGCTGCATCTCTCTCCAGTTACACTGCATCGTAGGCGGTCGTTGCACGTTACCTGAATCTGCACCTCGTCTGCTTGGGACCAGACGACAGTAGACACCATCATTGTCATTTCGCCGACGAAAAGCGGCTGCAGAAAGAATATATCGTCCACTCCTGGAACGCAACATGGCACACACGCACACAGACACCAAATTGGCTAAGCTCCCCGAATCAAACACCCCGGGCCATCTCAGCGGGTCCTACGGTGATCCCGTGTCTGCGCAACGTACCTTTTAGAACGGGCCTGACAGTTTTCAGGAAGCACTGTGCATTCAAAAACGAGAGTTCCAGTGCTTT